>NC_047028.1:32524380-32872610 GCF_902652985.1 Pecten maximus
AGGGAATTCATTCACTGGTCGCATACAACAATTGAGATTCGTCAAATTTTAGATGCAAATTCAACCTCACGGATTTCTTGCCATATAACCACGCTGATGCTTCTTATTGGTCGAAATATTGAACGATTTTGATGTAAACCAGGACCCGTGCATGGAACCTCTGAACTCAAGACGGACATTTCTGTATCACCCTCAGCATTTATTTTTTTCTGTCTTTCGTGCTCATCCAGAGTTATCTTCCCTAACTACACTTCATTCTTTCTGTGACACTCCTTTAGGTGTCACCCCACTAGTATAGAATAAATTTTATACTGCCCATTAATGAAAATATAGTTCTAAAATCTTGATTTGCTGAAATAAGTATTAAGACTGGACAATCGCTAAGATTAAATGCACTAAATACGTAAAATTTCGCACTTGTTCAATAATCTGTTACACGATATTATTACACCCACGGAAAATGAATTAAGGGATGTACAGGGATCACGAGGTCACCTGTTCATAAGATGTCGAATGGAAACCGTCCATTGCTATATCGGACATAATTATAAAATTAGAAATGCACTTTTTCCAGATAATGACTAACAGAGGCCAAGTCTGTCCTCCTTTTGAACTAAATTTTCCATACATATACATGTTTTTTTGAAATCATAATCTATCTTAATTTGACAGGTAATATTGGATTAATAACACAAGACATCTACAAAGTTTTAATGGAAATGAAACAGCCAATTACCATCACCCATTGAGGAATAGAGAATGTTCCCTAGAGAAATACAGTCACAGATGAACGGATATAGAGTTTTAAAATAAAATCAGCACAAAATTCCAAATAATTTATTGAAGACAAAGCCTAAAATAATAACTTGTAAGGTAAGTAGTGTGTGAAATCATTAGATAGCACGCCACCAGGTTACCTGGCAACGCGTACATAAAACGTGTATTATTATTTCTTTATTTCCTCCAAATTGAAGAGTTACAAAAAGAAATATACATTGTTGTCAAAAATAAACACATCAATCATTTACAGAGATGACCGGGTAAATGAATACATAATGAAATAGTTAAATAACTACATAATGAAAGGTCACTTTACGATTCGTTCTTAGTGCAATCGTACTAGTACATGCTTACCTGCAAGTCAGATAGTTGAAGTGTGAAATTAGACGTTACATAGATTGATCAGACTGATTGATATATCTGTTCTATATATACCCGTGGTGAGAGTTCTCGACTTTCGATCTAACAAAATACAACGCATATAAGAAAATATAAAACTACATCTTTCCATTGTGTGAGTATTTCTATATTTGAGTGGTTAGCGTTTAGGGTTTTTGTCGAAGAAATTTCAAGGTGATAGTTTGATCCCAGTTTATATGTTTTTAAGTTTGATTTTATGTGCGCGCGTGTGCGTGTGTGTGTGTGTGTGCGTGCCTGTCTGCTTGCGTGCTTGTGTGTTTTCTATGTAAACTCTAAAGATTTTGACTAAATATTTTTATATATTTAACCAAACATTCCTAACCGATAGTATCAAACGCTCTTTATGGATCTATAAAACTAGCGAATGTTGATTGACCTTTCATTTTCCTTTTGTTTATAATGTTGTATAATATGTAAATAAATTCCCAAAACACTCTAGACTTACTAAATCCGTTTTCAGCTTCGGCGAATTTGTCCTCCCGTTCACGTTACTAAGTAAGCCTAGTAATTATTATACCACAGTAGACTTTACACGGTACCGACAGGATCACGCGGTGTATTTAATTAATTAAATTAATTTAATTAAAGCCACATACTCCCATAGACATATATATAAATACATTATGACCTCTTTACAGATTTCAGACAAATATATACCTAACAAATTATCCCGAATTCCAAAATTGGAGTAAAATGTGTATTGATGAAAGTATACGGGAAGTCCCCAAAAATAATAAACGAGTCCGACGGACAAAGCTTCTGTGCAAATTAGTCCCACAATGCAACGGGCGGGTTATCTGTCAACACCAAATGGTGGACCACAGAAAGCGTGAGCCTGCAAAAACGCATATTTTGCATAAAAAAGAAACGTAAAAGGGACTGGAATCGGCAAAAACCCAGGTTTATCTTAGGAAAAGAATTGATTCGTTGGAACTTATCAACAGAAGAAAAATGAATAGACTCGAATTCCGAGTTAGCCGGACGTGTATTCCTCGAACATTGTAAGCTTCGCAGATCTTAATTTTATCGATATTTTGTGGTATCCATATTGCTATACTTTAAAATGAAGTATTTAGTTGTATGTTTGTTTATAGCGATCAGTTATTCAAATGAAAGCATTATTAGCCAAGTTAACATGTACTCGATATGTACACAACAGTCATGTGTTTACGGTAGTTTATGTGTAGTGTGCGTTGTTGTAGCCTCGTT
The DNA here is from genome assembly GCF_902652985.1 of Pecten maximus. Taxonomy (NCBI): domain Eukaryota; kingdom Metazoa; phylum Mollusca; class Bivalvia; order Pectinida; family Pectinidae; genus Pecten; species Pecten maximus. The sequence continues at coordinate 32,526,790 of NC_047028.1, forward strand.
CTCGGCTCCATGACAAATCTCGCGATAAAATAAATGCACTTATACACTGATATGTCGCAAGGATTTCCCCGGTCAAGCGTCCAGTCAAATGGTCATTTTAATGTTAGGAGAGCGTGAATGAGCATCTTGAATTGCCATTAATACATATGTGCAACTAGAATTTCAGGTTATTTGGAAGTATGCGGCTTTAAAAAGTTCCTTGTGTCTCTAGAATTAGGTTCGATGATGGCATAAGGATTTTTCCTTCGAGTTTTCTGGCACAATTCCATTTTTGAAACATTTGTTAAAAATCGAATTAAGTAATGTTATCATGTTTCGTTTTTTAAAGCTTCGTACTCGTATTGTCTATCCCTGCTGCTGACATAACTTTGGCTTTCGTACAGAGACTGCCATTTCCTCCCCAGATATAGAGTCGTTTAGCGAACTACTATCACGACCATCAGTTACTGAATCTAATTCTTCTCGGATGCGTAGATGTAATCTCATCAAAACAGTTACCAATTGTAGAGCGTGTAGAATATAGGTCACGGTAATCCAATTTCCTCCTATTCAACATCGCTGGTATCAGTAGCAGTAAAGTCATCTCCAAACGACAATATTCGTCTATTCAGGACAGTCATTAATGCCCTTCATATTCTTGGTGGTTTGTCTTGTTCCTTACTTTGAGAACATTACCTTGATTTGACCTTGACCTGGTCCTTAATGAAGGAGAATACGCTTACTTGCCGGAATTCCTGATCTTATTCTCTTAAAAGGCGCATTCCTTCGTTCGAACGCCAGATGTGAGTTGTACAATAATAATATATAAGATTTATAAATAAAATAAGCTTACACTCATTTTTATGGCTTACTGTGATGGAATTGATATCATATTTATACAGAAAATCCACAAAACTCTATATATGCCGCTCTGTCTCCGCACTGGAATATTCAGCCACGCCTCCTACGCTTCATTTTGATATCACGTGACACCACCGACAACCGTACACAGATCACAGCAAAACGAGTGATGTAGGTGTATCGTTTTTGTTGTGATGATAAACCCCAATTATATAACCCGTTTTACCTCAATTACTTATGTTATGGTAACATAAATATAGCTAGTAAATGAGTTAATAATATAAAAAAAAAAAAACATTAAAAATATTACACACAAACATTATCTTACCGCAGGGGCATGTATAGATACAGCTATTTCTGGCTATGTTTGTGCATGAATGTGGATGAAGGAAATTGCTTAAGATCAAATACCCAGTATACTAATCATTTATTGTGGTTCGATGAGGTAATATTAAGTTATATTGTCTGTGATTTGTCAACACGGTAACAGGTGTAACTTCGAGCAGAACTTCATTACGAACCTGTCAGGCTATCGAGTCGACTATCGGTATAGATTTTCTATATCCCGCAGAACTTTCTAGAAGCAATGCGAATTCCTCGTTCGACTCTACCAACGCGGCCTCTTTCGCTCTCTTCCATCTTTCGATCTAGTTGCCGATATTTATACGACTTATTACGACGTTTGCTATTTTGTTGTGTCCTCATTTTCTCGCCGATTCCAATTTCAGTGACCCAAGACCTAATCGCTAACTCAGGTAGCCGTGTTCGCGATTTCCGTTTCTGTTTGTGATCTTGTCTGCGCATGCTCGTATTAATAGTTGGCGGCGATTAATTTTCAACACATTTTATTTTTTTTTTAATTTTTATGAACATGGGTTATCTTTGAGTGTTTTGAGTGTTGTATTACGGTAAAGTTTATAACTTTTACCAGTTGAAAAAAAATGCTAAATTCTTGTTTCCTTTAGTTTTTATACCATAAACTCATTTAAACGACGGAAGGCTCCTTTAACTGAGAAAGTAACTTGAGTGTGTAGCTATCATGTTCCAGCCACATAAAGGTATATATCTTATAATCTAAAAAACATTCTGCAATATATTGTCGTAAATGATAAAAAATTATTTTATGATATCATTGCCATTTCACTGTATTTACAATCTGTATTTTCTTTCACTCAACTAGTTTCCAAATTCGTTTAATTGTATATAATTGTCTATTGTTGCTGTCACATTGCTGAACTAAATTACGGAGGAGAGGGTTTCCATAAGTTGCCGTAGTTTTACACAATCCTCTAGGTTGTTTCAAAGAAGCAATAAAATATGTCTGAATTAATAAACACATTTGTCTCCGATAGTTCTATTGATGCTGAAGAACGGCTTGTACCGATCACTTATCAACATTTCACTATTATTCTGTTTCGCAGTTCATTAAATTTGTCTCAAGAGCAACTCAATTCATGACCCCATGAAATCGATCAAAATCAAGATTCAATCCTTAAATATATATATATATTTATGCATTCATTTTTATTCATCGAGTACAACTAGGAAAGGAAATTCAAATCTTTATCTTCGGATCACCAACACATAGTGCATATGATACATTGTGCTGATTATTTGATATATAACAAAGTAACACAATTGACCAAGGAAGCCACCGAATCGCCTACCCGGAAATACCTGCAGCTTATACATGGATATTAATCAATATGCCGATGGATTTTTGATAATTCAGTAGAAGCCGTTCTTCAGCATCACTAGAACTATCAAAGACAAATATATCCGCTGTTAAAATCATTAAATCTAGCATACGTCAAATCTGTTAAGATATTGAATATTTGGAATAAATTATTAAAATTCCCCAAGCAGAAACACAAATGAATCAGCTTTTATTTCGGAATACAGTCGCCAGTGTGGAGTCAGATTTATTGTGTAGTTATATACCATAGACCAGACGAGGCCTATGAGGCCTGTATCCAGTATATTTACCAAATTATTAACCGTGTTTGTGGTCGGTCTTTGATAACACTCTCATTGTTGGCCTTAATATGTCGGCTGTAAAACTCACACCAATGGACCACAAAAGCAATAATTCGACATACATATTTGTGTGGGTGGTTAACTAAAAATATTCCATTATTTTTTATGAAAATGATAACACGAATTAACCCGGATATAATCCATCTCCAGGGGAAATATTTATCAAGATTATCCAGCCTTAACCTAGGTATCCAAACCGGACATTACTATTGACCTTGAATCAAATGTGTTAAACAGGGAAAGACATTATAAAAATGAATACTAGTAATCTGCTTAAAACCATATTACTGATTTTGACAAAGATATTGTCAATGGGAAATCGAATCATTCTCACAATTTTGTCCACTGTGTGTTGGTGTGCTTCTTTTTGACAAAACATGCTTGATAATAGTACTCGCCATATCATTTCAAGGAGTTGAGGTAATTGCTTGATTGATCGTCTGGGAGAATTCGCAATTAAACGTTTTACGGAACTCTGTGTTGTTTCGCTTTCCAATATAAACAAGGCATATTTGCATTCTTACCGTTTATATACATGACTCTCATAAACAAAATGGCTCCCAACATGGAAATATCGCCGACTTGTTAACGTCATTCGCGAATTTAAAGTCATTTTGAGGTCAGAATTCGCGAAATTATGTATTCGCGAATAAGTCGAATGATGTGAGTTCGCGAAATTAAGCACTCGCGAAAAATAAGTGATTTTTAGTAATGAGATTGCACTACAGAAGAATTAGGCGCCTGAAACTATCTCAATGACGACACCAGGCATAGGCGCCTGAGACTATCTCAATGACGACACCAGACATAGGCGCCTGAGACTATCTCAATGACGACACCAGGCATAAGCGTCTGAGACTATCTCAATGACGACACCAGGCATAGGCGCCTGAGACTATCTCAATGACGACACCAGGCATAGGCGCCTGAGACTATCTCAATGACGACACCAGGCATAGGCGCCTGAGACTATCTCAATGATGACACACAGACGGATACAAAAGGTAACACATAACACCCCGGATATAAAAGGTGACACATAACGCCCCGGATACAAAAGGTGACACATAACGCCCCAGATATCAAAGGTGACACATAACGCCCCGGATACAGAAGGTAACACATAACGCCCCGGATATAAAAGGTAACACATAACGCCCTGGATACAGAAGGTAACACTAATGCCCCGGATACAAAAGGCGACACATAACGCCCTGGATACAAAAGGTAACCATACCGGATATAAAAGGCGACACATAACGCCCCGGATATAAAAGGTGACACATAACGCCCCGGATATAAAAGGCGACACATAACGCCCCGGATATAAAAGGTGACACATAACGCCCCGGATATAAAAGGTGACACATAACGCCCCGGATACAAAAGGTAACACTAACGGCCCGGATACAAAAGGTAACACTAACGGCCCAGATACAAAAGGTGACACATAATGCCCCGGATATAAAAGGCGACACATAACGCCCCGGATATAAAAGGTGACACATAACGCCCCGGATATAAAAGGCGACACATAACGCCCCGGATATAAAAGGCGACACATAACGCCCCGGATATAAAAGGCGACACATAACGCCCCGGATATAAAAGGCGACACATAACGCCCCGGATATAAAAGGCGACACATAACGCCCCGGATATAAAAGGTGACACATAACGCCCCGGATACAAAAGGTAACACTAACGGCCCGGATACAAAAGGTAACACTAACGGCCCGGATACAAAAGGTAACACATAACGCCCCGGATACAAAAGGTAACACTAACGGCCCGGATACAAAAGGTGACACATAACGCCCTGGATACAAAAGGTGACACATAACGCCCCGGATACAGAAGGTAACACTAACGCCCCGGATACAAAAGGTGACACATAACGCCCCGGATATAAAAGGCGACACATAACGCCCCGGATATAAAAGGTGACACATAACGCCCCAGATCTTTTTGTGGAGCATAAAAAAACATCCAAAGTCTCATAGTCTTATCTGTATTATTTAATATTCTTTCACAAAATTCCAATAAAGTTATATCAAGTTATTTTAGTAATTGATCACACCTGTCCAGTGGTCCTCACAACACGTCCATACTACTACAGTGAGAGTGTACTTGTTTGCTGTTTTACTGAACATCATGGCAGGTACACCAGATATTTTATTTCCAGGTCCGATTCCATTTTAATTTCAAAAGTCGCCACTGCCAATCAATAAATGACCAATACAGGAGAGTGTTGTGTAATATAGTCAATTTAATTTTGGCTATTCATCTTTTAATAACACAAAGAGGAAGTAAATAATACGATGGGCACAGGAGAGTACCCTATAGCATGGTTTGAGTTAAATCATTCTTTTGGTAGTTCCTGTTTGACAAATCTGGAGTCCTCCTGTTGGGTAACAAGATATTTTACTGGAATAGCCCTCATGAAAACACTAAAGGTTTCAAATTCAACCATTGATGATGAAACAGAAAATGGTTGAATGATATCTTCCATTAACTTTTGACTACTGATAAATATGTACGCATCATTTTCTTATTACATCGGAGTTCACATTACATATATCACAAATTTGAACATATATTTGAAATTGTAAACAGAGAAGATTTTAATTTTTTTAAAGTTTTTCATTTTTTTAGAAGCACTGTGATAGACATTATTTTTTAGAGACATACATGTAGAAATGATTTGATAGCACTATCAAGTATAAAGATTTTAATCCCATTTCCAAAATACACTGTGGAAACATTTTTCTTTTCTTCATTAACAGACCTTTTCACGTTTATTAGTTGCAAGACAGTAATATTGACTGAAGACATTTCCAATACTCGTACACACAAGTGTCAATTTCAAATGACACTGAATATTTTGTGACATTATCAGTCCAGAACTTGCTTCTAATGTCAGTTTATCCATACACACAGTGAATTTTTCATTATAATTTCAGTCATATGGCATCACAATCAGAAATAATTTATGTTTCAGAAGAACAGTCCTCTCATCCGGCGTCCCATCCCTTGTCGATCATACATCACATTGAATTTGTTCACAAACTGAAAATGAAATAAGAAAATGAGACAATTTACGATATGTATATGCCACTCTACAACTTGAGAGACAAGACTCTCAAATTTTCAAACTTGATTGTACTTAAGCATCGATGTTTGAGTCAGCTTTACCCCAAAAGTTACCCCAAAATAACTTGCGATGGATGGATGGATGCTTATACACTTGTCTTAAAGCCTCTTAATATTTTTGTATCATAAATTAAAACAAAATATCTTGAATGATACAATATGCACCCTAATAATGATATAATGATACAATATGTACCCTAATAATGATATAATGATACAATATGTACCCTAATGATGATATACTGTGAGAATCAATACCGTAGTTCTTCATATATAATTGTAATTTAACCAGGGAACCTCTAATACAGTGCTCAATTCTCTACATTTATATGAACCACAGAAAATAAGCGACATGAAAGCTAAAACAAGAGGCCTAGAGGGCCTGTTTCGCTCATCTGGTTGGATCTGACCAAACATCATGTTCAATTTGTTAATAATAATAGTTGATGTCAAACAACGCTATATATGGTATGGGTGGGGATCTCAACGGTTTCAAAAATATAACCAAGAAAGTAAGACCTTTAGGTTGGGGAAAAACCCAACAGCCTATTTATACATAATGATTGTGTTGATCTCTTTATGCCCAATAATGCTGTATATGGTTATAGGGTTGGGAACCCAATTGTTTAAAAGATATATTAGAGAAACTAAGTCCCTAGGGGTGGGGAAAGACCTGAGTGCCTATTTATATATATCATGATTTGGGGTGGAGATCTCAAGGGTTTAAACTAGTAGCAATTTAACGGATTTAGCTAAATATCCGCTATTGGGCCCTGCCCCTCTGGCCCCCAGGGAGCCATACCCTCCATTTACACAACATTAGATCACATTTGCCCAATAGTGCTCCAGATAATTCAAACATTAAAGGACTAGAACCGATTTAAAGGATTTACCTCAATTTCCCTTATTGGGCCCCGCCCCTCCGGCCCCAGGGAAGCCACACCTTCTGTTTATATGTTTGATCCCCTTTGCCCAATAATGATCCAGACCAAATTTCATCAAAATTCATTCAAGCATTCAGGACTAGTAGGGATTTATAGGAAATATTGACGGACAACGGACGCTCCACCATGGCATAAGCTCACCGGCCTATTGGGCCAGGTGAGCTAAAAGTAAACAGATTGCTTGTGATTCCAAACATAAGGTATTCTAAAAAAAAATTGCAGTGGATATAATTCCTACCTGGTTGATAGTATTACATCCTTTTGTAATCGTTCCAAGGTAGGCCATTAGACATACATCATTGCATTGCTGAAAGATACAATACATACAATTAATTACTAATACAATACATACAATTAATTACTAATACAATACATACAATTAATTACTAATACAATACATACAATTAATTACTAATACAATACATACAATTTATTTCTAATACAATACATAAAATTAATTACTAATACAATACATACAATTAATTTCTAATACAGTACATACAATTAATTACTAATACAATACATACAATTAATTACTAATACAATACATACAATTAATTACTAATACAATACATACAATTAATTACTAATACAATACGTACAATTAATTACTAATACAATACGTACAATTAATTTCTAATACAATACATACAATCAATTACTAATACAATACATACAATTTATTTCTAATACAAAACATACAATTTATTTCTGACATTATCTATTTCATGTACAAACTTCTAAGTTCGCTTTGTTCAATGGTTCAACTTTCCACACTTTCACTAATCATTTGAAGCAAATATGTATATGGGCCTGAATTACTCAACTGGATATTTCAGTAATTATGGAAAAGCACTCTTTGATTTATATAATTACAAATCATTTTCCCAATTTAGGATATGCCTCTGAGTAGCATGTATTTCAGACTGTCAACTGTTTCCATCAACTAAATTCAGCATTCTGGTTCTAAAATTCAAATTCTAATTTCAAAGCCAACTAGATTACTGACAGGTCAGCAAGTCACACAACAATAAAGAAGTCATCGGTTCATATCACTGAGGTTCAATTTGACATTTGATATTTGAACTTGAATGCAAATGCATGTAGGAAGCGAAATAAACATTGATGTTGCTTTTGTTTGCTTCCACCTCCATTATTGGTAGAATATTTATCTATAAGTTTGATTTGTTTTAAACAGTCAGGGCCATTGTCAGAGATCAAATATGTTATTGACCTTTGGACCCCAATGACCTTGAATTTTGACACAGTGACCTTGATCTTTGCTCAGTTGGCATCTGGTTTAAGCCCAACCAACTTTTATTCATAATGTCATGAAAAAATGTTCATCAGTGAAAAGTTAGAAAAATTGACATTGACGTTTAAACTTTGGACCTAATACCCTTGACCTTTAACCTGGACAGTTGACTCATTATAGAAGTCAGCCTTACTTACATTACACAAATCAGCCATACTTACATTATAGAAGTCGGCCTTAAACCGATCCGTGTTGAGTACCGGTAGTCTATAACATAAGCTGTAGGCATCTCTTAGTATGTCATGATTTTTGGGTACTTCTCCTGAAAAATGTTAAACAAAATTTTAATAGTGAATACATTTGAACCCAAATAATTTCATGAAATCATAATCTTTTAAGATTCACCATTTTTAGGTCGAAAACTGAATCTTTTAAGATTTACCATTTTTATTCATATACAATGTACTATTATCTTTTTATATTTACTACAGTGGACTCTGTCTAAACCGTACTTCCTTGGGACTGTATAATTTAGCTGGTTTGTAGAGGTTCAGATTGTTGAGAGCCTATATTATTACATTGTATGATATCATTATAATATAATAGTGTCATATATGTAATTATTGTATAAACACCAATCAATCACATTTAAATTACATTTGTGAAACAATGTTTATTTTAGAATGCAAAATAGGTACAAAACATTCAAAGATTTTGAATTGAACATGCCTCTAATTCCTTATCGTCATATTGTCAACTGGGACAACATCAACAATTAATTGTTTTACTTTATGGCATTTGCTTGAAAAGGTCTTTGATTATCTTTTGAATAGAACTTGCCTTCATCTTAATGATCGAATCATCTGTCATCATTTAACAGTGATTTTTATTTTATTTTATAGATGAGTTCAGTAATGTCATGCATGTCTCTGTATAGACCAGAGCTCATCTCAATTTTTTTTTTGTTTTTTTTTTGTGTGTGTGTCAACATTTGACTCCTCGCCTGTGTCTGTACAAGAAACTGGTCGGACACTGTCAAGAAGTGTAATTCCCTATTCAGAAGAAATATTTTCAATTTTGAGTTTATCTTTTATATTCTATCTCGGTAGCAGTGGAGTCATTAATAACGTGAGCGAGATATTGTCCTCTATTTCCTTACCTGGGTAAAGGTAAGGAAAATAACTTCAACAGAGTTAAAATAGTATTAGATAAAAAAAACACATTTTGCACGGCTTAATAATTTGAATGCTAGAGACAAAGATCCGGACAAGAGAGAATGAGTGAAATTTTGAAAACACAAATCTATTGATTGCTTTTAATTATAACTGACAATCAGAATCAATCATTTTGATAAATCATGATTAACAGTCATGATCAAGGTATGTGGTATCATGTTACTTGAAAGTTTTGAGTTCATCATTCTTAATTCATCAATGAAAGGGGAGATAATTGTTTAGCATCAAGCATAAAAAAATCTCCCAAAACCTTGTCACAAGCTATGACACACTGTTTGACTTGAACACTAACTAGACACTAACCTGCCTGTACAGCCTTTATGTACTCCAGGATTAACTTGACACGGCTGTGTAACATCTTAATGGAACTGTGTTGGGCCACTAGGTGTTCAGCCACTGTTAATAAACAAGCGTTCAAACAATCTTAATTACAGATTACTACTGACAGTTGACCAATCCAGTTAGCGATTATATGTTGAATTTATATTCTCATAAACAAGTCTTAAACTGAAGTTTGTTTTTGTCGCCCCTTATCTCCTGCTAGACATTTTTTTTTTCTTGCACTCAATTGAACTCAAGCATAAAATTAGCACTTATTTGACCTTTGGCTTTGGGGTCAAGGTCACCCTGCCATTAAAGCAGTGTGCTGCACATTGGCTTTAGGTGATGCAAATATGCTCTAATTTTCATCAATAATATAATAAGTCTTCAGAGGTGAGGAACTACCCCCGGGTTTGGGGTTGAGTGAGGGATTTCAGCCCCATTATTTGTATAGATTTGAATCCCGGCCTCCCTGGGATGTTACCACTGAAATATCAATGTCATACATTGCTTAGTGCCAGAGAAGAAGTCATAAATATCACATTGCCATATGGACCTATTTTGGGCCCACCCCAAAGGCCCCCAGGGGGTCAGTCCCACCATTTCTACAATTTTGAATCCCTATCCTGTAAGGAGGCTACCAGTCAAATATGAGTGATATACATTGCTTAGTTCAAGAGAAGAAGTTGTTTACATCCATTAAGCCAAAGTGACACCCTTTGGTCCCGCCCCTCAAGCCCCCGTGGTCAGCTCCACCATTTGTACAATTTGGTACCCCAACCTCATAAGGATGTAATGAGTCAAATATTAGCGATATCCATCACTTAGTTCCAGAGAAGACGTTGTATTAAATAATTTAGCCACATTGACCCCTTTTGGCCCCGCCCCTCAGGACCCCCGAGGTCAGCTCCAGTGGACCATTTGTACAATTCGGAACCCCTACCCCATAAGGATGTTACAAGTCAAATATTAGCAATATCGATCACTTAGTTCCAGAGAAGACCTCGTTTATATCAATTCAGCCATATTGACCACTTTTGACCCCGCCCCTGATCATGAGGCAGCCAAGGGGTCAGCCGCATCATTTGTACAATTTTTAATCCCTAGCCCGTAAGGAGGTTACCAGTCAAATATGAGTGATATCCTTTTCTTAGTTCCAGAGAAGTTGTTTACATCAATTAAGCCACATTGACCCCTTTTGGCCCTGCCCCTCAGGCCCCCAGGGGGTCAGCTCCATCATTTGTACAATTTGGAATCCCTACCCCATAAGGTTGCTACCAGATAAATATAAGCGATATCCATTTCTTAGTTCCAGAACAGAAAAGAAGTTGTTTACATCAATTAAGCCAAACTGACACCTTTTGGCCCCGCCCCTCAGGCCCCCGGGGTCAGCTCCACTGTTTATCTCTTACCCTGAGCGTAAACTGAGACCCCCTTGTTTCACTTCCATGAGGGTAAATTATTATCTCTTACCCTGAGAGTTAACTAAGATACCTGTGTCTCACTTCCATTGGGGTGAATGATTATTTATCTCTCATCCTGAGAGTTGACTAAGATCCCCTTGTCTCACTTCCATATCTCTTACCCTGTTTACCCTCCTATGTATCTTAACTAATTGACGTTACATCAATGTAAGACGTGTAGACTTGATGTGATTAAACTGTAGATAGGAAATCATTAAATTTTGTTATAAATAGGGAAATAGCTCCAATCCTCGGGGTAAGATTGTTACATAATCCCCCACTAATAACAGATCCCATTGAAACATGTATATACCGTTAGAGCTGTCCCCAGCATCCATGGCTGTTACTCTCGCCACGTGATCTACACCTATTCTCTCAGCTTCCTCAGTGGCAAGTGTGTATTGCAATTCAACAAGGAGCATGGTAGCCTAAAACAGAGAGAGCGTAGTTGGTCTTACAGGGGAAAAATAAATATCCAATTTTTAAAACCAAGCACAAAGACATTCTCAAAAATTCAAGACATGACAATTGTTTAAAGTAATATTATAAACATACAAGCACTTATTTTGCTCCATTTAAATTTTAGAACACAACCAGCTTTAAACAGATAACGGTTACCAATGCTCTGACAATACTCCTCCCTTAAAACAATACAGTCAATTTGCAATTACCACAACTGTGATTTGAGGGATTCTTATCAGCCAAAACTATAATACCAATAAAATATAACGTGAATTTGTTATCACACCCCTGTGTATTTGTTTGCACACTGTGTTTTTATTAAGTCAAATATGGTCCAAGTAAATAATGACACAGGTGGAAAGTACTTCATGATCATAAAAATCACAGGTAAGTCCATAGAAATGTAGTCATTCACCACATGAAACCTACAACCATCAAATACATAAAGATGTACATGTAGGTTTTCATTCTGAACATTGAACATGAAAATGTTCATATTCTACCACACATTGTGCCCCTAATCTTTAAATCGACATGTCATGGTGTTAAATGGAATCTGATCTTTAAATTGACGTGTCATGGTGTTAAATGGAATCTGATCTTTAAATTGACATGTCATGGTGATAAATGGATTCTGATCTTTAAATTGACGTGTCATGGTGTTAAATGGAATCTGTTCTTTAAATCGACATGTCATGGTGTTAAATGGAAGCTGATCTTTAAATTGACATGTCATGGTGTTAAATGGAAGCTGATCTTAAATTGACATGTCATGGTGTTAAATGGAAGCTGATCTTAAATTGACATGTCATGGTGTTAAATGGAAGCTGATCTTAAATTGACATGTCATGGTGTTAAATGGAAGCTGATCTTAAATTGACATGTCATGGTGTTAAATGGAAGCTGATCTTTAAATTGACATGTCATGGTGTTAAATGGAAGCTGATCTTAAATTGACATGTCATGGTGTTAAATGGAAGCTGATCTTTAAATTGACATGTCATGGTGTTAAATGGAAGCTGATCTTAAATTGACATGTCATGGTGTTAAATGGAAGCTGATCTTTAAATTGACGTGTCATGGTGTTAAATGGAAGCTGATCTTTAAATTGACATGTCATGGTGTTAAATGGAATCTGATCTTTAAATCGACGTGTCATGGTGTTAAATGGAATCTGATCTTTAAATCGACGTGTCATGGTATTAAATGGAATCTGATCTTTAAATTGACATGTCACGGTGTTAAATGGAATCTGATCTTTAAATTGACATGTCATGGTGTTAAATGGAGTCTGATCTTTAAATCGACATGTCATGGTGTTAAATGGAAGCTGATCTTTAAATTGACGTGTCATGGTGTTAAATGGAATCTGATCTTTAAATTGACATGTCATGGTGTTAAATGGAATCTGACCTTTAAATTGACATGTCATGGTGTTAAATGGAATCTGATCTTTAAATTGACATGTCATGGTGTTAAATGGAATCTGATCTTTAAATTGACATGTCATGGTGTTAAATGGAATATTTACTTATATCTACATGTATCAACATCATACACTTACTTCATTGTTGATCAGGTCAATTACAGATTCATATATGGAAACAGGAAGCTAAAAAAAAGAACAATAGTTTTATATGTCAGAATGTACAATGTACACCCCAATCTAACCATTATACAAATCATTTTTATAGAACCAGTTCTGGATTTTTTCTGATGGTGAATTTATATACATGTAATTAGATTGGAGGAAAATATTTCTATATTTTGTTATTATTATTGTACAAGTGGAATTTTAGTATATATATACTATGTTTAGCAAAATAAGTGTAAACATAAGTAACTACTGTATCAGAAATGGGACATAAGAGAAACAAGAGGACCAGTCCACTGCTCTCTGGCTAAAAAGGCCGCCCTGGCTGCCATGTCAAATTTTTTACGAGGAGTAAAAATAACAACACTTCATCAATTTCCCTTCCTCAACATCCCTATCAATTTCTAGCTCAAGAGCACCAACAGAACTTAAGCTAAAAGTTTAAAACGTGCTTTCAAGGTTGCAGCCTCGGCAGCCCGAAGGAAACAACACCCTCCTTTTTCAAATATTGGATCTCCTTTGCCCACAATGCTCCAAGTTAATCAAAATTAGGCATTCAGGACTAGTAGGCATTTAAAGGAATTAATTTCTCTTCCTGGGCTACACCACTCCAGCCCAAGATGAGCCACGCCCTTCATTTAAACAATATTAGATCTCCATTGCCCAAAAATGTTCCAGACCTATCAAAATCCATACTCTGGCTTTCAGGACTAGTAGTGATTTAAATGAGATGTTGATGGACGACGGACGAACCAATGAGAGATGATGCATCATGGCATGGGCTTATCAGCCCTTTGGGCCAGGTGAGAAAACAAGGGGCATTAATATGTCAGTGTTTTACTATACATATAAACAACTAGCATTATATAAAGGTTTGACAGCTGTCAATTATAAACTGGCATTGTACCAAGGTTTGACAGCTGTCAATTATAAACTGGCATTGCATCAAGGTTTGACAGCTGTCAATTATTAACAACTGGTAAAATATCAAGGTTTCATTTTGTACGAAAATTACAATGTCACACAAACATTGAAGTATCATTATAATTATATGACATAGTAATTGCTGTATCTATATAATTATATGATAGTAATTGCTAAGTAATAATAACATTATCTTGTATTTCCTTTAGATTTTATTTTTAACTTACATCAGTTTGTCTGGAAAGGGGGTTCATCTTCATTAGGATTGGACTTTCATTGATCTGGCACACCTAAAATTATAAAAAAAATATCATGTAAAATGTCATGACCAGAGGAAACCCTGGATCGTTTCAGAATAGCCCAACTAGTACATTTCGGTAAATCAATTACACTGCTACAGTACATTTAATGACTGTAGTCTGTTTTACTATTTATTGACCAATAATTACTTGTTTATGCAGGTTGATATGGGATTGAGGTCGATCACTGCTTATATGTAATGACTGTAGTCTGTTTCACTATTTATCAGCCAATAATCACCTGTTTATGTATGTTATATGTACTGACTATAGTCTGTTTCACTATTTATCAGCCAATAATTACCTGTTTATGTATGTTATATATGTAATGACTATAGTCTGTTTCACTATTTATCAGCCAATAATCACCTGTTTACTTACGTTGATATCAGATTGAATTACACTGTTACAGTAGATGTAATGACTATAGTCTGTTTCACTATTTATCAGCCAATAATCACCTGTTTATGTACGCTGATATCAGATTGAGTCGGACCATCTCCAGTTGTATACCATCCAAGGAAGTCCATGTCACTAAACACTTGTTTAACTGAAAATAGTAATATTTTTAGCAAGATGCTCAAGCGTTGACCAAGAGTAATTATGATCAATTTTAAACTGTTGTATATTTCACAATCAAAGTTTAGTACTTTAAGCTATCACCATCCTCCAAACATTTGAGCTTCTTTATAATTGTATCATATGAATTAAAAGTTGAAAAAAATAATTTATATCATGCATCCCAAAGAAATTCCATCCTGCTTCTACCAATACCTATCACATTTCTTTGTTTATGTAATATGCAATTTAGGCCAAGTGAGCTAATAACTACGTATACTTTTCTTATATATATAAAGGAAACAGAAAAATCTTCGAACTAATTACACTCTCACATACTTGCCAACTTTCCCGATTCATTCGGGAGTTTCCCAACTCCAGGCTCCATGCCCTGTCTCCCGATCATATTGATAAGAAATAGTGTATTCTCACGATTTCAAGGAATCTGTTTTGTTAGTTTCACTTCAGCTTTTTTTTTGTTTATTTCTGTTACTGGCTGCTTTGTATAGTTTACTTTCCAAACTTGAATATAATTTAAATGTCACCGGTACAAGTATGGGGCTAATTAAATATTTGTATATATGATTTACAAATATGTATGTGTCGTCGAGTTACTTGTATTGTGGAAAGTACCTTGTCTATTTATAGTAACGTCTGTATCTTGTCTGTAGTTCAGGTGGTCGTCTCGTGATTGTCCTTATTTGGTCTTGTTTATGTCTTATATGTAAATTAGGGTGTGAAAGTGTGAAAAAGCGTGCAAGAGTGAGAGAACGTTAGATAAAACTCCATAACTCACGCGAATCATCGCAGTTGCCATTTAACCGTTGGCTGAGACGTATCCTCCGGGGTCCAGCAACTACTACCTTACGATGTATGTATACGACGTGACACTATTTCACCAGACTGCTGAAGTCTTGGAAGGTATATATACTATACAGAATACATATTTACCGTTTAATAGATATTTATTGAATATCAACATTAAGCGCGTATTCGTATACACGTAGTATTAGCCGGTATATATTGATATATACCGTATATACATTGTACTTAGTCCGGCTGTTTTTATGTTTCAGGGGTTTTTATGTTTGTACGTCTGGAAATGTCTCCGGTTAGTAAATAAATAAAGAACCAGCAGGAATTTGGGAGTTTGTTATTATGTCCCGCATTTTCTTCCTGTGACATAAAGATCATTGGACAAGCTTGTGATAAGCCTCTTTTTTTAAGTTAGGGTGGGAAGTGTTGAGCCAGGGAAGTTATTTTCCTATAACAAATTATCTCCCCTTAGTTTTTTTTGTTTGCTAAATGTGTTGTGCGTGAAATGTGTTGTCTGATCATAAATGTTGTTCATGCTCTTTTTTCTCCCATTAGAATTCTAAAAAGTTGGTACCTAATGCTATATAACTGTTTTCCCTTCATTAATATTGACTTGTCTGCCAATCAAAGCTGAACAGGACAGGTCACACTTTAAGATCATAACTTCAGGTCTTATAAACAATCATAATAAGGACACTTTTATCATTTTTGTCATCTGTTAGTGTTAATAAGATCATTTTTTTCTTTTTTGCCATGGGTGCAATTTTATGCATTTTTTTGACAGCTAAGGTTGTCATCTCTAGAGCATCTTTATCATGATCATTAATTATATAAATAAAATCTGATTGTCACAGAATTGTAGTGACTAATGAAGAATTAGACATCCATACTTACATTGTTCTTCTTTAGTGTTGTAGTAATCCATATTTATTATAATAGCATCTTCAATGACATCAAAGACAAGCTCGAAGGAATTCATCACCTCAATATTTCTTCCCTTCTGTTTACCAATCAAAGCCCCTATAACTGTGAATGAAAAAAATGTATTACTTATTCAGTGAAATTTATATCAAATACATTTCAATCAATGACATGTTTTAATATCCAACAAATTTCAAGTGTACTCTTGAAGATATCATAATAATATTACTTTTTACACAAATTGATAGTACCACTAATACAAACATGTAATGTTATTCAATATTGTCAATATATATACATGTACATTGATAAAAATGTGTGTGTGGGGTGGGGGGGGGGGGAGGGGGGTTTGTCATGAAAAACAGATAAGTTTAATTTCTTGGTAGACAACGCTTTCAGTAAATATATTTTAGTAAAATATTAATTAACTTTTAGTAAATCAAATCGCCATTAGGCCCTAAGAAGTATTTTTCTGAATTTACTGTTTAATAAATTTTGACAATTTTAGTAATAAATCTTTACTCGAACTGACGTATAATACACCAACCTGCTAAATCTGTAAATACATAATAAATGTGTAGATAGAAAAGTAGGTCAATTAATAGATTCTCATTTAAATACATGTAGAGCGATGAATGAAAACGTGGGATGGCTACTGGATTAGATTAAGACAGTTATAGAATAGCCATGGATACTAATAAATCAGTTTAACAAATGCAAGCGATTTGACTAGTTTGCTAGGTGAGACCTTGTGTCGGTTTGCCTTCCTGGGCCCGAACTCTAGTCCAGTGTTCGGAAATATTCATGATCACCAAAGGATGAAGGGACACAGACACGCTTCCTGTTGTCCCAGCGGATGCTATTACGCTGGAGCCAGGTGTGTCGACGTCCATTTTTGTTGCCATTTTGCTGATACAATATTTGCTAAACTTCAATCGCAACAAACTAAAACAGGAAGTAGAAGAGCGATAACTCCGAGAATAACCACAGGTTGAAATAGCCTGATTATCGGCCTTAGTATGCCGACTAGCCGCTAGTGCCATCCAACATTATATTTTTGCTTTAATTTTTTAGTCAGATTTCTTTTTTCTTAAATAGTTTTAGATATAAAATCTTACATATAGTCTCTGATCTAATAAAACATAGACTTGTGTATATATACGTCTTTGGCAAAAATAAAATATTGCATAGCCAAAAGTAAGGCAAAATTACTTCTGCCTCGGCAATATTCAATTTTTGCCTAGGCAAAATTACATTATGTATTTCTGCCTAGACAAAAATAATTTTGTTTCGATTATAATAACTTTGGCACGGGAAGGATATCATAATTAAATATTTTTGCCTAAGCAGAAATCGAATTTTGCCTAGGCAAAATTTTTTTTTTTGTTTGGCAGAAATATTTTTTGCCTATGCAAAATTTTATTTTTGCCTAGGAAAAATTCTATTACTGCCTATGCAAAAATATTTAATTATTACATCCTTCCCGCGCCATATTTTATCACCAAAACAGTTCCAATAGAAAATCTGCAAAACCTGGAAACGTGCCGCTAGTTTCTGATATAGTTTTCTAAAATGTTGAACAGTTTTTTTAATTACTGACATTTACGATGATTTGACAGTCAACTCTGAAAGAGAAATATTACTTTAAAATATGTAACATTCATAGTTCGATGTTTTCTTTACACTGTAAAACCATATTTTTGTGTTTAGGGTTTCCGGTGTTTATCTAATTAAGTTTAGTTTAAACGTTCCTTTATTTCATTTTAAGCTACTGACAACTTGTACATTATATCACCATTAATAAACATCAACTTATCACTCCAGTACATGATTACACCAGTCATCCATAAACACTCATTCACACAAATGTTTACCGATAATGATAACGACAGCAGTTTAAACTTAAGGATTTGGGATGAAATACAATCATATTCTATATGTTTACATGTCATATCAATGTGTTGAAGAAAACCTACCAGTTTAAAGTATATAATTCTGTATAGCTAAAAATATTATTTTATTATCAGATCAAGGAAAAGATTCGTCTTCATAAAGTGGCAATTCTAGGTTAACAACATATCGAAAACAATGTAGGTAGCGTCTTCTTATTTGATCGCTTCTAAAAAAAATGTCATTAACTTTTTTCAATAACGACGGAAATTTTGATATGGCAAGAGATTACAAAGAGCATCTGCAGTCTATTTTAATACTTTGGGACAAGTCGGGTCCAGCTGCTTTAGACTGATCCAGATTAACCAATATATCTGTGACGTCATTAGTTTTTATCGTAATATGACTAAGCTTGAGATCTACTCGAATCATCTTCCGGAAGTACAGTAGCGGAGTCATCAACTCTAGATTGGCAGGGGAAAAAATAGAAGTTAAAAATGTGTGCTTTATCATTATCTTCATCGTAATAAATTCCGTCACTAGTACAGTGACTTACTGGAATTTTAGTTTTGTCTGTAACTTTGAGAGGATTTTCCAACATGACTTGAAACGATCTGGGACAGCGGAAAATGAATATAGCAAATTTGCAATCATTCGGGATCGTTTTCTAGAGAGTAAGTTGCACGAATTCATCGATACATTCAAAGTTATATCTGACGTGACTTTCACGTGCGAGAATAATATCGAAAGTTTGTAACCTGCTCGTGTAGAGAAAGTTATTGACTTTTCGTTAATACATCATATTTATCAAGTCGACATGGACTAAAAAAATAATAAAATAAAACATTTTTTCGCTAACGGACCAGAAATCGGAGATCGCAGTGTGTTACGCGTGCGTGACCGTTTATATATATATATCGGCCATATTATTTTTCGATTTGATTAAAACATGTTTTATTTGTATTGATATATACAAAAGGATTGGGCAAAGGCTTTCAAACTTGTATTAAGCCATCTCCCAATTATATATGTGTTTTTAGATATACCCACAAATGACAATCACAACATGGGATCATCGCGAGCATACATTAGAGAAAATTAATTTCGTTACTTTCTGTGAAATTAAGATCTGAACAGCATCCATTTTCATTTTTTTTCTTGTGTAGGCAGCCGCAGAGATATCCTTAAGAAAAATGATAAAAACATCTTTCCCAGGCGCGGATCCAGGATTTTTGAGGGGAAAAAAGGGGGTTGGGGGTGGGGGGGTCCAGTAGTGATAAAGCGGTCCAATGTATTTTCGCTTACCTAGACTAAGGGCCATTTCATTTCCATTTAGTTTGTTCCATTTAGCCTAGTGTAACACTTGGTTGGCGAAGTCGATGCATCCAAGGCAGACCACCATATATAACCGCAATCGCTTTATCCAGGATACAAGCATGCGAAATGTTATCTAATGCGTAAGGGTTTTATTTACAAGACTCATTTATTGTCATTGGAGTCGAGAAATGACCAATAAGTATCCGTTACCATCGTTTTATACTTTCCGAAGTCATCATATTTGTAAAGCCATATCTTACGATGGAATGGTTTATCTCCGATCGACAAACATTCGTTGTAGTATTGAAGGGTTACTGACAATTGTTTGTTTTTGTTTAACGTCCTATTGACAGCCAGGGTCATTTAAGGACGTGCCAGGTTTTTGAGGTGGAGGAAAGCCGGAGTACCCGGAGAAAAACCACCGGCCTACGGTCAGTACCTGGCAACTGCCCCACGTAGGTTACTGACAAGAATTCGGACTAACACAGAGGAAGTATTTTCAGTATAATGTGTACATTCGTCTACTTATTGCTTTATGTTATATGTATCAATGATATTACATTAATGACCTTGTGGGTATGATTTGAAGTAAGTTACCTCAAAATTTCTTTTTTTTTAAAAAGCTCGATCACTACATTGCTAAATTTTACTCCAGAGTTGAACATTTTAATTTTGGGATCTGTAAAATATGTCTTCTTGAAAGATATTTCGATCCAAACACTTCCAACTCCATTTACATTAAAGTCATTACGAGTTTTAGTTATCAATTCAATGGATACGTACACTGAATCTCCAAGCGCAAGCATGACAATAACTTTCCAAACGGACAGTATAATGCTAAATAATGTCATTTTTTAAGGATGTCTTGTCAGTTTGAACTAGTTGTAATCCACGTTAAAATTTGCATTATTATGAGAAAAAAATGTAAAAAGAATAGGAATATTCAATTCTACACAGGGTGCTGACGGGAGTTCGTAACGGAAGATGGGAAAACGTTCCTAGGGAAGAACGTATATGTGTATTGTGCGATAAACAATCCATTGGTGATGAATACCACTATATTTTTAATGTGATTTTTTTCCGTATTGAAATTTAAGAAAGAAATATTTTCCTAAATACTATATTCAGTATCCAGATACTGTAAAATATTCTGAATTATTTTGTACAACATTTGAAAGTATTGAAAATATTATGCGCTTTTCTCCATTTTATCATACCAACATTTCAGTCTCCATGTTAACTATACCAGTGCTATCTATTGTCTAATGTTAATTATTTGTGTATATTCTGGTGTTGCTCATGTATCGTATATATGATCTGAATGTCAAATAAAAACTTCTGAAACGTACCTGGGCGGTAGGAGTGGCCGGCGGCGATAACTGTCGGGATTACTATATACAGAGACATATATGTCTCTGGTATATAGAGGGAGGAATTATAGTAAGTGTGCTGGGGAGCGGTGAACTGTACTGAGTCTACCTGAGGGGACAGATCACCAGTTATCTCCTATATATTTACTTGACAACGAATTGAAATTTAATTTATATTTGTACTTAACTTTAAACTTTTCAAACAAAATTAATTTGTAAATGTTTAGAGTACATTATGTACTATGAAACGTTTTTATTCAATTTTGTTAACACCAAACGTTTGTAGCGATATACAGATACCGGGTATGTGAAGTAAGAGATTGAGTGAGATACATTTTACACTGTACTAATCATAGTCTAAATACGTTTTTCCTTAAAAAAGAGAATCAAGTTGTAATTGAATAAACTCATTAAAAGGGTTTCTTTCCTTGTCTCTTTGTCCCCAAAGACACCGAGGCGTTAAAAATAAACGTCCCGACAACAAATGGTTGCCGATCAGTGCTTTCACGGCTTCTGAAATTTCGCACATTGACAAAGGACCATGATTGAATAGGGTTTTATCTTTAATTTCTTAAATCTCACCAGAATACAGCTTATATCTTAAGACACTGATGATATATTCTCTACAAATGTGTGTACATACTACAAAAACCGTAAAAATTACGAGAAAATTGGTCTGGGTTCGGGGGCGGTGTACGATATTTAACCTCACCATTCATGTTATTTTTATTTCATTTTATTTTAGAAAACTGTTTTATACTTGTGAATAAGTTTCAATGTATTATTCTTAGTGCTTATCAGCAGTTATTTGCTTTCAATAACAGGTACGTCGACACCAGAATCATGTGTTATGATCCGGATAAGTTGTCGCATTATCCGGCTTAGATTTTATAGCTACATCAATCACTTCCTTATTGACTAAGCGCGGAAATGGAGTAATGGCTGGCGAGGTTCGGGAGGAGGAGAGCCTCCGGGTTAAAATTGGTAAATACTTGGTGACGATAGACCACAATACGTAGTTGATAGCGTTCAAGTCATTTGTTTTATTGATATTGTTAAATTTCCACGAAACTCTAAAGGCAGCATTGTAAGTGTCTGTCATTCGCACCAGACGTTAGATATTTTCGGACATGTGTACTGTTTTGTGATGTACATTTGCTACCAGATGACACACAGGCTAGACTTCCTATTTTTTCAAGATGGTGTGCAGCATTTGTGAAGACGATCACCGAGGTTGACCAATAATCAATCTTGAACGATACATAAACTGTTATGTATAATGTAGGCTTCAAGGCCTGTTTATTTTCAGTCGCATGATACATACATATATGTCTTTCCAACAAATGTATTACAATCCTGTTATGTTATCTAAGTACTCGAGAATGGGCAATTCTCTAAACAAACCTGATACCTACTCCAACAATGTTAGAGGATAACACTTGTCGCTTTCTTTCCACCCTGAAATCAAGGTGTAATCAGTAAATTGCACATTAACAAGTATCACTGGATTAGGCATTTTATTTAATTACCAGCAGAAAAGGTGAGAAATTTGATAAGGCATTATATTATATGTCGTCATTAGGAATATAGAGTGGATCGAGTGTCATATGTTTTACTTAGGGATATAGGGGGTTGCCATAAATTGTGTCGTCAATGGGGGTAAAGTTAATGCATCATATGTAGTCATTTATGCCTTGGGCATAATATGTTGTCATTAAGTAGGGGTGTCATGTAATTAAGAGTACATGTAGGGGTGTCATATGTCATTAAGGATATACAGGGGTGTCATATGTCATCATTAAGGATATACAGGGGTGTTATGTCATCATTGAGGATATACAGGGGTGTTATGTCATCATTAAGGATATACAAGGGGTGACATATGCCATCATGAAGGATATTCACAGGGCTTTTCTCACTTGTTTGGGATGGGGCCTTTTCGTCTCATTTAGGGAAGAAATTAGTGAATTGGGATAGATTTTTCAGGTGTTAACTGCAAATTCTGGGAATTTGGCTTAAATATGAAATAATTTTGATTTGGAATGGGGCCCATTAACGGCCCCAAAAAGTCCTCAGAAATAGCCCTGATACGGGGTGACATATGTCATGGTTAAGGATATAGAGGGGCACCATATGTAATTATTAGAGATAAAGAGGGACATCATTTTGTCATTAGGGATAGGGGGCATCTCATATGTTGTCATTACTAGGGATATAGAAAGGTCGTCATTAGGGATATAAAGGGTGCCATATTTTGTTATTAGGGATAAAGAAGGGGCTGTCATATATATGTTATCATTATAGGGTTATATACTAGTGGGGAAGTCATGTTGTCATTAGGGATTTAGAAAGGGAGTTATGTCATCAATAGGGATATAGAGGGCTGTTGTATGTCATCAGGGATAAAGAGGGGGTTTCATATGTCATCATTAGTGATATAAGCCAGTCTACTCTAGGGCATGTCCTTTCAGCCCCTGATATCCCAACACAGAGGAAAACAAATGAATTCTCGATGCAGTTTCCTGCATTCTAGTTCATTCTGAGCATAGTAGAATTATTAGATCTTACTCCAAAGGGTTTAAAAAGTAATCTATGTTAACAGGGTTTTTTTAGAGGCTTTTTGGGGCCATTAATTAATAGGCCGCATTCCCAATAGGAATTATTTCATATTTAAGCCAAATTCCCAAAATTTGCCCTTTACTCCTGTAAAAATCTTTCCCTATTATCAATTTTCTTCTCAAAATGAGACAAAAAGGTCCCTTTCCAAACCCGGCAAACCAGTGAGAAAAAGCCCTGATAAAGAAGAAAACTTTAGCTAGACATAATACATGTATATACATTAGGCTGAAAATGTTGGTAGCCCATCACAGGGTTGCTGGTCTGACAGCCCATTCAGATTCCAGGTAACCCTGGGCTGGCTACTGTTAGTGTCAATCCCTGGTTAGCCTCATACATTTGCGTTATGTATACCCATGTCTTAAACCTCAGCTATCATTATCATAATTGTGCATTATCTGTTAATACAACGCTAATGTGATTTTACAGATAGTGTATAGTAATATGTTTTTCTTTGTTGTTTTAGCTAGGGGAAGTTAAGAACCTGTAACTTTTTCCTATGTTGTTTTAGGGGAAGTTAAGAACCGGTATCTTTTCCTATGTTGTTTTAGGGGAAGCTAAGAACCTGCCTCCTCACACTGTCTCCAATGCTGGCCGTAACACATTGTGTGCTATCAAACTTGATCGCGAAGAAATCTTCAGGACACAGACTGTGGACAAAGACCTCAAGTAGGAAAAAGATACTTTATATTTTTAGGTCATCTAACCTGAAGGGTCAGGATCCAGATGACCTGCATGACTACATGTATTTATAGCTATAATGATCCATCTGTCATCAAGTGCCATGCATCAACTTTTCCACATTTCTGACATTTTCAATTCTCCTAAACCAGTTTTAATAAAATTTTGCAGGAAACTTTCAAGTTATAAAGTGAACCAAAATTGTGAATTATGTGGTCCTTGCCCCCGTGGCTGTGGTTGGGGTCAGAAGGGGTCAAAGTGGCTGAAATTTTAACAGTCTTCTTTTGATATAATGTATATGTAAGAATCTATAAAGCTATACTCTTCATAAATAGGAAGGTCTTCTTGTCCTTTATCAAAACTGAGTTTCATTACCCTGTAATTTCACAGTCCATCTTAGTGACGGGGTAACGTTTACTGTAGTTTACCAGGTATATAATACAGAGAAAATGAGATCCAACGTCCGGTGTAAGTAGTTCTATACGTCCGGTAGTCTCTCTTGGATGGATTCCAAATGGAATACACGAGTCTGGTACATAAAAATTGTATAAACAATAAGTAAAGATGACCAGACAACATCCGTAGGAAGATCTTCAACAGTTTAATGGTTTACATGTTTTGGCATGTAAACCAATAAACCAGTTGAAGATCTTCCTATAGATGATATCTGGTCATCTTTACTTATTGTAGTTTATATAGAAAATAATATATTCACTTACATTTTGTTTATGTTCAGTTCCTTTTAACTTAGCACATGTTTAGGTTTGTTTTTATGCATGATCATCAATTATTTTGTATTTTCAGTCCTTTTTATGGGGAAGAGTTTTCTGGAGAAATTCCACATAAATTCAGATACCTGTCGTTCTATATCTACGAAGCCAGTCAGAAAACAAACAAGGTAGATACTGTCAACATTTAAGCTTAACTATCATGTACTCTAAATAGACTTAATGACATGTATAGCCTTAATAGACTAAAGACAGTTAAAGTGATGTACCCTAAATAGACTTAAGTGTCATATACCAAAGACTTTAGGGACATGTACCCTAAATATACTTTAGTGACATGTACCCTAAATAGATTTTAGTAACATAAACCCTAAATAGACTTAAGTGTCATGTACCCTAAATAGACTTTAGTGACATGTACCCTAAATAGACTTTAGTGACATGTACCCTAAATAGACTTTAGTGACATGTACCCTAAATAGACTTTAGTGACATGTACCTTAAATAGACTTTAGTGACATGTACCCTAAAAAGACTTAAGTGACATAAACCCCAAATAGACTTTAGTGACATGTACCCCAAATAGACTTTAGTGACATGTACCCTAAATGGACTTTAGTGACATGTACATGTATAGCCTTAATAGACTAAAGACAGTTAAGTTATGTACCCTTACTAGACTTAAGTGTCATATACCATAGACTTTAGTGACATGTACCCTAAATAGACTTAAGTGACATGTACCCTAAATAGACTTTAGTGACATGTACCCTAAATAGATTTTAGTGACATGTACCCTAAATAGACTTTAGTGATGTACCCTAAATAGACTTTAGTGACACGTACCCTAAATAGACTTTAGCGTCATGAAACCTAAATAGACTTTAGTGACATGTACCCTAAATAGACTTTAGTGACATGTATATACCCTAAATTGACTTTAGTGACATGTACCCTAAATAGACTTTAGTGACACGTACCCTAAATAGACTTTAGCGTCATGAAACCTAAATAGACTTTAGTGACATGTACCCTAAATATACTTTCGTGACATGTACCCTAAATAGACTTTAGTGACATGTACCCTAAATATACTTTAGTGTCATGTACCCTAAATATACTTTAGTGACATGTACCATAAATAGACTTTAGTGACATGTACCCTAAATAGACTTTAGTCACATGTACCCTAAATATACTTTAGTGACATGTACCCTAAATAGACTTTAGTGACATGTACCCTAAATAGACTTGTGACTTTAGTCACATGTACCCTAAATAGACTTAAGTGACATGTATCCTAAATAGACTTTAGTGACATGTACCCTAAATAGACTTTAGTGACATGTACCCTAAATAGACTTTAGTAACTTAAACCCTAAATAGATTTTAGTGACATGTACCCTAAATAGACTTTAGTGACATGTACCCTAAATAGACTTTAGTGGCATGTACCCTAAATAGACTTTAGTGACATAAACCCCAAATAGACTTTATTGACTTATCCTAAATAGACTTTAGTAACTTTATGGAGCTTTCACTGTCTGATAAAAAACACTTTTTGTGTCATTTACTGTAAATCACTTAGATTTCGCAAATACTTTAGTTCGCAAACTTACCTCTTCAGATATATGGGCAAATACATGATTTCACGAATGCTGATCCAAAAATGACTTTACTTTTGCAAATGATGAGCTTTTATAGATATATTCTCCTAAATCAATAACAGACTGCATGATATTGCCGCTATTTTGTTAATGAGCGTCATGAGAATATACCTGTAAAGTCACATGATTCAGTAATGTTATACTTGTTGTGATTGTATTTACCTGAGCACATGTGCCTGACCTCCGACCTCTGACCTATAGCTGTACACGTATGAATGACACCATTTTGTAAAGTTATGGGAATAGGTGTCCTTAAGGCAATATGTGGCCATGATATTTAGATATTGCAATCGATTCTACTTGTGTATTAAAACAAAATAAATACCACGTGAAATATAAGTGATTTCCAGAAATTATAATCAGGGATGTTCGTTTCATATGTTGTTATACATGTATGGTATACAGGATTGACAATCATATTGTTATCTAAACAACTGACTGCTTTTTTTAAAAGTTTTTTTTTATTTAGGTTTTAGGGAAAGTTTCTCTAAGAAGACAAGAATTGTATAAATACCACGGAAAGGATCACTGGTTTCCACTGGTTCCAGCTGATGCTGACTCAGAAGTTTTGGTAAATTAATTAGCAATATCCACTAATAAATATGATAGATAGTCAGGACACCTCTGTATGTGATTGTCCTATACTCTTCACAACAACAGAGGCTCTGTCTGTCCATCTTCTTTTTCTCTTTTTAAGTAGGTCCATTGTCCGTCCATTCTTAAACAATCCTAAACTTGTTATCGCTGTTTCTAGAGAAGTACTAGAAGCAGTCAAGCTGTGCTCATTTGATTTTGAAAATGATCGAGAAACAAAATGGATGACAGGCGACAATCTTTGAAATTGACAATTGAAGTTCGCTATCGCTATTTTAAAAACAAAAATACATATTTTTTAAACTTTACATGTAGGATTCCCTTGGTCCCTTGTTGTGCCTGTGTGATTGTGAGTCTGATATGGAAGTAAGATGGCCAACAAGAGGCCATCATAGATTTTGACAGTTGAAGGCTGTTATCGCTTACTTAATAAGTACTCGAGATCTGAATGTTTTGTTATAATTATAACACTATTAAGCTAAGTTACTCAGAATTAAACAAGGAGTACACCTGATACATAAAGCAAAATTACTGACAGTTGAAGTCTAGCATAATTACTATTTCTAAATTGCAGAAAGCTCTTCTTTAAGATCTCGTAGACTTCATATGTAGGCTTCCTTGTTATAATTTTCTGATCATTAAAATAGAGTAGAGATCATACATAAAACAAAGATCACTCAGTTGTGGGCACCAAGATTCCTCTGGGACTGTTGTTGAGTTTTAGGATTGGTAATAATAGTACACGTAATATTTTGTCACTAGTAGGAAAGACACGAATAGTGGAGAAATGAACAAAAGAAACTGATTAAGTGGAACTGATAAGTGGATCTGATAAAATGGAACTGATAAAGTGGATCTGATAAAATGGATCTGATAAAGTGGATCTGATAAAGTGGATCTGATCAAGTGGATCTGATAAAGTGGAACTGATAAAGTGGATCTGATCAAGTGGATCTGATAAAATGGATCTGATAAAGTGGATCTGATCAAGTGGATCTGATAAAGTGGATCTGATAAAGTGGATCTGATCAAGTGGATCTGATAAAGTGGAACTGATAAAGTGGATCTGATCAAGTGGATCTGATAAAGTGGAACTGATAAAGTGGATCTGATCAAGTGGATCTGATAAAATGGATCTGATAAAGTGGAACTGATTAAGTGGAACTGATAAAGAGGAACTGATAAAATGGACCTGATAAAGTGGACCTGATAAAGTGGATCGCGTGATAGAACTGATAAAGTGGATCGCGTGATATATCTGATAAAGTGGACCTGATAAAGGGATCTGATCAAGTGGATTTGATCAAGTGGATCTGATAAAGAGAACTGATAAAGAGGAACTGATAAAGAGAACTGATCAAGTAGAACTGATAAAGAGGAACTGATAAAGATGCAGCCAAACAATGTTATCTTAAAGTCAGTAGTGTTATGATGGTATTCTAGGTAACTTAGGTATATTTTATTTAGAACATTTACTGTTGGAACTGAATTTTTACTTTAAAGTTTTGCAGGATGTTTGACTTTAAGAATTTGAGATAATGTACCTCTTAGTTGCTGTACATCGTGGTTGTAGAGAAACTGATGAATTTTTGTCTTTATTTTTTCAGGGGAAAGTTCATTTAGAGATAAAATATGATGAGTTCCTTTGTACAGATTCTGAACCAACACAAGGACTATCCATCAGGTAAAGTCCATCACACTACTTCTACATTTAAATAATGTATTGGCCTGTACATCTGATGTGATTGATTAAGAATTTGAACATTGATAAATGGTGTGTAAGGATATTTCAGTTATTGAATCTCCTGTGATTGGTTATAATCCAAAAGATATTGCCCTGTACACTAATAACCTATCCTTGTATTAAAGGGTCGTAGAGTGCAGTGACCTCACTGTTGTCAATGGAGCGTGTAATCCATATGCGGTCGTGACCCTGAACTACAAATCAAGACACAAACAAGATATTAAGCGAACCAATGTGCGGAAAAAAACTATTTGTCCTCATTTTGATGAAACCTTTTTCTTTTTGGTGAGTGAATTATGAAGTAAAGAATCTTTGTATTAGATCATCTTTTATTCTAAGGCAGCTCAGCCATAGACATATATAACAACTTTCTGCATCAGTTTCATGGCACACTCAAATAACATATACTCCAAAAATACCAATTTGTGGTATTTTGAAATGATGATGAAATTGGGACAATTTGGTTCCTGACAGCAATTCTTGCAATATAAAATACTCTTTATAGTGAAAACTCTAGAATTTTTTTTTTATTAAAGTGATGAAACCATAAACTCCAATAGGTGTGTATTTATCCTCTAAGAACCTTCTTACTATTTAACTCATCCCTGTTTTATTTGAAACCATGTACCATTAGAGGTATTTGTAATGATAGAATGTCTTGTTAATGTTATGTAAATATCTATCTGTGGTGTTAGTGACATGTAATACCCCTCTCTATGTCAATTTTGTTGCATTCCACTGCAATAAGCCCAGCTCTACATTGAGTTTATGTGTTTGGCCCTTGGGTTTATGACAGGATCAATACAAGGTACAATCTGACGGTTATTCCAGTAAAACATATATCCCACAGGAGACATCCAGAATTAAAAAAAAAAATTGTATAGTACCGGAAAAAATTTAGTATGTTTGATAAGATATATAGAGGATATCTAACAGTGTCTTCAGTAATACCAAATATATTTCACGAGTGGGGCTAATATTTTGATACTTTTCACGAGTGCGCAGCACGAGTGAAAAATATCAAAATATTAGCCACACGAGTGAAATATATTTGGTTTTACTGAAGACACTGTTAGATATTCTGTTTATTACATTTTTTATCAACGAAAACCCTACCCCGTATGCTAACTAGGACTACAGCGATAATTTGTAAACAAAAAAGTAGTTTCCCCTGTCCAGGTGCTGACATATATGTCAGGCTTTCTGATTGGTCAATTATTTTGGTATTTTCTAATCTTTAATTTGATTGGTCAAATCAGCAAAAGTGATATTTTTCACTAGTGAAAAATATGATATTCTTCACTAGTGAAAAATATCACTTTTATAGAATGAATAATTTTTGATATTTCACTGGTAAAAATGTAATAAATATGTACTAATCACTCTTAGGAGTGGTTTCCGTTTGATGAGCATCGAGTGTTCCGGTTGGGTGGCTATTTAACTGGAATATTCCTGAATGGAAATCATTATCAATACATTGTTCCAATATTGTTCCAATTGTACATTTTCACAGCTAGAAAACAGAGGTCAAAACCACGACCGGAACAACTATAATATAGAGCATGCGTTCAAGGCCTACATCAGGTAAGTAACTTGGTCATACTTACTTTAAATACCAACTTTCCTGATTTAGTCGGGAGTTTCCCAATTTCAGCCTCCCTACCCTATCTCATGATCATATTGATCTAATATAGGGTAATCTCCCGATTCGAGGAGACCTTTCTTGATAACCTCTTATGGAGCCCCTATTCATCTTGTTAGTTTCACTTGGCCCTTGAGGGTAATGTTTGCTGGCTAACTATAGGTATATGTGTAAGGCATTGGTCAGTTAATGACCTGCTACCTACTGAGATTTAGCACTCCATTGACCAAGTGTGACTCTAACCAGATAAATGAACAATTAATTTAAACCAATTAAAACCGCAGACATGTGGTAATGGTTTTGTAGCATTCAATGTGAAGGTCGATCATGGTTAGTTTAATGCTTGTACATGGCTCCATATACTGCCTTTGATGTCAACCACACTAAAGATCCCTATTTGACACTAAAACACACAGGGTAGAGAAAGTGAAAACAACACTGAACAGCAATGCTATCAACTGAGCATTTAACATGATAGTTTGATTATAGAAATGTTACTATTATATATACGATGACTGGCCTTTAAATATTACAGAAACGATCAGATAAAATCACCAACAACAACACAATGAAATCTTGAAAAAAATAATATTTAACATGCCACCCAGTACTTTACATAAAATTGTACATGCGTTGGTACATAACCCAATGATTTCCCCTAGGTATAACACCTTCTTCATTTGGTGTCTTTCATTTTTAATCCGAATGTCGGCATCAAACATTTTTCAAAACTTAGGGCAACTTGGAAGTTTTCAACATAAAACAAAATCTTTAAAAAAGTTAAATAGATATTTAATACATGGAAATTCCTGGTTTACATGCCTTTGATGTTTGACATGTTTCAGTGTGTCCCTTTGGCACGACGACTCCCTGGTGTCTCGCGAAGTCCTAGGAGGAATGTTTCCAGGGTCATTTCTCGGTGAAGTGAAGATTCCTCTTCATAACCTCGTCACAGGCACATCACACAAAGCCTGGTAAGTCATAACCTCGTCACAGGCACATCACACAAAGCCTGGTAAGTCATAACCTCGTCACAGGCACATCACACAAAGCCTGGTAAGTCATAACCTCTCCACAGGCACATCACACAAAGCCTGGTAAGTCATAACCTCGCCACAGGCACATCACACAAAGCCTGGTAAGTCATAACCTCGTCACAGGCACATCACACAAAGCCTGGTAAGTCATAACCTCGCCACAGGCACATCACACAAAGCCTGGTAAGTCATAACCTCGCCACAGGCACATCACACAAAGCCTGGTAAGTCATAACCTCGTCACAGGCACATCACACAAAGCCTGGTAAGTCATAACCTCGCCACAGGCACATCACACAAAGCCTGGTAAGTCATAACCTCGCCACAGGCACATCACACAAAGCCTGGTAAGTCATAACCTCGCCACAGGCACATCACACAAAGCCTGGTAAGTCATAACCTCGTCACAGGCACATCACACAAAGCCTGGTAAGTCATAACCTCGCCACAGGCACATCACACAAAGCCTGGTAAGTCATAACCTCGCCACAGGCACATCACACAAAGCCTGGTAAGTCATAACCTCGCCACAGGCACATCACACAAAGCCTGGTAAGTCATAACCTCGCCACAGGCACATCACACAAAGCCTGGTAAGTCATAACCTCGCCTCAGGCACATCACACAAAGCCTGGTAAGTCATAACCTCGCCACAGGCACATCACACAAAGCCTGGTAAGTCATAACCTCGCCACAGGCACATCACACAAAGGCTGGTAAGTCATAACCTCGTCACAGGCACATCACACAAAGCCTGGTAAGTCATAACCTCGTCACAGGCACATCACACAAAGCCTGGTAAGTCATAACCTCGCCACAGGCACATCACACAAAGCCTGGTAAGTCATAACCTCGCCACAGGCACATCACACAAAGCCTGGTAAGTCATAACCTCGTCACAGGCACATCACACAAAGCCTGGTAAGTCATAACCTCGTCACAGGCACATCACACAAAGCCTGGTAAGTCAAGTAATTAATATATACAATAGTCTCTCATCTCTTACCCTGCTGTCAAAATCTGGATTAGGTAATTGTAACAAACACTTATACAACTGTTGCAGAACATTTTTTCATGTCTCCACCACAAAATGGTGGTGGGGGCCATGTATGACCCATGTTCGTCTCGTTCCATCCCATTGTGTTGGGTTGGTCCTATTCCATACCATCCAGACGTAATGTAGCTACATAGTTAATTTCAGGAACTGCTTGTACATGTATGATCCTCACCAAACTGTGTTTCGGGGTGTCAAGTGGCAGCACATTTATGTGTTGCTGACATTTTTTAGTTTTCTAATAGAATTTTTCACTATCTTGTCATAAAATAAGAATTTTTCTCTTACCCTGGACTAATAGAACCTTCCACTACCTTTTCAGGATTATATATTGCCCTCTGTTGGTGGTCCATGGTCCATGGTCCTTTCCATCCGTCCATCGGTCCATCCATAAATAGTCCTTGTTATCACTATTTCTTGGAAGCACTGGAAGAATTTTGATCAAACTTAATTTGGAAGTTCCCATTGTTATCTAGTTGTGCCCCTTTGATTTTAAGTCTTATCCAGGAAATGAAACGGCTGTTAGATAAAGGCTACCATCTTTGATTTTGACAATAGAAGTTTGTTAAATTGCTATTACTTGAGAAGAATTTAGTGGGTTTTTCTCTAACTTCACAGGTAGGTTCCCCTTGGTCCCCAGTCATGTGCATTTAATTTTAATCTTCATCAGGTAAAAAACTGACAATAGAGGGCCATCTTGGATTTTTACAATTGAAAATTGTTTGTTTTACTGTTGAACATTTTGCTATGACCTGATCAAGCAAGATTGGTCAAAAATAAAAAAGAGCTACAAATGTAACTAACAAAAGGTCAAGACCACCAGGTCAGAGGTCAAGGTCACTGTCAAAGGTCAAGGTCAAATTTTGAATATTTCTGTTACTGAACATTTTGTTATGACACAACAAAGCCAAATTGGTAAAAATTGAAAGAAAGAGTCAACTGACAAAAGCTCAAGATCTATGAGTCAAATTTTGTATCTTTACTGATGGAGTCAACAGCGGAGTCAACTGACCAAATGTCAAAGTCACTTTGACAGAGGTCAAGGTCATAGAGGTACAGGATAGATATTTACATAGAGGTACATGACATTTAAATAGGTATTTTTACCATATATCTTGATTGTAGGTACTGCCTTGGTAGCCGAGAAGGCTGGAAACAACCACAGCAGGACCTTGGAGCCCTCCGTCTTAAAATCTCCTATACCTCAGAACATGTGTTCAAATCCGAGTACTACAATGATCTCAGGGAGCTTCTTCTCCAGTCTGTAGATACAGAGGTAAAATCTGGTTCTTTGATAGTAGTCCTCTACTCCAGTCTGAAGATACAGAGGTAAAATCTGGTTCTTTGATAGTAGTCCTCTACTCCAGTCTGAAGATACAGAGGTAAAATCTGGTTCTTTGATAGTAGTCCTCTACTCCAGTCTGTAGATACAGAGGTAAAATCTGGTTCTTTGATAACAGTCTTCTACTCCAGTCTGAAGATACAGAGGTAAAATCAGGTCCTTTGATAACAGTCCTCTTCTCCAGTCTGTAGATACAGAGGTAAAATCTGGTTCTTTGATAGTAGTCCTCTACTCCAGTCTGTAGATACAGAGGTAAAATCTGGTTCTTTGATAGTAGTCCTCTACTCCAGTCTGTAGACACAGAAGTAAAATCTGGTTCTTTGATAGTAGTCCTCTACTCCAGTCTGTAGATACAGAAGTAAAATCTGGTTCTTTGATAGTAGTCTTCTATTCCAGTCTGTAGATACAGAGGTAAAATCTGGTTCTTTGATAGTAGTCCTCTACTCCAGTCTGAAGATACAGAGGTAAAATCTGGTTCTTTGATAACAGTCTTCTACTCCAGTCTGAAGATACAGAGGTAAAATCTGGTTCTTTGATAGTAGTCCTCTACTCCACTCTGAAGATACAGAGGTAAAATCAGACTCTGGTTCTTTTGATAACAGCCAGCAAATAGATCAAATTTCAAATGGGCAAGACATTGGAAAACTATGGACAATATCATAATGCTAAATGTTTTCTGATATTTTACTACCCTTTGACACTGAGAGTACACAGATATTACAAACATGTACTTAGTATGTAAATATGGAAAAATGATGTCTGTAAGTTATGTAATTCTGTTAGACAAGTGGTTAACAGAATTTAGAACATTCAAGCAAGACTACTTACTACCAGGTAATTTGTAGTTGTTTGGGAGTTACCTGGCTTACATGTATAAAGCTGAAATCCACCTTA
The DNA here is from genome assembly GCF_902652985.1 of Pecten maximus. NCBI lineage: Eukaryota > Metazoa > Mollusca > Bivalvia > Pectinida > Pectinidae > Pecten > Pecten maximus. Next base: position 32,562,188 of record NC_047028.1, read on the forward strand.
AATTTAATATCAGATCAAACCTAATCCCTCTCACAAAAGTTACGATGTGGATCTTTGTAATATGTTTTCATTGTGTATGTAAAATTGTTTTGAGAAACAGTCAAATTACTGATTAATATTTTCAAGGAATGAATTTGTGATGTTCAACTTTTCAAGAAAAATTAACAATCAGTACGGTAAGAAATGGTAACTATTTCATAAATACGCTCAAAATCCTCAAAAACAAAATTGGTAATCCGATGGTTCTAGCCATTTGTTCTAGCTGATTGGTGTAGATTGTCATCCTGGTTATTTGTAAAGATCTACCATGTGTAACAGATTTAACTGTAGATGTTTTCTCTCCCTTGTAGCCTGTGTCATCAAGCACAGCTGCTATTCTTGGTGACGTCGTCGAGAGAAGACAGGATGCAGCACAACCTATTATGAGGATATTCCTCCACCATAAAAAATTAGTCCCATTTGTGCGGGCCTTAGCAAGGGCAGAAATCAAACTAACATCGTAAGTAATTACTGATATGGTATTATTTCTAGTTCTAAACTGTGAGCAGCTCCTATCATTTCTACCAAATTGAATATTCTTTAAACCTATGAGAAAATAATTCATTCTGTAATCCATCTATTATCTGTTCGTCAGCCATCCATCTGTCATCTGTGTGTCTGTCATCCTGACATCCATCTGTCATCTGTGTCTGTCATCCTGACATCAATCTGTCATCTGTGTGTCTATCATCCTGACATCCATCTGTCATCCGTGTGTCTATCATCCTGACATCCATCTGTCATCTGTGTCTATCATCCTGACATCCATCTGTCATCTGTGTCTATCATCCTGACATCCATCTGTCATCTGTGTGTCTGTCATCCTGACATCCATCTGTCATCCGTGTGTCTGTCATCCTGACATCCATCTGTCATCCGTGTGTCTGTCATCCTGACATCCATCTGTCATCTGTGTCTATCATCCTGACACCCATCTGTCATCTGTGTGTCTGTCATCCTGACATCCATCTGTCATCTGTGTCTGTCATCCTGACATCCATCTGTCATCTGTGTGTCTATCATCCTGACATCCATCTGTCATCTGTGTCTATCATCCTGACATCCATCTGTCATCCGTGTGTCTATCATCCTGACATCTGTCGGTCTATAACTATCCTCGTTATTGCCTTCACCTTTCTGAAATTTCATATGTAATTTCCCATTGACCCCTATAGTTGTACATGTTAAATTACAACACTGATGAGAAAGTAAAATGTTTTATATATAATATAGCAACAGTTGAAGTTCATTGTAAACAGCTTTGTCATTATATTATTTATGTATTAAATATAGTGTAAATTTTGTATTTGTTCTCAGGGTAAAAAACATATATATTGAGTATATACACAGTGTCTTTATCCAGTGTCAGCATCACCATGTGTGACCGATACATGTGATAATTTTGTTTGTTGAATGTTGAAGGGATCCCAATACAGTATTTCGTGGTAACACCTTGATCACGAAGGTCATAGATGAGTTGATGAAACTGGTGGGGTTGCCATGTCTACATGAAGCTATCAAATCAACTGTCGACGAGGTACAACTTTTATTACACTCCCAATATATAAAGAAGGAACTCTAAATTTACACTCATTTTTCAAAAGATTTGATCCTTTTATTCTGGAAAAAAAAACTATAAAAAGTTGGTGTCAAATTTAGGTAGAAAAAAAGATTTGCACTGCTATGTGTGTAAGTATGAAATGATGTTTTATTACAGATTTGCACAGAACATTTGTCTTGTGAAATTGACCCTGCCCGCATCAAAGATGGAGAAAACCTTTCAGAGAATATGGTGAGTGGGTGTTGTAAAGGAAATTAGTACTGTAACATCACATGACAAAATTCTGTCTTCTCATTGGCTACACACATTGGGTTCTATATGAGGCTTTCAAATTTTGGGCCATAACAACTTCAAAACTGTTAGAGATATGTTAGAGATCTGTTAGAGATATGTTAGAGATCTGTTAGAGTTAGAGATATGTTAGAGAGATATGTAAGAGATATGTAAGAGATATGTTAGAGATATGTTAGAGATCTGTTAGAGTTAGAGATATGTTAGAGATATGTTAGAGTTAGAGATATGTTAGAGATATGTTAGAGAGATATGTACATTTTAAGAGATATGTTAGAGATATGTTAGAGATATGTTAGAGAGTTAGAGATATGTTAGAGATATGTTAGAGATCTGTTAGAGTTAGAGATATGTTAGAGATATGTTAGAGATCTGTTAGAGATATATTAGAGATACGTTAGAGATATGTTAGAGATATGTTAGAGTTAGAGATATGTTAGAGATCTGTTAGAGATCTGTTAGAGATATGTTAGAGATATGTTAGAGTTAGAGATATGTTAGAGATATGTTAGAGATATGTAGATGAAAGATAAAGTCACGGCCTAGTAAGGTAGAAGGAGAGACAAAAACAAATCTAATATTTTTGTTGTTTTTTTTTTCAGAAAAATCTGAAGCGATATGTTGAGCAAATTTTCCAAAGCATTGTCAGCTCTGGTCTAACATGTCCAACTATCATCTGTGAAGTGTTTTTTGCGCTCAAGGAGGCAGCTCAGGAATATTTTCCTGGTAAGACAAGTTATTCCAACATTTCTCTTGTAAAAAATCAGATATGATTGTTCACACCAGCGCAATGAATTTACTAACCTGAGAAAGGGAAATCTCTTACACTGTCCAGTACAAGATTTTTTTTATCTCGTTACATTTGTCTGGAACCTTTACACAGCGTTCGCTCAAACACAAACCAACAAGGGAGGTAATTCATTAAAATTGAAGAGTTTGGAAATAATCAATGCTCATACCGTTTCTATGCTATTTTGATATCAGTTACAATATGTATAAATGTAGAAGAAAAAAAATATGTTACCCATACATAATTTATGTTGGAGATAGATTTATCTCAGAATCTAGTATTTTTGTGACAGCAAGATTTTTTTTGGCAGAATGTAGGCCCTTGTTTCAGATTTATCAAATCGGGCACATGTATGTAATAGATTTTGTTTATCCCTGAGGTATATTTGTACAATACATCCTATGTCACAATGCTTGCATACTTCACAGGAAAGATGTCACAAGCGTACAATTATACATTATCAATACTAGAATATATAGCTGCATGAGCACAATACCCTCGCAATACATACACCTACATACCAGACTTAGACTTTATCATTACAAGTCTAATATAGTCTTGACCATTTAGATCAGATGATCTTGATCACCTCAAATCTTGACCATAAGCATCTTGACCATTACAAATCTACCCAGTTTGTTCAGGTGAGGCTGAAATCTTCAAATACTTCTTCTAAATAAACAAGAGGCCAATGGACTTACTTGATATTTAGCCTGTAGCATGCTGGGGTAAAGCACTACCAAGTTTGTTCAAATGAATTACCTTGACCTACATTCAAGGTCACAGTGGTCAAAAAGATTAAAATCTTTAAACTGCTTCTTCTGAAAAGCCTATAGGCTTAAATCTTTGAAGAATGATTTCTCAATAGCTAAGGGAGTCTGAGACCTGATATTAGGCCAACAGTATGTTGGAATAAAGGACTAGAAAATTTATTGACAAGAATAAACATAGCCTGCTCAGATATTTGAATGAGGTGGTAATCAGTATAGTGTCATAATCAGTAGAAATGACCTAGATCGACTAGAACCAGGTGAGCAATACAGGCCCATTGGGCCTATTATGTTTTTGAATACATTGAGATCCCCACCATGCATTGTTGGGCATCAAGAGATGAACATAATCATGTAAAAAAGGCCCATGCCCTAAGACTTCCTTGTTATATATTTAAACTGTTATATCTCCACCATATAAACATATATAGCATTATTAGGCAATAAAGGAATAAACAAAATCTTGATGTAAAAATAGGCCCAGGGGTTACATTAATTATCTTGACCGTTACAGATCATTGCAAGTCTTGACCATTTCTTGAATTATTTTGACCATTATTGCACATCTTGGTCATTACAACCTTGACCATTTAAACAATTAAACATTACAGATATCCCCCAAGTACGGTACCAGGTGGTCAGTGGCTTCATTTTCCTGCGTTTCTTTGCACCAGCCATCCTAGGACCTCGGTTGTTTGACCTGAGGACAGATACACAGGTTTGTATATCAATATATGTCTCAAACTGACATGTCATACCCTAACCTATAACATGTCATACCCTAACCTACAACATGTCATACCATAACCTTATAACATGTCATACCCTAACCTATAATATGTCATACCCTAACCTATAATATGTCATACCCTAACCTATAATATGTCATACCCTAACCTATAACATGTCATACCCTAACCTATAACATGTCATACCCTAACCTATAACATGTCATACCTTAACCTATAACATGTCATACCCTAACCTATCTCATGTCATACCCTAACATATAACATGTCATACCCTAACCTATAACATGCCATACCCTAACCTACAACATGTCGTACCCTAACCTATAACATGTCATACCCTAACCTATCACATGTCATACCCTAACCTATAACATGTCATACCCTAACCTATAACATGTCATACCTTAACCTATAACATGTCATACCTTAACCTATCTCATGTCATACCCTAACCTATAACATGCCATACCCTAACCTACAACATGTCGTACCCTAACCTATAACATGTCATACCATAACCTATAACATGTCATACCCTAACCTATAACATGTCATACCCTAACCTATAACATGTCATACCCTAACCTATAACATGTCATACCCTAACCTATAACATGTCATACCCTAACCTATAACATGTCATACCCTAACCTATAACATGTCATACCCTAACCTACAACATGTCATACCCTAACCTATAACATGTCATACCCTAACCTACAACATGTCATACCCTAACCTATAACATGTCATACCCTAACCTATAATATGTCATACCCTAACCTAAAACATGCCATACCCTAACCTAAAACATGCCATACCCTAACCTATAACATGTCATACCCTAACCTACAACATGTCATACCCTAACCTATAACATGACATACCCTAACCTACAACATGTCATACCCTAACCTACAACATGTCATACCCTAACCTACAACATGTCATACCCTAACCTATAACATGTCATACCCTAACCTATAACATGTCATACCTTAACCTACAACATGCCATACCCTTACCTATAACATGTCAAACCCTAACCTATAACATGTCACACCCTAACCTATAACATGTCATTCCCTAACCTACAACATGTCATTCCCTAACCTATAACATGTCATACCCTAACATATAACATGTCATACCTTAACCTATAACATGTCATACCCTAACCTACAACATGTCATACCATAACCTATAACATGTCATTCCCTAACCTATAACATGTCATACCCTAACCTATCTCATGTCATACCCTAACCTATCTCATGTCATTCCCTAACCTATAACATGTCATACCCTAACATATAACATGTCATACCCTAACCTACAACATGTCATACCCTAACCTATAACATGTCATACCCTAACCTACAACATGTCATACCCTAACCTATAACATGTCATTCCCTAACCTACAACATGTCATATCCTAACCTATAACATGTCATACCATAACATATAACATGTCATACCCTAACCTATAACATGCCATACCCTTACCTATAACATGTCATACCCTAACCTATAACATGTCATACCCTAACATATAACATGTCATACCCTAACCTATAGCATGTCACACCCTAACCTATAACATGTCATACCCTAACCTATAACATGTCATACCCTAACCTATAACATGTCATTCCCTAACCTACAACATGTCATACCCTAACCTACAACATGTCATACCCTAACCTATAACATGTCATACCCTAACCTACAACATGTCTTACCCTAACCTACAACATGTCATACCCTAACCTATATAAAGTTTGTTCCAGAACCTTCTAACCGATTGACCCTGGTTGACATCTGTTTGTATTTTTGTGTTTATAAATGACCCCAGTGGGCAGGGTTATGTTAAGTCAAGAGACATATCGGGGTGTATACAGTCTTAGAATGTACTGTGTAGCCTTGTGAAGTCTTGAATTTATTTTTGGCTGTGGTTTCTTGAATATCTCATTAAGTAAGTACACATCAGAGACATGACTATGGGGAAAAAACATTCAATCCAAATGTCCAATCTTCGCTTCATCTGTGAATTCGAAGATTCAAGGGTACTTATAATTAAATTCTGTGTCCCAAACTGGTGTACCTCAATAAAATGAATTAATCAACACTGAAATTACTTTTGAAATGTGTGAAGTATCAGATGATGCAAAAAATCATAATAAGGATACAGAAAATGTTATAATTGAAAAAGAAAAATTGTGTTGAAAATTAATTGATGATGATTTCTGGCCTTCTATATGTCAGGAATTGTGGTACATTAAGGAGGAATTTACCACAGCGGTTAGATGTCATGTATCTCATAAAATTTCAGTCGAGTTGTTCATGTTATTGAGAGTTATTCCCCCTTAATTGTCAGGTTGTATATGAATTCATTAGTACTTTTTAATAATTACTTTAAACCTTTGCTTTCTCAATTTTAGATGTTTCCAAAAAAAATGTTTTTATATTAGCAAATACTTATGATTTCAAATTAATTTTGTTTCAGGATTTATGTGTGAATCGTACCCTAACACTTGTGTCTAAAGCCTTACAAGGCCTGGGTAATCTAGTCAGTTCGAAGTCGGTAAGTAATAACTCATGGTCATTTATAAGAAATTTCTAATTCAGTTAGTAATGGGGTTGTTGAAAATTGATAATTTGAAAAGAAGAATTGAAATTGAATTGAGACAAGTACTGCATGTTTTTAAAGAAAGTTATCAACACAACAAATCATTTGTACAAACAAAAATAAATTGTTGTTGCTGGTTAAGTTTCCGGAAGGGATTCTCACCTTGTTTACCTCACAGAACCTTATGTAAACATGTAATTTGATTGATGAGTGGGTATTTGGGAGGTCTGTGTAAACATGTAATTTGATTTATGAGTGGGTAATTGGGAGGTCTGTGTAAACATGTAATTTGATTTATGAGTGGGTAACTGGGAGGTCTGTGTAAACATGTAATTTGATTTATGAGTGGGTAATTGGGAGGTCTGTGTAAACATGTAATTTGATTTATGAGTGGGTAATTGGGAGGTCTGTGTAAACATGTAATTTGATTTATGAGTGGGTAATTGGGAGGTCTGTGTAAACATGTAATTTGATTTATGAGTGGGTAATTAGGGAGGTCTGTGTAAACATGTAATTTGATTTATGAGTGGGATAATTGGGAGGTCTGTGTAAACATGTAATTTGATTTATGAGTGGGTAATTGGGAGGTCTGTGTAAACATGTAATTTGATTTATGAGTGGGTAATTGGGAGGTCTGTGTAAACATGTAATTTGATTTATGAGTGGGTAATTGGGAGGTCTGTGTAAACATGTAATTTGATTTATGAGTGGGTAATTGGGAGGTCTGTGTAGGAGAGTATTCATTAGACACTGTGAAATCATTACATGATCACTTATTTACACATACTATAAATGATTTTGTAAAATTTCATGATAGGTTAAATCACATGAAAACAATACATTTAAGTTAAATTAAACCAATTACTGCATTTTGGCCATTAATTGGCCGAGTTTGGTATATGACACAGTGTGTGTTTTATTTTCCAGTTATCATTAGGTATATGACACAGTGTGTGTTTTATTTTCCAGTTATCATTAGGTATATGACACAGTGTGTGTTTTATTTTCCAGTTATCATTAGGTATATGACACAGTGTGTGTTTTATTTTCCAGTTATCATTTAGGTCTGAAAGAGGAGTACATGGTTCCTTTGTTCAAGTCTTTCACTGATGCTGAACACATTAACGACATCAGAATGGTAAATAAAGCAACATACATTAATGTACTTATATAATTATGTCTCAGCGTTAGGTCACTGTGACCTACATTAATGTACTTATATAATTATGTCTCAGCGTTAGGTCACTGTGACATACATTAATGTACTTATATAATTATGTCTCAGCGTTAGGTCACTGTGACCTACATTAATGTACTTATATAATTATGTCTCAGCGTTAGGTCACTGTGACATACATTAATGTACTTATATAATTATGTCTCAGCGTTAGGTCACTGTGACCTACATTAATGTACTTATATAATTATGTCTCAGCGTTAGGTCACTGTGACCTACATTAATGTACTTATATAATTATGTCTCAGCGTTAGGTCACTGTGACCTACATTAATGTACTTCTATAATTATGTCTCAGCGTTAGGTCACTGAGACCTACATTAATGTACTTATATAATTATGTCTCAGCGTTAGGTCACTGTGACCTACATTAATGTACTTCTATAATTATGTCTCAGCGTTAGGTCACTGTGACCTACATTAATGTACTTATATAGTGATGTCTCAGCGTTAGGTCACTGTGACCTTGACCTCCAAAACCTGGCACGTCCTTAAATGACCCTGGCTGTTAATAGGACGTTAAACAAAAACAAACCAAACCAAACCTTGACCTCCAGTGAAATGTCATGAAGGTGTAAATTTTAAAATAATTTCTTGTCCAGGCCATAACTTCTGAAACATTGAGGATACTTGGCGGTTATCTGCACCAGCTTAAGCCTTGTGCAGTGCACTGTCTTTAGGTCATTGTGACCTTGCTCAAGGTCAAACAAATGCATTTTTTTCAGCAATTTCTTGCCCAGGCCAAACTTTCTATACTTTTGAAGATATGATGATGAACATATGCCATTTTGATACATTGTAAATGCATAGAAGATATTTGAATATTTAAAACTCGGGTGACAGTTAAGGCCCACAGGCCTTTTATTACTTACATTGATTTGAATTTTTTTAATGTGTACAATCATTTTTAAGTTGGTCCTTTTGTACTTTTTCATGTAAATAGACTTGATAATTTCCTGAACTGATTGCAGTGATATTCTTTTTAAGGCGATATATCATAACTGTGAAGCAGTAAATAAACAAATTTAAATATTGTACAATATGAAATATATCCTGGTGTTGTGTTTTGCAGTATCTGGACATAATATCTTCAGCGGCACGGGCTAACACTAAAAGTATCATCATAGAGGCTCCCATCGTACTGAAGGAAGGGTAAGGGCTATATCATCCCACAATGAGTCTGGTTTTTAACGCCACTGTGTACTGTACTTAAGTCAAAATGCTGTTTAATTGTCCTGCATTAAGCCCAAGGTTTCTGTGCTCACTGTTTTAGACTAACTAGTTCCCAATACCTACCTGGAAACTTGTGAGTTAGTGGAACATGTAGTTTGTTTTGTGGAGCATTAATTGATGCAGTTTTTCATGTCACTCTGACATTATTTTCACCTTTGACCTTCATAAGATTGAGGACATGTAATTCTCTGGTTAGAGAATGAATATTGTCTGTCAATAGCTTCTAATATCATGTCTTCTGTCATGTTCTGATAGCAGTAATGCCCCTGTCCCTCTGACCCAATGTCAGACAGATGTTCTATACTTGATGTCTGTCCCTCTGACCCAATGTCAGACAGATGTTCTATACTTGATGTCTGTGTCCCTCTGACCCAATGTCAGACAGATGTTCTATACTTGATGTCTGTGTCCCTCTGACCCAATGTCAGACAGATGTTCTATACTTGATGTCTGTGTCCCTCTGACCCAATGTCAGACAGATGTTCTATACTTGATGTCTGTCCCTCTGACCCAATATCAGACAGATGTTCTATACTTGATGTCTGTGTCCCTCTGACCCAATGTCAGACAGATGTTCTATACTTGATGTCTGTCCCTCTGACCCAATGTCAGACAGATGTTCTATACTTGATGTCTGTCCCTCTGACCCAATGTCAGACAGATGTTCTATACTTGATGCCCCTGTCCCTCTGACCCAATGTCAGACAGATGTTCTATACTTGATGCCCCTGTCCCTCCGACCCAATGTCAGACAGATGTTCTAAATCTACTTGATGTCTGTCCCTCTGACCCAATGTTAGACAGATGTTCTAAATCTACTTGATGTCTGTGTCCCTCTGACCCAATGTCAGACAGATGTTCTATACTTGATGCCCCTGTCCCTCCGACCCAATGTCAGACAGATGTTCTATACTTGATGTCTGTCCCTCTGACCCAATGTCAGACGGATGTTCTAAATCTACTTTTGCATTTTCAGATTTCTTATCAAACGTGCACAGGGAAGAAAAAAGTTTGGTGTGAAGAATTTCAAACGGCGTTATTTCTGTTTAACCAATCAGCACTTTTTTTATTCGAAAAGTCGGGAGGATTCACCTCTTTGTGTGATACCCATAGAAGATATTCTGGCTGTGGAGACACTGCAGGAGGAATCCTTTAAAATGAAATATGTAAGTTATGTGAATGATATTTGTAGGTAATTAGTGGTGTATAGATATAATATGTAAGTCTGGATGTAATGACATCTTTTGTAGATAACTAGTGTCGTTCTCACTGATAGATTTTATTCAATAAAACAATGGTTCTAAAACAATGGTTAGTTGTTTTACCTCTGCCAATAATCAATAATATTTTCTGTGATTGATAGAAATTGCAGGTGTTTTTGCGATTTTCAGGTCACCTGAGACAAAGTATCAGTTGACCTATTGCGATCACCTTTTGTCCGGCGCCTCCGTAGTCCGTTGAAACAATTAACATTTTCAACTTCTTCTCAATTACCAAATGGCCCAAAGACCTGATATCGGATCTATAGCATGCATGGATAAAGGGCTTCCAAGTTTGTTCAAATGGATGACCTTGACCTTCATTCAAGGTCACAGGGTCAAATATGCTAAGATCTTTAAACAACTTCTTGATAACCAAAAGACGCAGAGACCCAATATTAGGTTTGTAGAATGCTGGGATGAAGGGACTACTTAAGTTTGTTCAAATGAATGACCTTGACCTTCATTAAAGGTCACAGGGGTCAAATATACTAAAATCTTTAAACAACTTCTTCTTGATTAGCAGGTAACAGTATCACTATATTGGCATTGATGGCATCTGTATCAGTGGCAAATTCCACACAGAGTTTTCCATGTGATTGCTCAAGTCCCTCAGGCCAATCAAATTCAAACTTCATGCAGATTTTCCTTTTAATACCACAATTGCTTGCTTAGGATTGCTTTTCATGTGTGAAGGTCAAAGGTCAAGGGTACTGTTGCTATAAATAAAAAATATGTTTCCATGCAATAACTTTTGTAATCACCTTATGTTCTGAGCAGGTGACAAATCTACTTCCATGGAATTCTTGTCTCTCCTCTCATCAACATTATCAGTGATTGCGTTCTTTTTTTTGTTGTAGATGTTCCAGGTGGTCCAGCCTCAGCGAGCCTTGTACATACAGGCTACCAACTGTGTGGAGGAAAAAGAATGGTAGGCTTATAACAGTTACTCCATATAGGGACATATAATCAATCAGGTATCTTACAGATAGCTGTTGTTTAATTTTTAGGGGCTTTTTATTTGTGTTTATCCAAGTCGGACCTAGTTTACAGGTATAAACAGCATACATTTATTTAGTAAACACTTATAACATTGGTGTGTGTTCTATACGGACTATATACTTATAACATTGGTGTGTGTTCTATACAGACTATATACTTATAACATTGGTGTGTGTTCTATATATACGGACTATATACTTATAACATTGGTGTGTGTTCTATACAGACTATATACTTGTAATATAAATTCTGTTTGGTGTTTATTTTTGTATTTAATGACCACATCTAAAGCTAAATCATATCCACTGCGAATATTATCGCCTACCTCACCTGAATACAGCATATTGTGTAAAATCCTAAATTTTGTGGGGATCAAAGGCTCCTCCCTAGTTCATCCATCATCCATCAGCATTTCTTTTAAATCTGCTACAAGTCCTGAACCACTGCATAGATTTTAATAAAATTTAGTCTGGAGTACATTGATACAAAAAACATTTAATTACTACATATTTTAGAAAAACAATTAGCTTCAAATTATCTGTTAGTGTTATCATGTCTATAACTGTTGCTTTCAGGCTTGACATCTTAATGAAAGTCTGTCACACAAACAGGAACCGGTTAAAGGTGTTCCATCCTGCTGCTTTTATAAATGGTCATTGGCTATGGTAAGTCAAATACACACCTGTAATGTCATTAATGGTCACTGGCTATGGTAAGATACACACCTGTAATGTCATTAATGGTCACTGGTTATGGTAAGATACACACCTGTAATGTCATTAATAGTCACTGGTTAAGGTAAGATACACACCTGTGATGTCATTAATGGTCACTAGCTATGGTAAGATACACACCTGTAATGTCATTAATGGTCACTGGCTATGGTAAGATACACACCTGTAATGTCATTAATGGTCACTAGCTATGGTAAGATACATACCTGTAATGTCATAAATGAATGGTCACTGGCTATGGTAAGATACACACCTGTTATATCATTAATGGTCACTGGCTATGGTAAGATACACACCTGTAATGTCATTAATGGTCACTGGCTATGGTAAGATACATACCTGTAATGTCATAAATGAATGGTCACTGGCTATGGTAAGATACACACCTGTTATATCATTAATGGTCACTGGCTATGGTAAGATACACACCTGTAATGTCATAAATGAATGGTCACTGGCTATGGTAAGATACACACCTGTTATATCATTAATGGTCACTGGCTATGGTAAGATACACACCTGTAATGTCATTAATGGTCACTGGCTATGGTAAGATACACACCTGTGATGTCATTAATGGTCACTGGCTATGGTAAGTCAAGATACACACCTGCCATGCCATTAACGGTCACTGGCTATGGTAAGTCAAGATACACACCTGTGATGTCATTAATGGTCACTGGCTATGGTAAGATACACACCTGTAATGTCATAAATGAATTGTCACTGGCTATGGTAAGATACACACCTGTTATATCATTAATGGTCACTGGCTATGGTAAGATACACACCTGTAATGTCATTAATGGTCACTGGCTATGGTAAGATACACACCTGTAATGTCATTAATGGTCACTGGCTATGGTAAGATACATACCTGTAATGTCATAAATGAATGGTCACTGGCTATGGTAAGATACACACCTGTTATATCATTAATGGTCACTGGCTATGGTAAGATACACACCTGTAATGTCATTAATGGTCACTGGCTATGGTAAGATACACACCTGTGATGTCATTAATGGTCACTGGCTATGGTAAGTCAAGATACACACCTGCCATGCCATTAACGGTCACTGGCTATGGTAAGTCAAGATACACACCTGTGATGTCATTAATGGTCACTGGCTATGGTAAGATACACACCTGTGATGTCATTAATGGTCACTGGCTATGGTAAGATACACACCTGTGATGTCATTAATGGTCACTGGCTATGGTAAGATACACACCTGTTATGTCATTAATCAGTCTGTCACAGTGGTGGATGGCAATGATAAGCCATAAAGCTTTAGATTTATATATACAGATCAAACCTTGTCAAGACATTTTTAATGTGAAATTAAATTTTGCCCTGTTCCACATGTTTGTATTGGTGCTTATGTTTATCCAACAGTGTTCCGCCATCACTGGTGGTCTGTTTTTAAATGTTTATATTTTTGTCAATGTTAACAGTTGTAAGGTAGCAGATCAGACGTCTCCCGGATGTTCTCCTGTCACTGGTGGTCTGTTTTTAAATGTTTATATTTTTGTCAATGTTTACAGTTGTAAGGTAGCAGACCAAACGTCCCCCGGATGTTCCCCTGTGACTGGTGGTCTGTCAGTTACAGACATACAGGTGAACATTGATTCCGACAGAGAAATGGAGAAAATACATTCCTTATTTTTGAACTACATGGAAAAACTGGAAGCAATGCAAGGTATTACCATCTGTAGTTAGTGTATATAATGTAGATAGTGTATAATGTAGTTAGTGTATAATGTGACTGTGTATAATGTAGATAGTGTATAATGTAGATAGTGTATAATGTAGATAGTGTATAATATGACTGTGTATAATGTAGTTAGTGTATATAATGTAAATAGTGTATAATGTAGATAGTGTATAATGTAGTTAGTGTAGGATGTAGATAGTGTATGATGTAGATAGTGTATAATGTAGATAGTGTATAATGTGACTGTGTATAATGTAGATAGTGTATGATGTAGATAGTGTATAATGTAGATAGTGTATGATGTGACTGTATAATGTAGATAGTGTATAATGTAGATAGTGTATAATGTAGATAGTGTATAATGTGACTGTGTGATTATATGTAGATAGTTGTATAATGTTGAACTGTATATGTGATGTGATAGATAGATGTGTATTTAAAGTGATAGTGTTATGTGATGTTGATGTAGATAGTGTATAATGTAATAGTGTATATTAAAGTGGTTGATTGATGTATGTTATAATGTGATGTGTATGATGTAGATAGTGTATAATGTGACTATAATGTAGATAGTGTATAATGTAGATAGTGTATGGTGTAGATAGTGTATGATGTAGATAGTGTATGATGTAGATAGTGTGATGAATGTATGATTAGTAGTGTATATGGTGTACTTAGTAGTGTATGATGTAGATAGTGTATAATGTAGATGTGTATAATGTAGATAGTGTATAATGTAGATAGTGTATAATGTAGATAGTGTATGATGTAGATAGTGTATAATGTGACTGTATAATGTAGATAGTGTATAATGTAGATAGTGTATAATGTGACTATAATGTAGATAGTGTATAATGTAGATAGTGTATGATGTAGATAGTGTATAATGTAGATAGTGTATGATGTAGATAGTGTATAATGTAGATAGTGTATGATGTAGATAGTGTATGATGTAGATAGTGTATAATGTAGATAGTGTATGATGTAGATAGTGTATAATGTAGATAGTGTATAATGTGACTGTATAATGTAGATAGTGTATGATGTAGATAGTGTATAATGTAGATAGTGTATAATGTAGATAGTGTATGTAGTGATTGTATGATATGTTCTGATGTAGATAGTGTATTAATGTATATGTAGATGTAGATGTGTATGTGATGTTAGTACTGTATAATGTAGATAGTGTATGATGTAGATAGTGTATGATGTAGATAGTGTATAATGTAGATAGTGTATGATGTGACTGTATAATGTACATAGTGTATAATGTAGATAGTATATAATGTGGCCGTGTATAATGTAGTTAGTGTATGATGTAGATGGTGTATGATGTAGATAGTGTATAATGTAGATAGTGTATAATGTGACCGTGTATAATGTAGATAGTGTATAATGTGGATAGTGTATAATGTGACTGTATAATGTAGATAGTGTATAATGTAGAAAGTATATAATGTGACTCTGTATAATGTAGATAGTGTATAATGTAGATAGTGTATGATGTAGATAGTGTATGATGTAGATAGTGTATAATGTAGATAGTGTATAATGTGACTGTATAATGTAGATAGTGTATAATGTAGATAGTTTATAATGTAGATAGTGTATAATGTCATTATGTGACTGTGTATTAAAATGTTTGTCATGTCTAAATGATGTGATATCAAATTTTACATCATCCAACATGTAATAGACAATTTCGTGATTGATACTGTTTGAGACTGAATTGTTTTCTGTTTTCACTACAAGCTTTCACAGGACGACAACAGGGTAAATGTTTTGTATTGTTTTGTACTATTGTTAGTACCTGATTATCACTGCCATTGTTGATAAATCATATAATTTTATAATGAAAAA
This sequence comes from Pecten maximus, assembly GCF_902652985.1. NCBI lineage: Eukaryota > Metazoa > Mollusca > Bivalvia > Pectinida > Pectinidae > Pecten > Pecten maximus. The sequence continues at coordinate 32,578,066 of NC_047028.1, forward strand.
TGGCAGTAAATCTGTTCAGATATTTCTTTGATCATTCTAATGGCGGCCTAATGTGTAGTTGTGCATGCTTTGGTTAGTATGAGGTAATCTTACTGTAATTTGGTATCCCTCCCAACCTCTCTATTGAAAAAGGCAGAACTAGGATACCAGTGTTATTGACACATACAGGTAAGGGCTTGTCCAATAAACATCTACCCCACCCCAGGACTCCAGGTTTGGTAAAGGGCTATTCTAGTAAAACATCTACCCCACCCCAGGACTCCAGGTTTGGTTAAGGGCTATTCCAGTAAACATCTACCCCACCCCAGGACTCCAGGTTTGGTTAAGGGCTATTCCAATAAACATCTACCCCACCCCAGGACTCCACGTTTGGTTAAGAGCTATTCCAGTAAACATCTACCCCACCCCAGGACTCCAGGTTTGGTTAAGGGCTATTCCAGTAAACATCTACCCCACCCCAGGACTCCAGGTTTGGTTAAGGGCTATTCCAGTAAACATCTACCCCACCCCAGGACTCCAGGTTTGGTTAAGGCTATAGCTATTCCAGTAAACATCTACCCCACCCCAGGACTCCAGGTTTGGTTAAGGGTTATTCTAGTAAAACATCTACCCCACCCCAGGACTCCAGGTTTGGTTAAGGGCTATTCCAGTAAACATCTACCCCACCCCAGGACTCCAGGTTTGGTTAAGGGCTATTCCAGTAAAACATCTACCCCACCCCAGGACTCCAGGTTTGGTTAAGGGCTATTCCAGTAAACATCTACCCCACTCGAGGACTCCAGGTTTGGTTAAGAGCTATTCCAGTAAACATCTACCCCCACCCCAGGACTCCAGGTTTTGTAAAGGGGTGCCACCCTTAGAATTTATTGAATAAATTACCAGAACTTATAGGAAAGATATCCAGCCATGGGTAGAAGTGATTTATTTTGGATTCCTGGGGTCAGGTAGATATCTTAATGGAATAGCCCTAATTAGCTGTACATGTTGTACATAAAAGACAAACTTTAACTCATCTATTCACTTCTTCTCAATAAGAGGCCCAGAGGTCTGATATTGGGCTTATAGTATTCCTCTGGGTGAAGGTCCTTTAAGTATGATCAACTAAATGACTTAGACCTACATTGAAGGTCACAGGGGTCAAATATGCTAAAATATTTAAACATCATATTCTCAATAACCAAAAGGCTCATTCATTGCCAGGGGCCTGATATTGGCCTGTTGCATGCTAAGGTGAAAGACAGTCAAGATTGTTCAAATGAATAACCATCACATACATTTATGAGGTCACAGGAGTCAAATTTTGAATATGCTAAAATCTTCGTAAATAATATAAACAACTTCTTTTCACTAACCAAGAGACCCAGAAACCGGATATTGGATGAATGCTTGAATAAAGCTACAAAATTAATTCAAATGGATAAACTTAGTTTCTATATAACCACTCTTACATTTGGATAAGGTGGTTGTCAGGTTATTATCTGCATAAATGATGTGGATTAATTTTAAACTTGCATTAGAAGCAGGTGAGAAATACAGGCCCATTGGGCCTGGTTTTTATTAGTCCCCTACCAGTAAAACTGGGGGATGATAGGTTTTCTTCACTCAGTTTTCCGCACTTCTCTGAGCCATGCTTCAATAAGATGTTGGTGAAAGTTGGTGTGTAACTTAAGTATGAGTAGCTTCAAATAAAGTTCAATTTTCAGGGTTTTGGGGTTTAGTAATACCCTGCATGCTTGTTTATTTCCGTGATATCTGTCTATATCTGCAGTCAAACCTGCTCTAACGACCACCTGTTTATAACGACCACCTGTTTATAACAACCAATTTTTAGATTCCCTTTGAGATTTTACTATAATATAACAACCCTCTTTGACTCCAAAAATCATGTTTTATTCTTATATTTTTTGGTCACCTGACCAAAGTCTCAAGTGACCTATTCTAATCGCCTTTTGTCCGTCATTGTGCGTCCGTAAACAATTAACATGATCGACTTCTTCTCCAAATCCGCTTAACCAAATTCAATGAAATTTTGTTGAAAGCTTGTTTCTAAATATTGCTTGTTTGATAAATCACCAGATTGACAAAATTCATATTAATCTTCAATTCTAGAAATAAAACTGATTATTATTTGATTTTTTCTTCTCTAGATGCATGTGCCTCACAGGAAGTTTACATGGGAGATGAGCCTGTTCACCAACCATACATCGAGGACACACAGTCCTGCTTCAAAACTCTGAACCAGGTGTTGACTTGTGTAATCAGTCTGGAGCAGGAACACAAGCAGTACTGTAAACTGAAACAGCGTAACACTGTCATTGGCTCCATGTAAGTATACAATATTGTAGTAGTGTCCTAAATGACTTCATTATACCCCTACAATGAAGTTTGGGGGGTATATACTGGAATCAGCTCATCCGCTCATCCGTCTGTCCCTCCCTAGACAAACTTTGTCTAGCTATGCATTCACTCAGCTTTCAACAGATCTTTTCAAAATTTTGTGAGAATGACCACTACAATGTGGAGAGGTTTTCCCTGAAAGGATTTTGCATTTGATGTTAAACTTTTTGTATTTGTATTTGTCAGTCATTCTGGCAATCATTGTAAACTGAATCACTAAGGTTGTGGGGAGTATTCGTCAGCCATCCTGGCAACAGTTGTAGTTCTGTTCGGTTAATTACTGTAAATCACTGATATTCCCAGGGGATATATTTTTGCATTAATTCCATGGAGAGTCAAACGTGAATACAAATCCCCCACAAATATTTGTATGAAAATGAAAAGAATGAGTGATGTCTATTATGAATCTAGCATAATACTTCAGTTGTTTTACAGACATCTCTGTTAAAGTAATATTAGAATAATAAATTATATACTTATTAGCTCACCTGGACCAAAGGACCAAGTTGACTCGGCGTTTGGGGTCCTCCGTCTGTTTGTGTGCCAACAATTAACTTCTTTTTCATAATCACTAGTTGGAATTCAACAAAATTTGACTGTTAGCATTGTTATGGGGTTGAGATTCAAAATTGTACAAATGGTGAGGCTGAACCCAGGGTGCTGAGGGGCGGGGCCAAAAGGGGTCAGTTTGGCTAAATTGATATAAATGACTTCTCTGAAACTAAATTAGGTTGTCTGGCCCAAAGTTCTGAACACCTGGGAAGGATTTCGACGATATTTGGTCTGTAGCATAATTAGTGGGCGAAGGAAATTTTAAGTTATATAAACAAGGGGCCGGAGGGGCAGGGTCAAATAAAGAAAATTGAGATAAATCATTTAAATTTCTACAAGTCTTGAATGACTGACTTGAAATATGGTCTGTAATATCATTAGGCTAAGTGGATTTAATCTTGTATAAACAGAGGGTGTGGCTGTCTTGGGGTCGTATGTGTGGGCACAATAAATCTCTACTTGTCCTGAATGCTTGTATGGATTTTGATGAAATTTGATCTGGAGAGTTATTTGGCAAGGGAGATTCAGTGTTGTATAAATGGAGGCCATATGGCTCCTTCAGGGCTGGAGAGAGATGGCCCAACATGGGAAATATAGCAAAAAACCAGGGTAAATCCTTCTTTTTCTTTTAGAGTGACAGGATTTGTTCCGTGTCTGATTTGAGCCATTGTTAGGAGAGACGGTTCAAAACACAATTAGGAAAACATTTGTAATATAACTTAAATGAGAGTATTTGGCCACGATTGCTGAAATATCCAGGTGAATGATGCAGGCCCTCTGGGCCTCTTGATGTGTTTATGTATGCACAACACTAAAATATTGAATTGGAAAAATTGATTTACATTTTCAAATTCTCACTCACTACTGGTATGGTAAATGTACAGGGCAAATTAGGGTTGAGTTGGTAGATCCTGCCAGACATCACGGGTTTTTCGTTTGGTAGTCTGCTTTCCTCCAAAAAGTAATTATAAATACTCTTGCTCACTTAATTACATACAGCTAATTATCTTAATTCATATGATTTGTTTCCAAATTGTTTTAAACTAGTTTCTTGTCTGTTTTAGTGATGCACCTATTGGAGACGAGAGCTATACACATTTTCCCGGAAATACTCGTTTGTGATGATATGTGTACCTTATGTGACAAATCGTCCCCCCAAGTGCCTCATTGTTAGTACCGTGCCATGGTTTATCCTGCCTACACAGATCTCATCCCACCGCCTGCTGGAATAATGTCCATATTTAATGTACATTTCATTATTTCTGGTTTGTTAAGATTATTATGTTTTTTGTGTGAAGAACATCTGAACTTAGATTTTACTTTTTTCAAAGGTTTCTGTCTTTACACTTGGGCATTTGTAAGTTAAACTGCACTAGTCATTTGATATAACCCTGTCAAAATGTTTCAGGGACATATTTGTGTATTTGTATAGTCATGCAGTGTTTCACAGCGGTTACACTTTGAATGGCTTACCTCTTGAATCCTTTTTTAATGTACCCCTGAATCATCCATTAATTATACCCCAGTTTCTTTCACGTTACTTAACTTCAGAAAATTCCTGAAATTTTCCAGAAGAAGTAATCAGATTTAAGGTTCAGTTGGTTTACGAAGTGAATAGACCTGAGCATTTCACAACCAGTGTTGTAATAAGCTTGAGGTTTTGGTGACTATGCTGTTTTAAGGAACCTTTTTTTGTTATGCTTTCAATGAAGAATTTAAGTTAAGGAATATTAATGAAATTGGGGCCAGAAAATATTAAACATTTTTTAAAAAAAATCTGAATTGATTTTTGTATAAAAAATTATTCAAAATCATATTTAGTGAACCTTTTTATAACAAATGTTTTATGTAGTTTTTGAAAATGAAAAAAATGTGACATGACATATTATTTTCTGATGTTGGAAAACAGTTTGAAGGGTATTTTTAGAATATTGATAAGCCGATGAGTAATTCACAATCTAAGGTGCTTGGTTTTATTGTATTGTACTCTTTATATAATGTTAATCTTCCACTTTTATTTCTAGTCTTTTTGAGGTTCTGGTAATAATGACATCTGGAGTAACATGTTCCGTTACTCAGAGATGCTTTCTTTTTATCTATTCTCTCTTTTTGTTGATGACATTTAAAGCACATTTGAGCAAGCCAGGTGACTTATTATTTTGTTGGAAATTTATCAGTGAGATTCATATCGTCCTTGGACACTCACATCATCACATACACCCATACACCATCACATACACCATCACACACACCATCACATACACCATCACACACACCATCACACACACCATCACATACATCATCACATACACCATCACATACACCATCACATACACCACCACATACACCATCACATCATCACATACACCATCACATACACCATCACACACACCATCACACACACCTTCACACACACCGTCACACACACCGTCACACACACCGTCACCTACACCGTCACATACACCTTCACACACACCATCACACACACCATCACATACACCACCACATACACCATCACATCATCACATACACCATCACATACACCACCACATACACCTTCACACACACACCGTCACACACACCGTCACATACACCATCACACACACCGTCACACACACCGTCACACACACCATCACACACACCTTCACATACACCTTCACACACACCGTCACATACACTGTCACACACACCGTCACATACACCATCACACAAACCATCACACACACTCACTCACACCGCCACATACACCATCACACACACCGTCACACACACCGTCACACACACCGTCACGTACACCGTCACGTACACCGTCACACACACCGTCACACACACCGTCACACACACCGTCACACACACCATCACGTACACCATCACACACACCATCACATACACCATCATCACTCACACCGTCACGTACACCGTCACGTACACCGTCACATACACCATCACACACACCATCACACACACCATCACATACACCATCACTCACACCATCACATACACCATCACTCACACCACCACTCACACCACAACATACACCATCACTCACACCACCACACACACCATCACATACACCATCATCACTCACACCATCACATACACCGCCACCCACACCGTCACATACACCATCCACACCGTCACGTACACCATCACATACACCGTCACCCACACCGTCACACACACCGTCACACACACCGTCACTCACATCGTCACGTACACCGTCACGTACACCGTCACACACACCGTCACACACACCGTCACACACACCACCACATACACCATCACACACACCATCATCACTCACACCTTCACATACACCGTCACCCACACCGTCACATACACCGTCACACACACCGTCACACACACCGTCACGTACACAGTCACACACACCGTCACGTACACCATCACGTACACCATCACATACACCATCACATACACCATCACAATAGGAACATAATCTAAATAACAAACACACATTGCAATGCTCTAAGAAAAAAACACAGAGGTCATACATTAGAGGTCACACACAGAGGTCAAGCAGAGGTCATACACAGATCATACATTAAAGTCCATGCACAGATCATACATTAGAGGTCACACACAGAGGTCAAACATTAGAGGTCACACACAGAGGTCATACATTAGAGGTCACCCACAGAGGTCATACATTAGAGGTCACACAGAGGTCATACATTAGAGGTCATATAGATCATACATTAGAGGTCACATAGATCATACATTAGAGGTCACATAGATCATACATTAGAGGTCACGCACAGAGGTCATACATTAAAGGTCATATAGATCATACATTAGAGGTCACATAGATCATACATTAGAGGTCACGTACAGAGGTCATACATTAGAGGTAATATATTAGAGGTCACACAGAACATATTAAGGTACGGTACATATATATACTCATACAATTTTGATTGACCAAACTGTCTCTATCATGGTTCTGTACTAACTAGTGACAATCATATATATATATATATATAGTCTATTAATTTGATAGGATTTCACACTTAGTGAAAAACATTTTATATTTTAAATGTTTAAAGATGGTTTCCATGTATCTTCAATTTTTTTTTCCAAATTTGGCATTAATGCAAAACTTAGAGTTTACTAGACAATCCATGAAAAAAAGTGAAAAATATCAAATATTTTTACACGGAACAGAAATGGAGCGAAAATACATGGAAGCCAATCTTCAACTATGTCTATTGATGTCTTATAAACTATTAGTTGTTGTTAGCTCTTGAGGTACTTTCATCAAGAACATTTTTTGTGCCAATCTTAGTTTTATTTTATTGTGCTATATTTTAACTTTCATGGTGTCTGTCTGAAAACAGTGAAGTGAACAAATTACTGTAAATATTTTAATATAGAAATATTATACAAATAATGTTGTTCAATTTTAATTTTTTTTATGTTTTGTGGAGAATTAATGAAGCCACTTATAAGCCATTGAAATTTTACCAATGTGTATTTTTCAGAAAAGTTACCTGAAAATATATTTAGTATATATTTCATCAAAGACTACATTTAATTGTTAAGTATCTGGCAAATGTATTAAGATATCTTATAGTTTAATATATAGCTAATGTTTGAAAGGGCATTTCTAGTCAATAAGTGTGATGGCAGTATTCTGTAGAAACTAAAGAACACAGTTAGTAAACAGTGTTGAATACTTGTTTCACATATTCAGTATACAACAGACCTGGTGTCTGTACTTTACTGGTATACAACAGACCTGGTGTCTGTACTGTACTGTACTGGTATACAACAGACCTGGTGTCTGTACTGTACTGTACTGGTATACAACAGACCTGGTGTCTGTACTGTACTGTACTGTACTGGTATACAACAGACCTGGTGTCTGTACTGTACTGTACTGGTATACAACAGACCTGGTGTCTGTACTGTACTGTACTGGTATACAACAGACCTGGTGTCTGTACTGTACTGTACTGTACTGGTATACAACAGACCTGGTGTCGGTACTGTACTGTACTGGTATACAACAGACCTGGTGTCTGTACTGTACTGGTATACAACAGACCAGGTGTCTGTACTGTACTGGTATACAACAGACCTGGTGTCTGTACTTTACTGGTATACAACAGACCTGGTGTCTGTACTGTACTGGTATACAACAGACCTGGTGTCTGTACTGTACTGGTATACAACAGACCTGGTGTCTGTACTGTACTGTACTGTACTGGTATACAACAGACCTGGTGTCTGTACTGTACTGTACTGGTATACAACAGACCTGGTGTCTGTACTGTACTGTACTGGTATACAACAGACCTGGTGTCTGTACTGTACTGTACTGGTATACAACAGACCTGGTGTCTGTACTGTACTGGTATACAACAGACCTGGTGTCTGTACTGTACTGTACTGGTATACAACAGACCTGGTGTCTGTACTGTACTGTACTGGTATACAACAGACCTGGTGTCTGTACTGTACTGGTATACAACAGACCTGGTGTCTGTACTGTACTGTCGTATACAACAGACCTGGTGTCTGTACTGTACTGGTATACAACAGACCTGGTGTCTGTACTTGTACTGGTATACAACAGAACCTGGTGCTGTACTGTACTGGTATACAACAGACCTGGTGTCTGTACTGTACTGGTATACAACAGACCTGGTGTCTGTACTGTACTGTACTGTATACAACAGACCTGGTGTCCTGTACTGTACTGTACTGGTATACAACAGACCTGGTTGTCTGTACTGTACTGGTATACAACAGACCTGGGTTGTACTGTACTGTACTGGTATACAACAGACCTGGTGTCTGTACTGTACTGTACTGGTATACAACAGACCTGGTGTCTGTACTGTACTGTACTGGTATACAACAGACCTGGTGTCTGTACTGTACTGTACTGGTATACAACAGACCTGTGTCTGTACTGTACTGTACTGGTATACAACAGACCTGGTGTCTGTACTGTACTGTACTGGTATACAACAGACCTGGTGTCTGTACTGTACTGTACTGGTATACAACAGACCTGGTGTCTGTACTGTACTGTACTGGTATACAACAGACCTGGTGTCTGTACTGTACTGTACTGGTATACAACAGACCTGGTGTCTGTACTGTACTGTACTGGTATACAACAGACCTGGTGTCTGTACTGTACTGTACTGGTATACAACAGACCTGGTGTCTGTACTGTACTGTACTGGTATACAACAGACCTGGTGTCTGTACTGTACTGTACTGGTATACAACAGACCTGGTGTCTGTACTGTACTGTACTGGTATACAACAGACCTGGTGTCTGTACTGTACTGTACTGGTATACAACAGACCTGGTGTCTGTACTGTACTGTACTGGTATACAACAGACCTGGTGTCTGTACTGTACTGTACTGGTATACAACAGACCTGGTGTCTGTACTGTACTGTACTGGTATACAACAGACCTGGTGTCTGTACTGTACTGGTATACAACAGACCTGGTGTCTGTACTGTACTGGTATACAACAGACCTGGTGTCTGTACTGTACTGGTATACAACAGACCTGGTGTCTGTACTGTACTGGTATACAACAGACCTGGTGTCTGTACTGTACTGGTATACAACAGACCTGGTGTCTGTACTGTACTGGTATACAACAGACCTGGTGTCTGTACTGTACTGTACTGGTATACAACAGACCTGGTGTCTGTACTGTACTGTACTGGTATACAACAGACCTGGTGTCTGTACTGTACTGTACTGGTATACAACAGACCTGGTGTCTGTACTGTACTGTACTGGTATACAACAGACCTGGTGTCTGTACTGTACTGGTATACAACAGACCTGGTGTCTGTACTGTACTGTACTGGTATACAACAGACCTGGTGTCTGTACTGTACTGTACTGGTATACAACAGACCTGGTGTCTGTACTGTACTGTACTGGTATACAACAGACCTGGTGTCTGTACTGTACTGTACTGGTATACAACAGACCTGGTGTCTGTACTGTACTGTACTGGTATACAACAGACCTGGTGTCTGTACTGTACTGTACTGGTATACAACAGACCTGGTGTCTGTACTGTACTGTACTGGTATACAACAGACCTGGTGTCTGTACTGTACTGTACTGGTATACAACAGACCTGGTGTCTGTACTGTACTGTACTGGTATACAACAGACCTGGTGTCTGTACTGTACTGTACTGGTATACAACAGACCTGGTGTCTGTACTGTACTGTACTGGTATACAACAGACCTGGTGTCTGTACTGTACTGTACTGGTATACAACAGACCTGGTGTCTGTACTGTACTGTACTGGTATACAACAGACCTGGTGTCTGTACTGTACTGTACTGGTATACAACAGACCTGGTGTCTGTACTGTACTGGTATACAACAGACCTGGTGTCTGTACTGTACTGTACTGTACTGGTATACAACAGACCTGGTGTCTGTACTTTACTGGTATACAACAGACCTGGTGTCTACTGTACTGGTATACAACAGACCTGGTATCTGTACTGTACTGTACTGGTATACAACAGACCTGGTGTCTGTACTGTACTGTACTGGTATACAACAGACCTGGTGTCTGTACTGTACTGTACTGGTATACAACAGACCTGGTGTCTGTACTGTACTGTACTGGTATACAACAGACCTGGTGTCTGTACTGTACTGTACTGGTATACAACAGACCTGGTGTCTGTACTGTACTGTACTGGTATACAACAGACCTGGTGTCTGTACTGTACTGTACTGGTATACAACAGACCTGGTGTCTGTACTGTACTGTACTGGTATACAACAGACCTGGTGTCTGTACTGTACTGTACTGGTATACAACAGACCTGGTGTCTGTACTGTACTGTACTGGTATACAACAGACCTGGTGTCTGTACTGTACTGTACTGGTATACAACAGACCTGGTGTCTGTACTGTACTGTACTGGTATACAACAGACCTGGTGTCTGTACTGTACTGTACTGGTATACAACAGACCTGGTGTCTGTACTGTACTGTACTGGTATACAACAGACCTGGTGTCTACTGTACTGGTATACAACAGACCTGGTATCTGTACTGTACTGTACTGGTATACAACAGACCTGGTGTCTGTACTGTACTGTACTGGTATACAACAGACCTGGTGTCTGTACTGTACTGGTATACAACAGACCTGGTGTCTGTACTGTACTGTACTGTACTGGTATACAACAGACCTGGTGTCTGTACTGTACTGGTATACAACAGACCTGGTGTCTGTACTGTACTGTACTGGTATACAACAGACCTGGTGTCTGTACTGTACTGGTATACAACAGACCTGGTGTCTGTACTGTACTGTACTGGTATACAACAGACCTGGTGTCTGTACGGTACTGTACTGGTATACAACAGACCTGGTGTCTGTACTGTACTGTACTGGTATACAACAGACCTGGTGTCTGTACTGTACTTTACTGGTATACAACAGACCCGGTGTCTGTACTGTACTGGTATACAACAGACCTGGTGTCTGTACTGTACTGTACTGGTATACAACAGACCTGGTGTCTGTACTGTACTGGTATACAACAGACCAGGTGTCTGTACTGTACTGTACTGGTATACAACAGACCTGGTGTCTGTACTGTACTGTACTGGTATACAACAGACCTGGTGTCTGTACTGTACTGTACTGGTATACAACAGACCTGGTGTCTGTACTGTACTGTACTGGTATACAACAGACCTGGTGTCTGTACTGTACTGGTATACAACAGACCTGGTATCTGTACTGTACTGTACTGGTATACAACAGACCTGGTGTCTGTACTGTACTGTACTGGTATACAACAGACCTGGTGTCTGTACTGTACTGTACTGGTATACAACAGACCTGGTGTCTGTACTGTACTGGTATACAACAGACCTGGTGTCTGTACTGTACTGTACTGGTATACAACAGACCTGGTGTCTGTACTGTACTGTACTTTTATACAACAGACCTGGTGTCTGTACTGTACTGTACTGGTATACAACAGACCTGGTGTCTGTATTGTACTGTACTGTACTGTACTGTACTGGTATACAACAGACCTGGTGTCTGTACTGTACTGTACTGGTATACAACAGACCTGGTGTCTGTACTGTACTGGTATACAACAGACCTGGTGTCTGTACTGTACTGTACTGGTATACAACAGACCTGGTGTCTGTACTGTTGTTTGACTATTGACCTTTCCTTGTTGTCAAGTTAAGAAGCATTGTTTACCCAGCCTTTTGGCCCCAAAATTTATCATTCCTTGTTTAGACACGTTTACAACGATTACCTCCCCTTGGTGTATTTTTTTCATTGTATCAAAAATGCCTCAAAGACCGAGACCATGTTTTTTCTGCTGCCTTCAGAAAGCAAACAACATAGATCACTGTGTGGGTGGCAGCGGTGTCATCATCGGCACTGAGGTTTCCGTACGATAACTTGAGTTTCGTTAGGCAGATCAAACCCAACTTTAAGCAGATCTTCATTACCAAAATTGCTCACTTGGGATTGCTTTCTTGGTATAAAGGTCAAGGTCACAGCCACTTGCTTATTTATGGAAGATAATCCCAATTGTTTGTAAATTAAGATTTATTGCCTAAAACCATTTACGAAAATCCTGATTTTATTACCCATGTGGTCTGTTAAACATTTTTTTTTTTGCAGTAGCTGAAAAAGGAAAGTGTCGAACAATTTAACATCTGATTTATTTAAGGGGTTGTGATATACCTGTTAATATTGAGAAACACAACACATTGACTCCGTTATTAGCCTAGCTTTCCAACAGCCTGTGCTTGCGAGTTCGAAACCTACGTGGGTCAGTTTCCAGGTACTGACCGTATCTCCGGGTACTCCGGCTTTCCTCCACCTCCAAAACCTGGCACGTCCTTAAATGACCATGGCTGTTAATAGGACGTTAAACAAAAACAAACAAACAAAAACAGCTTGCTTAAACTCAGTATATTTCTATGGATAATATATAACAAATTTGGTAATTTAAAAAGAATCTTCATTTGGATTTTTTTTAAGTAGAATCAAGTTTATTTTTTGGCTGCAAAACATTGCTAAAAATGATCACTAAATAGGATGATGGTGATACTTATAAGGGGAGGTAATCCAATGCTGTTTTACCTTAGGTACATTTTGCTTTGACCAATTAACAGTTCAAACTCCAAGGGTTACATTCGGTGAATACAGTCCCTGGAATTTGGAAGAATTACAGGTGTATTATCAGATAAGTGGATAATTACAGGCGTATCATTATCAGATTTGTGGATAATTACAGGTGTATCACCATCAGATTTGTGGATAATTACAGGTGTATCATTATCAGATTTGTGGATAATTACTGGTGTATCACCATCAGATTTGTGGATAATTACAGGTGTATCATTATCAGATTTGTGGATAATTACAGGTGTATCATTATCAGATTTGTGGATAATTACAGGTGTATCATTATCAGATTTGAGGATAATTACAGGTGTATCATTATCAGATTTGTGGATAATTACAGGTGTATCACCATCAGATTTGTGGATAATTACAGGTGTATCATCAGATGTGTGGATAATTACAGGTGTATCATTATCAGATATTTTGTCTGATAGATTGACATTCCAATTGCATAATTCTACATGTATTTAGTATAAATTGTTTAAATGCATGTACCCAGTATTTTCTGTTTTATGCATGTTTTGCTAAAATCTAGATTTTGTTTCTCTTATGATAATAGGCTCAATATGTGTAATTCCGGTTTGTGAATTGATCTACAAATGAAGTAAATGAAATTATTTATTGCTAAATTTAAATTTCATTCCTTTTGAGATTTAGCTTTTAACAACACATTGCCTCACTCCATAAAACATAATATTGAATTGCACTCTCAGTCAGGGGTTCAACTCCTGTAGTATCTCATCAACTCGTTATAAGCTGCTCTAGTGGACATTGCTGTATCTGTGGCTTGGCTCTTGTTTTAAATGTTAATGTTTTAGTTACTCTCAGGTTAAATCATGATCAAAATAACTTTTATATTTTCTATCATGACTCAGAATTCTTCATTTTATCATTATCAATACATTGTATCAGAAATGTGCATTTTACATATTAATTAACCTTGATGCTGACTCTGAAAATGTTGAAGTTTCTGTTTTTAAATACCATGGTATACTGTGTTTGACTGATAAGTTCACCTGCCTTCAATACAGTTACTTCCCTTCCAATATGGAGTGTTTAACATCAATATGCACTCATTCCAAGTGACATTTTGCACATTGTTACTGATGGGTATTATTTACGTGTTACATGTACCGGTATGTCACACTTTATCGCTAGCCCTCCACCACTGGGTTGCGAGTTCGAAACCTACGTGGGGCAGTTGCTAGGTACTGACCGTAGGCCGGTGGTTTTTCTCCGGGTACTCTGGCTTTCCTCCACCTCCAAAACCTGGCACGTCCTTAAATGACCCTGGCTGTTAATAGGACGTTAAACAAAAACAAACCAAACCAAATTACGGTATGTCAAGATAAAAACTACTACTTTAAGGACTGTGGTATGTGGGAAAACCTCAGTGGTCTTCAATTTATGTTTGTACTGTATCATAACTAATGCATTCTTGTCAAGTGAAATGGTAATAAATAAACAATGGAAATTACAAGCAGGAATTCCTATAATACAAACAGAAGTCTAACACACATTTTAAACGGTCGTTAAGATTAAAATTTTGCTAAAACTTTCAGCAAAATCCTCTCTCACTGATGTAAATGGGTTTTTTTTTTGCTTAAAACTTGTTTGTATGATACCCATTTTGGAATCAGGCCTACATTTGGCAAAAAATTTTCAAGAATCTTCTCAAGACCCTGTATTACTCTGGTAGCATTGACTTCTCTTCATAGATGGAAAAGCCAAGAGACCTGATTATGAACGCTAGGGTGAAGCGCTACCAAGTTTGTTCAAATAAAATCAGCCCTGCATGACTCCCAGGGGCTGGTGGACAGGGCAAAATGGGTCAAATTGACTAAAACTTCAAAAAATTTATAGTAGAATTAGATAATGCCCATGGATGGAAAGATTAAGGTGTTTTTACCAACATTTGAAGGGTAAAAATTTACTAGGGTTTTAAATAGGAAATTATATTTCTGGCTAAATTTAGTTGATGTTCACTTGGACATTATTCAATCTTGGATGAAATGGTGAGGACAGGATGCCAGTTTAAGGATATGAATATATTGATACAGATCCATGTCCAGGGGCTTCGGGAGTGGGGCCTAAAAGGGTCAAATTGGCTCAAATTTCAAGTATCTTTTCAAATCCAGATATTTGTGTTATTTCTACTCTTCATAGATAAGAAGGTCTCCAGGTGCTTTTAAGTAAAATTGCAAATTTCAATGAAAGTCATATGACCATTAAGGCCCTTGTGAGAGTTGTCCTCAGATAAAGGAAAACTGTAAGGCACATTTGTTTTTGTTTCAGAATTGTGTGTGATATTTGCTATCTTAACAGTTCAGAGATTCATTATATTGATATATTAAAAGATTAATATGGAATCAAGTACCTATCTACTCCAAAAGTTTGGCTTATAATCACAATATACACTTGCGATTTCCTGGTTGGCATTTTGATTCAGCTATTTTTGTTCATTTTTAGTATTTGAATCTTGTCCGTCTTCCTATAATTTTCAGTCATTCTCTTCGAAACGTGGAAGGCTTTATATTCATGATATACTTGAAGTAACGTTACATAAAACAACGCATAAGTCAAGGGTAAATAATGTGCATGTCAAAATCCAGACTTGTTGCTGGTACCAAAGACGGTAAATGCACTATAAGCTAGTCAGATGACTGACAGCTGTTCTGGAAGGATTGCATATTTTGTTTCATGTACAATGTACATATTTTTGTGTATATTTCTTGTTTCTGATCATTTATTAGTATAAAGAGTATTGTAGTAATGTTCAGAAATTATTTTAATGATGTTTAGAGATTATTGTAAAGTTTAGAGATTATTAAAGTGAATTCTTTTTGCAGCAATTTGATTAATTTGTTATTGGAAATAAATATTATCTGATGTTATGAAGATAACATTTGTGTTTTTGTTTTTGTTTACTAAGTGTGGGGAAACATGTGACCTGTCACAGATATGGGAACACTGAAAGTCTGATAATGGCGGACGAAGGTTCCTCTCTCTTACAATGGCATTTATTTTTAAGAATAAAACTGATACATGTATATCCCAGCCTGCTATTGAATACCATGCCTCTATAATCATTCTTTATCATTGGTACTTTAAAATAAGTCACTTGAAAGAAAAAGTTGGCATAAGCTCACTTTTCTTCCCCACAATGAGGCACTATTTTGAATTACGTTGGTTGAATATTGGATATTTTAGATTTGCAATGGTATTTGCTAATTCAAAATTCAAACTTCGGTTTTTCTTTTGGCCAACAAATTTTTTCTTCTGGAATTTCCTCAGGATAAACTGTGTCTTCTTCATAAGATCCGCTCACACCTCCCATAGACAAGTCATTTCTGTATACATGTAGCACTTCTTTGGCTAAACTGAAAAAATGTGATTTGGGTGCTGTTTGTAGGTTTCCTGTCAGACCACTTCCCAGATATTTGTAATTCACAGCAAGCCATATGGCTATCAAGGTGGAATATCGTACTCCTTTGCCAGAGCGTAAAGGCATTTTCACACTCTGCATTAGAACATCTTCTTTGCAGTCATAAAAAAAGAAAATAACTTCTTTTGGAGATACACCAATAGCAGGAACAAGAGAATTCTTGGAACTAGGAAAGCGTTTCTTTTGAAGGAAAGAAAATGTTATTGCTTGTGCAATCATCTGGTGTTTGACCTCATTATAGTTTAGATGTTTAGATTTCACTTCGACCGATGATTTACTTCCTTGACTGATTTCGGTATCTCCTGAAACCAATACTGGTACTTGTTCTTCACCATGGCTAAGGATGATGTTAGGACACCCGTGCCAAACACTGGGTTCACCTGAAACACAGGATAAGATAAAACATCTAAAAAGTGATTAAATTGTACAGGATTATATTTTCAGTGAAGAAATGTTCATCAATTGGACCAAGAACAAGAGGCAAATCGGGCCTACATCGCTTATCTGGATATTTCAGTAATTACGGTAAAACTCATTATGTTTAATATACGTACACAGACACATTTACTTTGGGATCTGTATCCTAGTACATGTACATGTAACATGCATTGCAATCAATCCTTTCCACTGAAGACATTAACAAGAGGCCTAAGGGCCTGAACAATTATATCAATTTCATTAAGTATGCAATTTGATTGCCCTTTGGTCTTGGAAGGTTTTTACAAAATTTCATTGAAAAATTGGTTCAGTGGTTTATTAAAAGAAGTCGAAAATGTGAAAGTGTTTACGGGGATGAACACAACATGATGGCTATAGGTCATCCTAACCATTCAGGTCAGATGACCTAAGAAAAATCAAATCAGGTGTGCACAACTTACTGTCTGGCACATGTTTTGAACAGGGGCAGGATTTGTTCCCAATTGAATGCATGGGGCTGTCCCAGACAGGAACTGATCAACATGGCTGACATTACCATCAAACGAAAAATGGCTTCTATCACGATGGATGTGATAGAAAATAATGACATTAGGCTCAGAGGCAAGACATATGCAGCTTTTTTGTCGGCACAGCCTGAACTTGTTCCAGACAGTATTCCGTTCAATTCCATTGCTGTCCAATGTTACAGTGAATCAAATGGGTCCATCAAGTTGAACAGAAAAAAATTATAGTAGGTCAAGGTCGTTCATTTAATTCAACAAAATAAGTAGATATTCTTCTTCCAGTATGCTGCTGGTCCAAAATCATTTCCCTTAGTTTTTGAGTTTTAGAAAAGAAAGTGTTTCGGGGTTTGAAATTGATGCCAAACATTGAATGCCACATAAGTTTCGTGATAATATTTGTCGTTTGTAAAAGTGGTAAACAATAAACATGTAACACACAAATTTATGTGACAGTACAACATATTAATGGAACACGGAACACATATCTTACTTACCTAAGCTGGTATCCCCAAGTCTGCATTTAATATCTGTGTCACATCCACACTGACATAAGCCACTGATTACTCCATGCTTTTTATATGTTTTATCAACAGTATATCTGTTTCTCAAAGCTAATTTGGAAAACACATGTTCTGCCATTGCTACTGTTATCTCAGCTTCCTCGTTTAATTTTCCACAGCTTTTCCTTTCCAATTCTTTGACGAATGTTAAAGCATCTGAAAATACACATAAGAAGCTTGTGGGCCTGTCAATCTAATTAATGAAATGGGTCGACCTATAGGCCTTACATGTATTGACCCTGTCACAATACTAAACAAGGACGTAGTTGTCAAGATCTCCCACGCATGCAAATATTGTATTACATGAAATTTAAGTGGGCAACATGCATAAAAACATGAAACATATGACATAGTATTTAGAATCATTACATGTATTTGTGTTCAATCATCTTGTGGAAGTAATATCAACATAATTAGTAACAAGTCTACTGCGCAAGTTTCATCAAAATCTTATCATTCCTTCAAAAGATATCGTGTGGAAAGCAATCAGCCAATCAGATCACAGCAGCAGCCTCATTATAAATATACATGGAATATGCCGATAATCGAACTTGGCAAGGGACGTAGGTAAAAAGTCTACCGGACAAGTTTCATCAAAATCCATTCATTCCTCCAAAAGATATCATGTGGAAAGTGAATCCAGATGGACGGACGGACGGACGGACAGACAGATTGAAACAATTGGGCTGGGGATAACAAGAGGACAATGGACATTAACAGTCACCTGAGTTTTGAAATATTTCAGTCAATTTCAACCTTTTTAGTCCATCAGCCCAGGTGGTTAGTCGACGTCATGGCCAACATAAACCAGGTACATATCATGAAATTGTTATCCCATACTGATATAATTCTTATCAAGTTAGAACTGGTTCCAATGCAATTTCAACAAATGATAGTAAAAAATGTGATTTCCCTATATAAACTAAAGTACAAAGTAGAATTTACCCCCTCCCTGAACATGAGACCCCAGGGTCACGAAATGCACAATTTTGGTAGAGCACCTTATACTCTTCTATCAATGTATAGTATTTGATTATTCCTTGTTTGGGTCTTGAGAAGAAGATTATTGAACATTTAAGTCAATTTGACAATGCCCATCAGCCCCTAGGGGTCAGTCAGGGCCAACATGTGAGTACCAATTCTAACCAAGTCAGAATTAAAACATTTAATTCCAATAGAAATTCAACAAGAGGCCCAGATGGCCTGTTTCCCTTACTTGAAAGTAAATATGGCTAGATACTTCCCATTAGACCCAAACAAATATGACCTTGACCTTTAACCCAGAGGCCTTGATCTTTGGTAAGTTGATACATTCTGACAAACAAAATATTCATCTGTGAAAAGATACAAAATTTGACCTGACAAACAAAATATTCATCTGTGAAAAGATACAAAACATGACCTTGACCTTTTGGCACAATGACCTCAACCAAATTTCATGTAAATTGATCAATAGATACTTAAGTTATATATAGATAGACAGTTGATAGGACAGATCGACTGCTGGGTGATTGCTGAAGGGCACCAGTATCTCCGTTATGGGCACCTTAGCTTAGATTAAGACAAAATCCAGTCTTTCCTATAACAAAAATATTTTAGAGAATAAGCTAAATTTCCTTTGTTGGGCCCATGCCCATGACCCACTATGTAACAAGGATGGTTCAGACCAAATTTGGACAGAATCCTGCCATTGAAACAGAAGCATTTTGAAGAACTTGAAATATTTCTTCTATTCAGCCCCACCCTTAAAACCCAGGGGGTCCAGCGTCATTGTTTAATGTGACTGACATATTCTGACCATGGTACACATTTTCATCCCTTTTTTAGTTAAAATTATATTGGGGGTTTTCCTGAGGGCAGATACAGACCGGTCACTTTTATAATTTAAAGTGTATATGTACAGCGTTAGACTTTTGCATGTTACACATTTGACTGCTTTTACTGTTAAGTGTACCATTCTGCTTTGGATCGTTAGACTTTTAATTGTCAATTTATTGCAAATATAAAGAAATATGTATATGATGAAAAATAGCATGTTGGACAATATCGGCCAGACGCTTTAAACACATTTTTACACTAAATGTGACCAACCTATTCTGACCATGGAACACATTTTGATACTTTTGTAGTTAAAATTGTACCTCATTGCTCATCTGTAACACATATTTAACTTAACTTATATTGGGAGCATGCTAAGCAAGGGGGTATCCGAACAAGTGGTCTTCAGGGGTGAAGACTTGAATATAAAGGAGGGTGTCATCAGCGAACTAGACTGGGTTGATCGTCGACGACCAGTTGATAGTGTCTGTTAACCCAAATTTCCTCTGGCCCTGATCATGACATCATGTCTGGTATAGGGCCTTACACCAGACATGGTTTCAGAGCCATAGGAAATTCGGGCTAAGTGTTGGTGTACAGTAAGGAGGTCCCCCAATTCGAGCTGACAGCAGAACGATTTACCCAAAAACATCTCACAACATCAACACATTACATGAAAACATCATTAGAAATTGATATGTATATGTTAACTTTTTAAGTAATAAAGTGTTGATAAGAAACTGGTCGTATCGGCCTTCGTATTTTCCCATCTTGGTAAGTTGGTTCCTGCAGTATTGAAGCTTACTTAAGCTAGCTTAAGGTATCTGGCTATTTTTTAGTTCTGACACCAACCGACACGGCGCCTGTCATAAGTTTCTCGTCGTGTTATCCTCTAACAGTGTTGGGGTATAATCGAAGCTTCGTCGTATCGACCTGACGACACCTACCTTTGTCCGTTAAAAACGTAAACAGTCTTGCAAGTAATATTCTTGATATTTCATCCAAGGAATCAACATGACTCGGGTCTTTCAAACAATTATAAAGCATAGTAGTCCCTTTGGTAAAAAGTGAATAAAACGGGTAGAATTCTTCTTGCAACGATTCTGTTTCGCAGAACGCATCAGAGAACCGAACACCGAATCCGGTACAACCGTTGCATGTTTTCATTTTCAGAAAGAATAATGCGTTAAAACTCCCTTCTGATAATGACTTAACTGCCTTTTGAACTAATGGTAATCTTTCTCCCAGTTTTTCAATTGAATCCTTGACAACATTCTGCCTTTTTTGTTTTTTCGATGGTGGTGAGCAATGCATCGCCATCAGTTCGGCCATTTTGTTGTCTCGCTCAACAAGACACTTGATTACTATGCGCATCTGTGTGTTCGCTGCCATCAAGCGGCTGGATGATGATGAAGACTCTCTCTTTGAAAATAGCGCTGTTCGCAATGAAGTGAAGTCATTTCTCGTTTATCGATTACTTTTGCCTGAAATAACGGACTACTTGTACAATTCAGACAATATCAGACTATGTATAAAGACAAAGTTGGCCATAAGAGAGTTACTATATAAGGAGGGTAAAGCATTATATATGACTCAAATATGTTATTTTCATTTGTTACTATAAACTTTCTCAATATTAATATATATTCTAATATATATTCTATCATTTATTTATTTATTTATTCACAATTATTTAAAAGTGTATACTTTATAACAACAACGTCTCGTTTTTTATGCTACTAAATTGTATAAATCTATTACTTGCATTTATACGTTTAAGGTTACATGATTATCGATTTATCATTGAAATATTAAGGAAATTACGCCATTCCAATATTACATGGCAGTAATTCAAAAGCTCCAGATACGCGGCGGCTATGTTAAATTATACCATAAATGTTTGTCATATAGATAGATAATTCATATGTTTCCTATTTGTTATTTTTTTACCAGTACACGAAATGACTGTATTTTTTTCCACATAAAAAGACTGTAATAGTCTGAAAATGATTAAGATATTCAAAATGTATTTGATCCTTGAAACAGTTATATAACTATATCTTTACTACATAGTTTCTAAATAAAAATTGGTCTGAATTTCTACGACCTCGGATTTTTTCCTTTAGTAGTTTGTATACATGTCATAAAAATCTCAAAAATGTATTATCACTACGAAATGAATGACAACAGTTACTAATATGTCCTGTATTTCAGAAATCTTTTTACCAAGATGAAAGAATGATAGAACTTGAAAATACAAACGAAAAACCATATATATAATATCGGTATTTTTTTTCCTTCTAATATTTTCACAGTTATACCAGTAACAAGAAGACTTCAAAGAAGAAACAAATTATTCATGCATAAGAATGTAGAAAAGCTAAAGTTACCCACACAAAAAAAAATTTGTTAAAACCACTCAATCGGAACTATAGGTGAAAATGGCAGAAAACTTCACCGTATAAGGTCTTGTAGAGGTCTCGTCACTTAACGTTCTGTATAAAGGGTCATATAGAGGGAAGGTAACTTCACTTTTAATGTGCCGTATATAAGGTCGTACAGAGGGAAGGTAACTTCAATTAATGTTCTGTATATAAGGTCGTACAGAGGGAAGGTAACTTCAATTAATGTTCTGTATATAAGGATATATATAGGGAAGGTAACTTTACTTAATGTTCTGTATATAAGGTCATATAGATCTTGTTTTAGCTGATGATGGTGGACTTTTCACATCGCCCGTGTCCGTGGTGCGTCCGTCCGTCCGCGAACAGTTCGTATCATCGCTATTTCTCAGAAAGTGCTGAAAGGATCTTTCTCATATTACATATGTGCATGATGCACTTTGAGACTGATCAGAAAATAACATGGCCGAAATGCGACCATCTTGGATTTTGACAATTTAAGTTTGTTTTCTCTATTTCTCAGACAATACTAAAGGGATTTTTCTCAAATTTTATGTGTAAATTCACCAATTTTGGGACCGATCCGAGAACAACATGACAACCAGGCGGCCATCTTGTATTTTGACAATTGAAGTTTTGCTAGTTCTCAAATTGAAGTACTAAATCGCTGTTATGTGTCGTTCTTAAATTTGAATGTTGCCCTTAGTCAGTTGTGCATGCAAGTCTGATTGAAAGAACTAAATGGATGATAAAAAGTATGGCCATCTTGAAATTTGACAATTGAATATTACTCCTGCTATATAGTGTTATATAAAGCTATTAAATGTTTTGAAGGAAGAGGGAAAGAAGTGAAAAGAAGAGAAAAGATCAGAAATACAGCTGTAGATAAAAGGTAGATTTTAAAAAGAAACCTTTCCAAGAATGCAAAGACCATGTACAACCTGAATTGCATTTCCTTTTCCATTGTCCCATTAAACAATCGGTTAGATCCAAGTTCTATCTCCAGATTGCAGATATCTTAAACCTAACTCTAAATGATTCTACACATTTTAGAAATGAAATGTCATGTCGATGTCAAATACGAAGATCATTACTTCAGACTTGTTTATTTATTGGATTCACCAGAACTGAGGAAGACAGGGCGGCATCCATTTTGATTTAGTATACGTTTTGTTGTTATTTCTATTTTGTTCATTTTTGATTGAAAATAAGATAAGATTGATAATCTGCAAACAGACATTGCTCATTGTTATGTCTGTATGTATTCCCGGGAAAACCCTGTAAAACACGAAACACGTGACATAGCCTTCAGTATCATTACTTGTTGCGATAATCGAACTTGAGCTAGGGGCTTCGGTAATGAGTCTACCAAAACTGTTTCATAAATAATAATAAAAAAAAAACACCTGATAATTCTGTCAAAATATATTGTGCGGAAAGCAATCAGCCAATCGGGTCACAGCAGCCTCATTAAATATGCGCGGAATATGACGATTGTCAAACTTGAGTAAATGATTTAGGTAATTAGTCTACCAAGCAAGTTTCATCAATATCCGAACATTCCTCCAAAAAATATCGTGTGGAAAAGCGAATCAGGTCGGGCGAGCGGACGGACGGACGGAGCCCATTTGTATATCTATCCCCCGTCAACGTCATTAGGCGGGGAATAATAACAAATAATTGTGTAACGGAAAACGTATTTCAAAAATTAAGATGAGAAAGAGAATGGTTTCAAATTCAGTTTTATTTCCTATTTATTTGCCATTAAAAACAAACAAACAAACAAATATTCAATCAATACGCATCATCCGATAGCTCAAAGAAGACATGTTTAATGTTTTAAATCAGCATTATTATATATTTCAGTCTGTGGGTGGGTGTTTTAAATCGGTATTATTATATGCGTGGGTGGGTGTCTTAAATCGGTATTGTATATTTCAGTCTGTGGGTGGGTGTTTTAAATCGGTATTATATATGTCAGTCTGTGGGTGGGTATTTTAAATCGGTATTATTATATATTTCAGTCTGTGGGTGGGTGTTTTAAATCGGTATTATATATTTCAGTCTGTGGGTGGGTGTTTTAAATCGGTATTGTATATGTCAGTCTGTGGATCTGTGTTTTAAATCGGTATTATATATTTCAGTCTGTGGGTGGGTGTTTTAAATCGGTATTATATATTTCAGTCTGTGGGTGGGTGTTTTAAATCGGTATTATATATTTCAGTCTGTGGGTGGGTGTTTTAAATCGTTATTATATATTTCAGTCTGTGGGTGGGTGGGATGGTGTAGTTGGTGCTAATTAGTAACAACAAATATTATCCTCTTATCATCTTATCATATATAATACACTAAGGTTTGCTATGGAAGAGTGAACGAAACATTATTGATTATCAATATCCGTGTAATAATAGGCTCTGACAAACTACTCAAGAAAACAGTCTCATATTGATTTCAGGAACATTGACTTACATGACTGATTTTTTCCCAGTGCAAAAAAATAAATAAAATATATACATGGAAAACGTGAAAGACTAGTAGCTATACGGTAGTCCGATTTCCAGCAACTCTTCAACAAGAGGCCCATGGGGCTGAAATAGCCTACTTAACCATACACCATCTTGTATATGGGTCGACCCGCCATCATCGCTCCAAATACTTTTCAGGTAACACGTCTCTCTTGTTAACTATGAAAAATTAACAAAGTTTTACCGATACGAACACGAATCAAAATTCATACATCAGGGCCCAGTTGTCCAAACGGTGATTAGATTAATCACTTCATTAATGAAAATTACATTTCTCATTAGTTACAAACCCTGTGAGTATATCATCTTTAAATTATGCCAATTGGAAGAGAATTAAGAATGGCAGAATTTCATTAAGTTTTGTAAAGCTAGTTCTACCATAAATTATTATTTCAGGATTTGAAAAATGTTGTTAAAATGTGATTAGCCTAATCACCTTTTGAACAACTGGGCCCTGATCGCTAAAATGCTACATATCAACATGACGGCATACACATTAGCCTGCATGCATCTATCAAATTCGTGTGCCATAAATTTGTTTACGTTAGGAGTCTTTTACTAAAATCGTGATATTGGAACAAGTAGTTACTTATATATGCCAATGTGACACGTAGTCAACACCACTGGGGACGAAGGGTCGTTAGACAGACGGTAGGGCGTTCATCATATAGAAATGGAAATCATCACGCTTACCATAAAGGCTATCCTGTCGGTGATGTTGTTATCATTTTGTTTTTGTTTGTTTAACGTCCTAATAACGGCCAGGATCATTTAAGGACGTGCCAGGTTTTGGAAGCGGAGGAAAGCCAGAGTAACTGGAGAAAAACCACCGGCCTACGTTCAGTACCTGGCAACTGCCTCACGTGGGTTTCGAACTCGCAACCCAGAGGTGGAGGGCTAGTGATGAAGTGTCGGGACACTTTAACCACTCGACCACCGCGGCCCCTGTTGTCATTAAAGATCATGGAAAGTGGCCGATATCATTTGAAGAAGTTATATGTTGTCATTTCACGATATTGTCCTCGGTAGTATCGCTAAATACGCCACAGAAGAATTGCACGCGCTGGCCCCAAGTTACGAATATATTCCAAGCAAACTAATGCCGAAATGCAACAGCGTTGTCAATAGAAGAGATATGGTAATTTTAACGGGAGCAATCATTTAAGTGCATGTTAAGAAAAAAAAATCAATTGAAAAAGGCCTCATTTGCTACCACCTCGAAACTAATTGGAAACTAATCAAATGTGTAGTCTTAATGTCAACTTACTCGTTTATTAAATTTTAAACATCTTTATATAGATCTTTAAAGAACTTATTGGGCAAATGTTGTTCCATGACGAGTCTCTATATAGTGCAAGTTTCGAGGATTTGTTATTAGCTGAGTAGCAAAGATGATTGTGTTTAAACTTCAGTCTTGTTTTTGTTTTGTTTTTTTCAAACACACCATTCTATAACCATGCGTGAATACCCAAGTTACATACTCCTTACCAAAGAAAGTACATTTGATATCTTGTTAGCAATATATCATGGAGCCAATCTCATCGCAGAAATCTGATCATCCACAATTAATTTAGAAACAATATCAACAGAACATGCCCCATCTATAGATAATTTTGATTTCTTGATTCTTTCGAAATAATTCCGGAAATAATGTTTACACTGACTATGAACCGTGAGGACAAACAAAACAATTGAAGCGTAAATCCCGAAGTCAATCAATACGAAAATCGAAATAGCTTTCTTGTACACAGGACTTATCCATGTAGAACAAGAAGATGAGAATAGTATTAACAATTAGCAGTAATTTACTTTAAACACATTCTCTGTGTTTTATGATCAATCGTTTACCGGTGCGTTTAAAGAGATACCAAACACTATTCAAACCATGACAAGACAAAGGCGAAGAAGGTGATGTCAAACTACCGGTAGTCATTGTTCCGAGTTTTGGAAGAACATTGTTTGAGAAGATATATTGTGGAAATATTGGGGGAAAAGGTAATGTATATTCAATTCAATTTCAATTTCTTTATTAACTGTGGGCCATATTGCCCATTAGCACATATTATAATATACAAAGTCGTAATATACGTGAACAGCAATAGAAATTACAAAGTGGAGAACGAGTTCAGAGTTTGTACATATAGCCAGGATCTTATTGGCTTCGAAAATAAGATTTGCATGATACTGACATTCACTGACATAAGTTATATTAAATATAAAAGTCTATACTTAGTCAAATCATGTACTATTGGTTACATATAATATTGATATAATAACAGTATATTAAAAGCTATGTATTTGATCCAAATGAATGATCTCAATGGTGGGGGACATGCGAGAGTGGTTGGGGATACCCCTACCAGAAACTCGCACATCCCCCGTTGAGATCAGGCAGATCTGATTGTATGGTGAAATACTTATGTGTATCAAGTTAAAATATATGGAGCGAATGCAGGGGGAAGTGAACAAACTAGGGCAGTGAAAGAGTGAATATAGACTAGGTTAAGGCTCAGTACTTACTGTAGTAATGAATCCAATGTAAACGGTTGGTTTGGTCTGTATATGGTTTAACACCCTTTCAACGGCTATGGTCCTTTTAGGATGGCCTTTCTTGCGTGCAAGATGAATGTGTATTGTGATTAAGTGTTTATTTGCGGTACGTTCGTGTTTGTGATAGCGCGGAAGTGATGGTTTGGTTTGGTTGATTTTGTTTAACGTCCTATTAACAGCTAAGGTCATTTAAGGACGGCCTCCCGTGCGTGCGACATGCATGCGTGTGGTGAGTGCGTATGTGTGTTTTGGGAGGCTGCGGTATGTTCGTGTTAAGTCTCCTTGTGATAGGCCGGAACTTTTGCCGATTTATAGTGCTACCTCACTGAAGCATACTACCGAAGACACCCAGCAGCACACCCCACCCGGTCACATTATACTGACAACGGGCGAACCAGTCGTTCCACTCCAAATATGCTGAGCGCTAAGCAGGAGTTGCAACTACCATTTTTAAAGACTCCGGTATATCTCGGCCAGGGAACAGAACCCAAAACCTTCCTCACAGCGGCGAACGTTCAAGTAAAGGCCAAAAGTGAGGCATTGTCAAGGGAGACATTAGGAAGAAGAAAGTTGTTAAGAAAGAAGAGAAAAGATAAGATCCCAAGTTTAGTCGCCTCTTACGATCATGCAATGGGGGCAGCAGGTACAATTCTTACGCCCTACCAGCAGGGCAGGCGGAAGTGATGCCGAGTTCGTAATGATGCCTCACTGAAGCATACTTCTGAAGACGGAGACGGCGAACATTTTAAATCATCTTGCCGAAGGGTCATTTTGCTGACACATTCCCAACATGTTTAAATCTACCGCCGTACGTGGTCCGCCGGTGGTATAGGTTTCCCTCTAAACGGAAGTCATACATGACTTAGCTAATTCGAACTAAAATGGCTTATAACATCACTGAGGAAGATAATATCTTTCTGAGACGACTGGGATCAAGGGTTCACCCATGGTGCCATAGGGCTGAGAAATGGGTAAAAAGATTAACTTTTGCTTTAAAATACTTCTCCTCCTGAACGCAGGAGCAAAACTGAAACATCACTCCGATCGGATTAATCAGTTCTCACACCAATTTGTTGGCCCCCAGCAGAATAAGGGGTTTTCTGCCATCTCCTTTAATTAGGATTGTCTATTTATTGATATTTAAATATTTTCCTGTCGTTCCTGTTTCCTCTTCCCTTCTTTTTATTGTCTCGTTTCTCCTTCACGCCCTCCCTAATATGACTCTGGCTGTTACGAGGACGATCAACCCAACCAATTATAAAAAGAAAGTAGGTTTTGTTGTGTATTATAATATAGATACATTTTGATAGTAATCAGTTAAATTGGTGACGAGAGGGAGTGTTACAGTAGTGCTATTGGTATGGAAGGAAGTATTATTGTTTGTATCGTCAAAAAGGTGTAAAAGTAACTATTCACAATTTAGGTACTGTACGTGAATAGATATACTGTATTACGAAGGGCACTGTGAATTCTATCAGGGCTGGGTGTTGGAGATAGTTTGACATTGAAATATAACCTCCATGTTTTATTTCAGTGCGGTACCCATCATGAAAGCAGAACTGTTTTGTTCTATCGTGATAGCCATCAATCTATTAACAGACATGTGCACCGCAGGACAAGGTAAGTGTTATAGTTCGTACTACGACTCTGAAACAGTCTTACTCTCTGACAAATCTCTCTCTCTGTCCATCTATTTCTTTATTCGCCAGAATGAGCTGAGTGGTATCACAGGCGCTTGCATAGAAAATGTTTTTTTCATTTTTTTTGACAGTGGTATGTGTAATCTGTGTACTTAACAGATTACACATACAACTGTCATATCAAAAAAAAATGAAAGTCATATTTTCTATGCAAGCGCCTGTGAGTGGTATAACGTACATTGTAAATTTTTGCTACATGTATATGCTTATATGTTTTTTACGCTTAAACGGTGATTAAGGATGTTAATAGTATCCATACATAATTTTTCTCTCCATTTCCGGTTTGATTTTCCATCAATTGACATGTCAGTTCGGTATCCGTCTTCGCCTAATCGGACAAGGGTGCTATCCCTTCAAGGGGATGATCCGGTCGGTAAATAAGATTCTCTGTTTGAGGTTAGACTTTACAGATGGCGAAAACTTTACAGCCTGCTTCTATGATAATGTGGCTGTACAGAGTGTCATGCTACCGTGTCCAGACTTGGTATTTCAGTGTGATAACACTACACTAGCGTTTATCAGTAGCGCGATGATTAGTGGACATTGTCTCCATATGTCCAGTTCAGCAATTACAACTAAGCAGTT
Organism: Pecten maximus; assembly: GCF_902652985.1. Classification (NCBI taxonomy): domain Eukaryota; kingdom Metazoa; phylum Mollusca; class Bivalvia; order Pectinida; family Pectinidae; genus Pecten; species Pecten maximus. The sequence goes on from NC_047028.1 coordinate 32,607,742, forward strand.
ATGTTTATGAAATCTCGCTATTCAGTGTTGCGTTTTAGAAACAATATGTTAAAAAATAGTTCGCACTATTTCATTATGTGTAAAATTCGCTGGAATGTAGCGCGAAAAATAACTACCCGGCGAATACTAATATATACACAAAGGCCGTTTTCGTTTTTGCGGTCCAAACGGACGGACCAGTTGGACCGAAGTTTTTCGTTTATGAAATAAAGACGGGCCTGGTGATTTTATATTGTTTTCAGACGAGCCTTAACAAAGACTTCTAAGGCCTGTTTTAACATTTGCAAGTCCGTCGAGATATACATGTACATGTATATTTTAAATATTACATTTAAAAACTGACGAACCGAATTGTCCGCATAAACGAACAGGCCCCAAGTAAACTATTTAAAGTTTTACTTCATAATGCTATCAAGGAGGTAACTTATTGGACAGCTACAGGTAACTTATTGGACAGCTACATGTAACTTATTGGACAGCTATAGGTAACTTATTGGACAGCTATAGGTAACTTATTGGACAGCTACAGGTAACTTATTGGACAGCTACAGGTAACTTATTGGACAGCTACAGGTAACTTATTGGAATGTTACATGTAACTTATTGGACAGCTACAGGTAACTTATTGTACAGCAACATGTGACTTATTGGACAGCTACAGGTGACTTATTGGACAGCTACAGGTAACTTATTGGACAGCTACAGGTTACTTATTGGACAGCTAAAGGTAACTTATTGGACAGCTACAGGTTACTTATTGGACAGCTACAGGTAACTTATTGGACAGCTACAGGTAACTTATTGGACAGCTACGGGTAACTTATTGGACAGCTACAGGTAACTTATTGGACAGCTACATGTAGCTTATTGGACAGCTACAGGTAATTTATTGGACAGCTACAGGTACTAGTAACTTATTGGACAGCTACAGGTAATTTATTGGACAGCTACAAGTAACTTATTGGACGTTTACAGATGATACATATGCATTTTGCTGGATATTCTACGCAAATAACAATGGATAAAACCTTGCGTTATAACGACAGATATATGTATAATTATATATACCATGTGTCATTTCATCACTAAATCACAAGTCTATGTGTGTAGTCCCAGATCTCTCTCAGTGTCGTTACAAGGTGACAAGAATAGTTAGCGTAGCCAACTAAATTATTAAACAGTCTAAGTACTTTGATTTACACGAATTAACAGTTCCGCTTAATAAACAAATCAATCCCTCCGATTTCTTAATGTTCAAAAGTCATGCATGCTTAAGTCTCAAACGTCCCGGCTGTCTGCGGATGTGGAAAAAAATGTTTCTACTACATTAGAGTAGCGCATGTCAAGTTGGAAGCTAATGTTGAAGAGTTAATTACTACTTAATTATCGGAGAAAGTAGCGGAAATCATCCATACCAAAATGAAAAGTACACAAGATTAAAGTCGATATAGACATTGAACTTCCAAAAATGAGGTAGAAAATATCGGACTTTGAAAAAACTGTAATGATGTGGTGAATAAATCCAGATTAAAAATCACTATTCTGTTGTTATTAAACTGAATTCTACCACATTTGCTATGCAACGCCAGTTTTTTTGGTTAAAAACTGTGTATTATTTGCCAGTAATACACTCTCGTGTCAATAATACACGCTCGTGAGTCACGGCTGTTACAATCTTTCCCCTCCAAAATCGTGCATTCGTAAACAAACATGGCGGCGCCAAAACGTTTGAACGTCGAAGACCGTGTATTTTACACGGAGAAATTTGCCAGATTGTTAATTTCTATCAACCCAGAGCAGACTTTGTTAACAGTATGATGAGAGGTCAATTTCCACAGGCAACCTTTGGAGAGCATTTCTACATGGTTTTGGTGGCCGACATCCCCGAAAGTTCTCGTAACGTTGCCGTCAACTGGCTTGGGATTGACGTCAGTTTTGAATATTCATTAGCACGCGCGCCTTATCGTTTCTTGTGAATTGTAACAGCCATGTAGCGACACATTTCCCGGGGTTTCGTTACCGTTTTTCTATTAGGAAGAGGTAGATCTCAGAACTAAACAGTACATGGGAGAATAGAAACAATCAACTTCGACTCGTGTATTGTTGCAGGATATACAACTCGGACTCGGATATTTTGCAATTTTAATTAATAACTCAGGCCTGCGGCCTTCGTTATTAATTTAATTATCCTGCAATAATACACGAATCATCGTTAGTTATTTATTCAAGTAACTTGACCAATTGTTAATATGTGTCATGTGAATTAAATTGCACAAATATGAAATATAGGGAGGCATTTCAATTACTAAAAATGCCCATATTATATATTAATATGGGCAAAGTAAGAGGAATGTTTTCGAGACAAATAGTTAAATAGTGTAGTCTGGGTCTATTTTCAGACGGGCTACTTGCTATGATCCGAGTTCTTCATAGTGTCTGATAAGAGCGTTTTTGAAGATTGAAATGCCTCCCTGTATGCCAAAAATGTGTTATATGATTTTTACCCTTCATTTGCATTTCGAGGTAAAAAGAGAATCGACGTTTATGCGTTTATGAATTCAAACATCTAGATGAACATGTTTGAAAAATAACCTCAAAAATACATAAAAAGCCATACATTTCACAGAACCAATTTGTTACACCTAAATGGGAAAATATATAAATACCCTCTACACAGAATAGAGTCAAGAAGTACAGTAGGTAGGTCACATCGGAGACTTTAATAGGAATCAGACACGTGTTTTATGGAAATAATATTAATTAAAGTATAAATACGCAGATGTAGGTGGTAACAAGAGTTAAAAGCATTGGGCCGAGGATTAGGCGATAAGGAGTATCAATGGAGAACTTTCTATCACATACAACAACAAACATGTACTCGTGGAGGGGAGTGATTATATTCCACTTAATGTTGATTTACGCTAGGTCCAGTAGGTCTAAAATTCTTCTTTAAGCTTGAGATCCCCTACCTGACTCCCAAGGGGGTGGGTGATTATTGTTCTCTTACCCTTTTGTTTTCCTATCTACCATTGTTGTTGTATCAATACAACACCTGGTTGGAGTGATTGAATTGTCAACGTGATGCCATTATATTGTCGCCGTGGCGCTAATGATGTATTTTCAACTCATGAAATAAGACCTAAAACTAAACAGTTTAAAATGGAAATATAATGAAAGGACAAATGACGTACTTGTCAAGAAAAAAACTGATATTAATGAAAATTCTGCAAACACTAAGAACTGACAAAGCAGTTTTTGTGGAATGGATGATTTCCTAATAATAAAATAATTTCAATTCAAAACAATGCCATGATAACCTAATATAGTCTATGTTTATTATAGCATGCATACAAAATTCTAACTTTGTGAAACCAGTTATGTCCTCCAAGTTCGGGGCCGTGTTACTAATCAATAGTATAATATAATTCGAACATACAACAGACTTGACAAGCTGGTCAACATATAGACATTTGTGGAAAGAATCGAGCTTTATATGTGCTTATGTTGCATTCTAATGTAACACAAGAGAATAAATAATTTTTTTTTTTTTTTAAATCTAAATATTTTCTGATTGAATCATAAATTTGTACAGAAGGGTTTAAATACAAACACATTGGTTTCCCAAAAGCTTGGTTATCATGGTAACGAAATGGAGGCTTCTGATTGGTCGCCACAGTTTCCAACAATTTTATGATGTCACAGCATCATGTCCAATGAAGTAACATCAACTTACAATGATGCATTGTTCAGAATTTAATCGGATTAAGGGATTAAGCCCATGTCAATATCAGATACACGAGAAGATCAGCTGGGTAAGAAACATATTTACTACATTATAAAAATGTAAGATTCCTGAGCTGTCAAATTATCGATAAACCTCACATTTACCCGACGTAAGCAACTTTCTCCTCCCATTTTTTCGTATAACAATCTTTTGATTTTGTATTGTAGGATTCTACCAAACACTGCTACTATTCAATCCAAATAGTAAGAAGACATTTAACGAGTTCATCACCTCAGCGTCGACGGCGACGACGTCAGGGTTTACCTTCGACATTAATCAAAAGGAACGAAGCCAGTATTCAAACTTTCTGTCCCAAAACGAGAATTACATCAGTCCATCGTATCAGGAATCAGTATGGAATTCGAATCCTCCAAAATCGGTAAAATATATCAAAATGTGGTATTACCTACTTTGTATACATTCCTTCCTCCAGCCCCACCCCCAACTTTGAATACATCCCATCCCTACCCCACCCCTCAACTTCTATAACCCCTCTCCCCATCACCTCGTCTTGTTTGACGTTGAGATACAGCACCAGTTATCTCCCTTTGTATTACAGCTATCTCCCTTTGTATTACAGTTATTTACCTTTATATTACAGTTATCTACCTTTATATTACAGTTATCTACATTTGTATAACAGTTATCTACCTTTGTTTTACAGTTATCTACCTTTGTATTACAGTTATCTACCTTTATATTACAGTTATCTACATTTGTATAACAGTTATCTACCTTTATTTTACAGTTATCTATCTTTATATTACAGTTATCTCCCTTTGTTTTACAGTTATCTACCTTTGTATTACAGTTATCTACCTTTGTATTACAGTTATCTACCTTTGTTTTACAGTTATCTCCCTTTGTGTTACAGTTATCTCCCTTTGTATTACAGTTATTTGCCTTTATATTACAGTTATCTACCTTTGTATTACAGTTATCTACCTTTGTTTTACAGTTATCTCCCTTTGTGTTACAGTTATCTCCCTTTGTATTACAGTTATTTACCTTTATATTACAGTTATCTACCTTTATATTACAGTTATTTACCTTTGTATAACAGTTATCTACCTTTGATTTACAGTTATCTACCTTTGTATAATAGTTATCTACCTTTATATAACAGTTATCTACCTTTGTATTACAGTTATCTACCTTTATATTACAGTTATCTACCTTTGTTTTACAGTTATCTACCTTTATTTTACAGTTATCTACCTTTGTATAACAGTTATCTACCTTTGTATTACAGTTATCTACCTTTATATTACAGTTATCTACCTTTGTTTTACAGTTATCTACCTTTATTTTACAGTTATCTACCTTTGTATAACAGTTATCTACCTTTGTATAACAGTTATCTACCTTTGTATTACAGTTATCTAACTTTTTATTACAGTTATCTACCTTTATATTACAGTTATCTCCCTTTGTGTTACAGTTATCTCCCTTTTTATTACAGTTATCTCCCTTTGTATTAGTTATTTACCTTTATATTACAGTTATCTACCTTTGTATTACAGTTATCTACCTACCGTTGTTTCATAGCAAAAGGTGCAAACGACCGTTTAATCAAATCAGGGCGCCGACATCTTTTGTGTCATGTGATCGAAAGTAGTCCAAAATGGTTACTTCATTTGTCATAGTCTTGTTTTGAAGAAAATAACGAGGGATTCCTATTGTGGATTGTCTGTCGTAATTTTTCGACTTACCGATAGACAAAGCTTCGGAACTTATTCATTGTCACAGTCTGGCGGAGGGAAACGTTACTGAGGCGGACACTACTGTCTAGTGTAAACTATGGCAACGTTTCAGAGTGAGATATGTAAATCGGACAAACACGCCGGCATAGTTCATTTAAGTTAAACATAATTAAGGGGTATCTATATACCAGCGGGAGGTTTGGCATTATGTAGAATCGAGCAATGGTCCCTCTGGCGATATGTACATGAAACTTTATCGGCCATATTGCTATATCACGAGAGGAGTGTACTATAGACGGGTTAGTCCAATCAAATCACACACACATTTATGCATTGATTCTGTTGTCTAATGATTTGATCTATCAGGTAAACATATATAAATAAAAAAAACATACTCTCGGACAGTAAAGAAGTCTTTTGTTTTAAATTACGGTTTTAACAGAGACGATACCTATCTTGGATGGTTTCAACCAGGAGTGTAGTGAGAGGATTGAAAATATGTAATATTTCTATTTCTTGCAGGGAACCTGTACACACGACACATCCAGCACGATGGTTTATTGGTGTTAAATATTTGACCCGCTTTTGTTTGTTAGGTAAGCGTTACAGTGAGGACATTCGAAGAATATGTAGAGAATATCCCGTCCGTGTCCCAGACGTTACATCAACTGACATTCGATACAAATGGCGCCTCAGCAAGCAATTGGTTCCATACTAGTCGAGTTACGAACGTACGGGGAGATATGATCACCTCGATCAGGTATGTATATTGAAAATAATATTTTAATGCTATATAGCACATCTGGTTAGATTTGTGTTGGTTCATGGATATGGGCATTTCAGCTGCAAAGTCCAATAGCTAGCTTTTGTGGCTGTGCGGTTGAGGGTCGTGTCTGTGTACCGAAGTTAAGCAACGTCGAGCGTGACCAGCTCTTGGATGGGTGACCGCTCCGTTGTTCCCCCTGTGCACGTCACTGTGTTTAAGCTAACCTGGGAAGAGGGGCGGGGCAGTGTTGGCACGAGAAAAGGGGGGCGAGATTTTGGCGATTTTGTCGGCCTGGTCGTGAAAAAGTGAGTATATAGACGGATATACGGAGGTTACACAACGAGCGGTTGCTAGATATGGTATTTATTTCACTGAGCAGCGACATGATTGTGACGTGGTTCGAATACATTTGCTGACATATGCAAATAAGCAGTAATGATATTATAGAATATAAAAAGTCCCCAACTAATATTCAAAAATTAAACTTTAACAAATGATTCATAATTTTCAAGTTTATTCAGTCAAGAACAATTACATGACTCGGTGGTAGTTTGGCGTCGTCCAAACATTTATGTATGAAGTTCTTAAGTGTATACAATAAACAATGAAGGACTATATGCACGTAGTTGCGCGGTGCCATCTGCTTCCCCCGCAAACGTCGAGGTACATAACTGTTATCATTGGACTCATGAGTTAGTATATGTTGTGTCGGAGTGTAATAGTGGCTATTGTATGGGGAACAGTATTAGTCAATAATGCTATTGATGTTCTTCAAAAATGTATATTACCTGATGTTTTGTATATGTGATATTTTTTTGTATTATTTTATTTCTTTACGTAATGGAGTGGATCCTGTTTATTTTATTCATGTTGTTTACGGAGACAATTGTCCTGTTTTACGTCTACAAATTAATTTCATATCAGATTCGTCTTGCCGTGATGTAGTAGCAGGTGGCTGCCTCACTGAACAAGACTTTAGATACCCAACTTTTATTATCCAGAGTAATTTGGGTAATGTGTCTGGTCAAAGATCACAACCACGATAAAAATGTTGAAAATCGAGTAATCACAGCCAAAATATTTTTTTTTCAGTGGTGATACGTTTATGTACGGAACTGAGGGTCGTAGTACACTGTACTGGGTCATCGTCTCTCAGCGGGTGGATGAGGAGGGAAACAAGACCAACGTTATCCTTTCATCCAAGTTCAAAACTCCGCCTTCGTTCAATGTCTTCGGTATGAATACATCAACTCAATACAATTTCGTAATCCTCAATGTAATGTTTTAACTGTCATCGTTCATAAACTCATCACCTCCATACAATATATTGTCGATCCATATGCACCCCTATACAATGTCTATACTGTCAATGTTATTTAAACATCACCTCTATACAATGTCTATACTGTCAATGTTCATTTAAACATCACCTCTATACAATGTATATACTGTTGTTGCTCATTCAAATATCACCTCTATACAATGTCTATATTGCCAATGTTCATTTAAACATCACCTCTATACAATGTATATACTGTTGTTGCTCATTCAAATATCACCCCTATACAATGTCTATACTGTCAATGTTATTTAAACATCACCTCCATACAATGTCCATACTGTCAATGTTCATTTAAATATCACCTCTATACAATGTCTATACTGTCAATGTTATTTAAACATCACCCCTATACAATGTTTATACTGTTAATGTTCATTTAAACATCACCTCTTTACAATGTCCATACTGTCAATGTTCATTTAAACACCCCCTATACAATGTCTATACTGTTAATGTTCATTTAAATATCACCTCTTTACAATGTCTAAACTGTCAATGCCCATTTAAATATCACCTCTATACAATGTCTAAACTGTCAATGTTCATTTAAACACCACCTCTATACAATGTCTATACTGTCATTGCCCATGTAAACATCACCTCCATACAATGTCCATGCTGTCAATGTTCATTTAAACATCACCTCCATACAATGTCTATACTGTCAATGTTCATTTAAACACCACCTCTATACAATGTCTAAACTGTCAATGCTATTTAAACATCACCTCCATACAATGTCTAAACTGTCATTGCCCATTTAAACATCACCCCTATACAATGTCCATGCTGTCAATGTTCATTTAAACACCACCACTATACAATGTCTATACTGTCAATGTTATTTAAACATCACCTCCATACAATGTCTATACTGTCAATGTTATTTAAACATCACCTCCATACAATGTCTATACTGTCAATGTTCATTTAAACATCACCCCTATACAATGTCTAAACTGTCAATGCTATTTAAACATCACCTCTATACAATGTCTATACTGTCAATGTTATTTAGACATCACCTCCATACAATGTCCATACTGTCAATGTTCATTTAAACATCACCCCTATACAACGTCCATACTGTCAATGTTCATTCAAACATCACCTCTATACAATGTATATACTGTCAATGTTATTTAAATATCACCTCTATACAATGTCCATACTGTCAACTCATTTAAACATCACCCCTATACAATGTCTTTACTGTCAATGTTCATTTAAACACCACCCCTCTACAATGTCTATACTGTCAATGTTATTTAAACATCACCCCATACAATGTCCATACTGTCAATGCTATTTAAACATCACCTCTATACAATGTCCATACTGTCAATGCTATTTAAACATCACCTCCATACAATGTCTATACTGTCAATGTTCATTTAAACATCACCTCTATACAATGTCTAAACTGTCAATGCTATTTAAACATCACCTCTATACAATGTCTAAACTGTCAATGTTATTTAAACACCACCTCTATACAATGTCTATACTGTCAAATTGCCCATGCTTATTTAAAGATCGCCTCCATACAATGTCTTTATCCATTACTCATTTATTTAAACATGTTTACACATCTTTAATTATCTATACAATGTCTTTCTTAGATAACCTATATAACTGTTATCTACTGGTTTGTCCAATCCCATGCCTCTTGCTTATTTTAGTAATACATCTTATATATCATGAATTATCGTTTTGTAGGTAATAATGTGTCCAGTCCTAATGAGTTGTTTTGGGAAACCTTAGAGCGAACAACAGAGATTGGAATGTTCAATGTGTATGGAAAAATTGAAGTAAGCATATGTTAAATCTCCGAATATCCACTACTTAATTATTAATGTCCAGTAAAACCCGTTAATCGATGCAATATGTAAAGTTTTATCACCAATACTACATGTAATAGAGGTAAGGGAGAAAACTTCTATTGTATGCGATACAATAAAGAATTATCTCTCATCTATTCTGCTGACGAGATATTGAAAGCAAAATAAACACTGCTCTGCAGGCAGGGCGTATTAATTGTACCCGCTGCCCCACTGCATGATCGTAAGAGGCGACTAAATTTGGGATTCTATCTTTCCTAATGTCTCCCTTGACAATGCCTCACTTTTGGCCTGTAGTTGAGCGTTCGGACCTGTGAGGAAGGCTGTAGGTTCTGTCCCCTGACCGAAACATACAAGAGTCTTTAAAAATGATAGTTGCTACTCCAGCTAAGCGATCAGCATATTAGGAATGGTACGACTGGTTCGCCCGATGTTTGTATAATGTGACCGGGTGGGGTGTCCTGCTGGGTGTCTTCGGCAGTATGCTTCAGTGAGGTAGCACTAAAAATCGGCAACATTTCAAGACTAACACAAGGTGACATAACACGAACATATCACAACCTCCTACAACACACATACACACTCAGCACACACATGCATATCGCACTCACGGGAGGCCGTCCTTAAATGACCTTAGCTGTTGATAGGACGTTAAAAAGATAAAACCAATCAACTAAAACAAACAAGATGCCTAATGGGCATGTATCGCTCATTAATCTGAGAAGTGGGTTAAATGTCAAATATCCATATATTTATGTCATTCATGAGAATAGCAATGCCCTAGATATTGGTTACCATTCATTATTGCCTTTGGGAAGTTTTCTTTCTAACCTATTTGACCCCTGAGACCTTGAAAGCAAGTTAAGGTTATATAATAAACTTGATAGCCCTTCATCGTAACATGCTACGAGCCCAATATCAGGTCTCTGGACCTCTTGGTAATAGAGAAGTCTTTTGCAGAGTTCAGTCTATTTGACTTCTGTGACCTTGCATGAAAGTAAAGGTCTTTCATTTGGACAAAATTGGTAGCCCATTATCCTAGAATAGCTCAAATATCAAAGCTCAATATCAGGTCTTTGGGCCTCTGAGAGAGAATATCGACTTAATTTGGTTTATTTTGTTTAACGTCCTATTAACAGCTAAGGTCATTTAAGGACGGACTTAATAACGAAACCATAATTCTAATTAAAATATTATAAAATAAAGTATAGAACCTAATGAACGAGACTTGGCAATATAAAAAAAAAAACAAATATATATTGACATGGAGACCCTAGGAAAAGTACCGACAGACCAGGTGTTCCGGGAGAGAATACGTCTTCTGTTACAACGTCGATACTCTATCGTAACAATCGAGCACAAAAAAAAAAAAAAAAAAAAAATTGCGGGAAAACAAATTGACACTCTTATATACATTCAAATATTTGTATTTAAACAATGATATGACATGTGTATATATCACAAGATGTTTAGCACAAAACCTTTCATTATGTAAATATATATGACAATTATATAGTATATTGTATATGTTATGATATATCATGTTACTTATACATTGAATACACCCTATGTAAACCATTAAGAAGAACAGCTTTATTGTAGGCGGAGCTTCCTGCGTCCTCCTGTATACGTACGATGTATGTAAACAGTCAGCAAGGTGTTGAAACTATTGTTGATGTGTATATGTACATAGGAAGTGAGCTTCCAGATGTCCTATGGCGGGTGACCTTGACCGTAAGTGAATTACGACAACCTTTGTTAACATACAATTGTATTAATACAATAGGTCTTCGGCCCAAAATAGGGATTGAATGGTTTTATTTCATTTTCATGGCGGCTATGAATATCAGCAGCTATCTACATATCCCATGGCGCGCGCTATAAATAGCAGTAGATATCTATATATCCCATGGTGCGCGCTATAAATAGCAGTAGCTATCGACATATCCCATGGTGCGCGCTATAAATAGCAGTAGCTATCGACATATCCCGTGGTGCGCGCTATAAATAGCAGTAGCTATCTACATATCCCGTGGTGCGCGCTATAAATAGCAGTTGCTATCTACATATCCCATGGTGCACGCTATAAATAGCAGTAGATATCTATATATCCCATGGTGCGCGCTATAAATAGCAGTAGCTATCGACATATCCCGTGGTGCGCGCTATAAATAGCAGTAGCTATCGACATATCCCGTGGTGCGCGCTATAAATAGCAGTAGCTATCTACATATCCCGTGGTGCGCGCTATAAATAGCAGTAGCTATCTACATATCCCGTGGTGCGCGCTATAAATAGCAGTAGATATCGACATATCCCGTGGTGCGCGCTATAAATAGCAGTAGCTATCTACATATCCCGTGGTGCGCGCTATAAATAGCAGTAGCTATCTACATATCCCATGGCGCACGCTATAAATAGCAGTAGCTATCTACATATCCCATGGTGCGCGCTATAAATAGCAGAAGATATCTACATATCCCGTGGTGCACGCTATAAATAGCCGTAGCTATCTACATATCCCATGGTGCACGCTATAAATAGCAGTAGCTTTCGACATATCCCGTGGTGCGCGCTATAAATAGCAGTAGATATCGACATATCTCGTGGTGCGCGCTATAAATAGCCGTAGCTTTCGACATATCCCGTGGTGCGCGCTATAAATAGCAGTAGATATCGACATATCTCGTGGTGCGCGCTATAAATAGCCGTAGCTATCTACATATCCCATGGTGCGCGCTATAAATAGCAGTATCTATCTACATATCCCGTGGTGCACGCTATAAATAGCAGTAGCTATCTACATATCCCATGATGCGTGCTATAAATAGTAGTAGCTATCTACATAGCCCATGATGCGCGCTATAAATAGCAGTAGCTATCTACATATCCCATGGTGCACGCTATAAATAGCAGTAGCTATCGACATATCCCGTGGTGCGCGCTATAAATAGCAGTAGATATCGACATATCTCGTGGTGCGCGCTATAAATAGCCGTAGCTATCTACATATCCCGTGGTGCGCGCTTTAAATACCAGTAGCTATCTACATATCCCGTGGTGCGCGCTTAATATACCAGTAGCTATCTACATATCCCGTGGTGTGCGCTATAAATAGCAGTAGCTATCTACATATCCAATGTTGCGTGCTATAAATAGCAGTAGCTATCTACATATCCCGTTGTGCACGCTATAAATAGCAGTAGCTATCTACATATCCCATGGTGCGCGCTATAAATAGCAGTAGCTATCTACATATCCCGTGGTGCACGCTATAAATAGCAGTAGCTATCGACATATCCCGTGATGCGCGCTATAAATAGCAGTAGTTATCTACATATCCCATGATACGCACTATAAATAGCAGTAGCTATCTACATATCCCATGATGCGCGCTATAAATAGCAGTAGCTATCTACATATCCCATGGTGCACGCTATAAATAGTAGTAGCTATCTACCTATCCCGTGGTGCGCGCTATAAATAGCAGTAGATATCGACATATCTCGTGGTGCGCGCTATAAATAACCGTAGCTATCTACATATCCCGTGGTGCGCGCTATAAATAGCAGTAGCTTTCGACATATCCCGTGGTGCGCGCTATAAATAGCAGTAGATATCGACATATCTCGTGGTGCGCGCTATAAATAGCCGTAGCTTTCGACATATCCCGTGATGCGCGCTATAAATAGCAGTAGTTATCTACATATCCCATGATACGCACTATAAATAGCAGTAGCTATCTACATATCCCATGATGCGTGCTATAAATAGCAGAAGCTATCTACATACCCCATGATGCGCGCTATAAATAGTAGTAGCTATCTACATATCCCGTGGTGCGCGCTATAAATAGCAGTAGATATCGACATATCCCGTGGTGCGCGCTATAAATAGCAGTAGATATTTACATATCCTGTGGTGCGCGCTATAAATAGCAGTTGCTATCTACATATCCCGTGGTGCGCGCTATAAATAGCAGTAGCTATCTACATATCCCGTGGTGCGTGCTATAGATAGCAGTAGATATCGACATATCCCGTGGTGCGTGTCAGCGCACCTCGGAAGATATGTAGATAGCTACTGCGATTTATAGCCGCCATGAAAATGAAATAAATCCATTCAATTCATAAATTTACATTAGGGTGATTTAGAATAAAAACATAAAGAATAGAATTATCTTAATTTTTTTTAACTTTTGATAACTATATACGAAAATATGCTAAATTAATTGAACAGCCGGTGATTCCGCCAATGCACTATTGTTTACCGTGTCCTTCCGCTCCACAGTTTACAGTCGTTTATTTATTTATTTTTGTTTTGCTTGTTATTCAAAACAAAAAGACATGACATAACATCGAATACAACAATTCGTGTTAAATTAGATTAATATTATGTGAATAGATGACAAAGAAAACATAATTTACGGAAATGAAATGGGGACTACTTTTCAAGCGTACATGTATATATATTTTTCTGATGTAATGTGTGGAAAATCAGCACGTGAAACGATGATTTCATACTGTTTCATAGCGTTTTCATGGTCAAATGTTTGTTGTTTTCACTTGACGTGTTCATTTAAAGAATTAACACTCAGAATGTAAATATAGTTCTATAGAAAACTAGCAAATCGTTAGACTGAATACTTATGCCTCCTGAACCTTTGAAAAGTAGAGTAATAAAATTTAATTACCTTTGAAAATATAAGTACGTACTTTTTTTTGTAGAATTAAATTCATAAAGTCATAATCTTAAATTGTCTAGGCTTAAAACAATTAATATTATCAGGCTTCACATGAAATGCTTTTAAGATCATCTGTCTTTTGAAAATGTTAATTTACGAATCAGATTGGATAATATTGATTTGATATTTTGACTGACAATCATTTTTTTTTGGTAGTTCTCAGAAGGCGTGAGTCAAAGTTCGTCATCTATTAATTTTGACAGCGTCGTGTGCCCTCAAAATATTACTCTACACGCTTACGATGGATATTCAGGAACGAACGCTCTCGCCGACGTCGCTTTCAGTGAAGTCGGTAAGTCAAAATGTCAACATAATAGAAATTATATGTTCATGCTTCCAATAAGGTACTTCATTCTACAAGCTTTCTGGAAAGTTTTATATATTCAATGTCGTTGCAATTAAGATATTGGCTATAATTGTTATATTGTTTGATTCAATTTTCAAATCTGTCCTTTTAACTACTGGTCAACAACATCTTGATCACAATACAAAGGAAAACTGTCACAATCAGGACTAGATACAGAATGTTATACGTTTCTTTATTATTGTGTCGGAGACAATAATGACGTCACTGGCCTTTTTTAAATTGTGTCCGAAACAATACTGACGTCACTGCCTTTGTTTAAATTGTGTGTGAGACAATACTGACGTCACTGTCTTTGTTTAAATTGTGTCCGAGACAATACTGACGTCACTGCCTTTGTTTAAATTGTGTCCGAGACAATACTGATATCACTGTCTTTGTTTAATTTGTGTCCGAGATAATACTGACGTCACTGTCTTTGTTTAAATTGTGTCTGAGACAATACTGACGTCACTGTCTTTGTTTAAATTGTATCTGAGACAATACTGACGTCACTGTCTTTGTTTAAATTGTGTGTGAGACAATACTGACGTCCCAGTCTTTGTTTAAATTGTGTCGGAGACAATACTGACGTCACTGACTTTGTTTAAATTGTATCTGAGACAATACTGACGTCACTGACTTTGTTTAAATTGTATCTGAGACAATACTGACGTTACTGTCTTTGTTTAAATTGTATCTGAGACAATACTGACGTCACTGTCTTTGTTCTAGAGGGCTACTACAACATAGGGAAGTATATAAAGGTTGAAGGATATTACGGTAAGTATGATATATAGATATACAACAATGGCATTACGTCATTATAAGGTTGAAAACATAAGATTCGATCATAATCATATTACTATTTGTCTGTGATGTAGTAATAAACACATATTTGATCCGATAGAGCTCCCATAGCATAAGGGGACTTTTGATTTTACTCCGTTCTATAGAGAAGTAGTAAAGTATCTGAAAACATTGCTGTTTAATTATTTTTATTATAACTGTAAACAATGTTGATAATAAAATAAACTAAGAAAGAAAGGTCAATGATAAAGTAAACTATAATAGTAGAGTCAATGATAAAGTAAAGTATAATAGTAGAGTCAATAATAAAGTAAACTATAATAGTAGGGTCAATAATAAAGTAAACTATAATAGTAAGGTCAATGATAAAGTAAACTATAATAGTAGGGTCAATGATAAAGTAAACTATAATAGTAGGGTAAATAATAAAGTAAACTAAGATAGTAGGGTAAATAATAAAGTAAACTATAATAGTAGGGTCAATGATAAAGTAAACTATAATAGTAGGGTCAATAATAAAGTAAACTATAATAGTAGGGTCAATGATAAAGTAAACTATAATAGTAGGGTAAATAATAAAGTAAACTAAGATAGTAGGGTAAATAATAAAGTAAACTATAATAGTAGGGTCAATGATAAAGTAAACTATAATAGTAGGGTAAATAATAAAGTAAACTAAGATAGTAGGGTCAATAATAAAGTAAACTATAATAGTAGGGTCAATATTAAAGTAAACTAAGATCGTAGGGTCAATAATAAAGTAAACTATAATAGTAGGTCAATAATAAAGTAAACTATAATAGTAGGGTCAATAATAAAGTAAACTATAATAGTAAGGTCAATAATAAATAAACTGTAATAGTAGGGTCAATAAAAGTAAACTTTAATAGTAGGGTCAATGATAAAGTAAACTATAATAGTAGGTCAATAATAAAGTAAACTATAATAGTAGGGTCAATAATAAAGTAAACTATAATAGTAAGGTCAATAATAAATAAACTGTAATAGTAGGGTCAATAAAAGTAAACTTTAATAGTAGGGTCAATGATAAAGTAAACTATAATAGTAGGGTCAATAATAAAGTAAACTATAATAGTAAGGTCAATAATAAAGTAAACTATAATAGTAAGGTCAATGATAAAGTAAACTATAATAGTAGGGTCAATAATAAAATAAACTATAATAGTAGGGTCAATAATAAAGTAAACTATAATAGTAGGGTCAATAATAAAGTAAACTATAATAGTAAGGTCAATAATAAAGTAAACTATAATAGTAAGGTCAATGATAAAGTAAACTATAATAGTAGGGTCAATAATAAAATAAACTATAATAGTAGGGTCAATAATAAAGTAAACTATAATAGTAGGGTCAATAATAAAGTAAACTATAATAGTAGGGTCAATAATAAAGTAAACTATAATAGTAGGGTCAATAATAAAGTAAACTATAATAGTAGGGTCAATAATAAAGTAAATTGTAATAGTAGGGTCAATAATAAAGTAAACTATAATAGTAGGGTCAATAATAAAGTAAACTATAATAGTAGGGTCAATAATAAAGTAAACTATAATAGTAGGGTCAATAATAAAGTAAACTATATTAGCAGGGTCAATAATAAAGTAAACTATAATAGTAGGGTCAATAATAAAGTAAACTATAATAGTAGGGTAAATAATAAAGTAAACTAAGATAGTAGGGTCAATAATAAAGTAAACTATAATAGCAGGGTCAATAATAAAGTAAACTATAATAGTAGGGTCAATAATAAAGTAAACTATAATAGTAGGGTCAATAATAAAGTAAACTAAGATAGTAGGGTCAATAATAAAGTAAACTATAATGTTAGGGTCAATGATGAAGTAAACTATAATAGTAGGGTCAATGATAAAGTAAACTATAATAGTAGGGTCAATAATAGTAAACTTTAATAGTAGGGTCAATAATAGTAAACTTTAATAGTAGGGTCAGTAATAAAGTAAACTGTAATAGTAGGGTCAATAATAAAGTAAACTATAATGGTAGGGTCAATATTAAAGTAAACTAAGATAGTAGGGTCAATAATAAAGTAAACTATAATGGTAGGGTCAATATTAAAGTAAACTAAGATCGTAGGGTCAATAATAAAGTTAACTATAATAGTAGGGTCAATAATAAAGTAAACTATAATAGTAGGGTCAGTAATAAAGTAAACTGTAATAGTAGGGTCAATAATAAAGTAAACTATAATGGTAGGGTCAATATTAAAGTAAACTAAGATAGTAGGGTCAATAATAAAGTAAACTAAGATAGTTGGGTCAATAATAAAGTAAATTATAATAGCAGGGTCAATAATAAAATAAACTATAATAGTAGGGTCAATAATAAAGTAAACTATAATAGTAGGGTCAATAATAAAGTAAACTATAATAGTAGGGTCAATGATAAAGTAAACTATAATAGCAGGGTCAATGATAAAGTAAACTGTAATAGTAGGGTCAATAATAAAGTAAACTAAGATCGTACGGTCAATGATTAATTTAACTATAATAGTAGGGTCAATAATAAAGTAAAGTTAATCATTATTACGGTAAATATTTCACGTCGTCGTAATTGTAATATAACAATATTAATCGTTATTAAGGTTACTATTCCACGTGATGTCATGAAAATATTACAATATCATCCGTTATTACGGTAAAAATTCCACGTGACGTCATGGTGATATTATAATATCACATGTTATTACGGTCAATATTCCAACGTCATGTCATGGTATTATTGTAATATCAATTGTTAATACGGTTAATAGTCATGTTATGGTAATATAACAATATCTATCATTATTAATTTAAATGTTCTACGTCGTCGTTATTGAAATATTACAATATCAATCGTCTTCGCGGAAAATATTCCACGTCGCGTTATGGTAATAATACAATATCGCCCGTTAAATGGTTAATATCCCAACGTCTTTTCATTGCAATATTGTAAAATCAATTGTTTTTACGTTTAGTCCACCTCACATTTCGATAATATTACAATATCATCCGTTATTACGGTAAATATTCTATGTCACGTCATGGTAATATTACAATTTCATCCGTTATTACGGTAAATATTCTATGTCACGTCATGGTAATATTACAATATCATCCGTTATTACGGTAAATATTCCACTTCGTCTTTATCTTAACATTACAATATCGTTATAATAATATTAATCATTTTAGTGTATAGCTTTGGTGTCATTTTAACGGACCAAGAGTGTAACACAGGCATAATATTAATACTTTCGCTATTGTGTGATAACGAAACCGTGTAGCTGGTTATTTTCATAGATAAATATATATATATATATATTGTGAATTTACCCCTGTCTTATTTTTACACACATTAAACTGTGGAGAAATACCGCTTACAAAAAAATCGCACCCCACCCCAAATAAGATAAAAACATGAATAAATATTAATTGATGAATAACCGACTACATTGTAATACTTCTCAATGATTTGACACCAGCATTCTCACTGTGTATACTGACAAATGTCAAAGTTGTTAAAATGGAAAGTCCAATGCATTTGTGTCGTTTTGATAAAATAAGAAACTTATCTTCATTTAAAAGACAGTTTTTACAATATCCACACCCATGGTATTAAAATATTGAACAGTAAAATGACAGATAAAATGGCGTCGAGAATGGAATATTGACGTTACGTAACCATATTGACGATATACCGAATAATTTGGAAACCTTTCCCGCTTCATTTGTTGTTGTTTTTTTCATTGTACAAAGTTAAATCCTGTAGCATTATATCGATATTTCCATGCCTTGTATTTAAATATTTATCATTCACATAAAACATCTGGGGTCAAACCTTATTTTTTTAATTTCATATATAAAGAAGTGGTTTCTCTTCTCCCTCCCAATAACGTGCCCTCATCAGACTTATCAATAGTGTTGAACGGAGGATGACACACAGCTAACAGGACCTCAAACAACGGAATATCCATCACAACAACATAACAAAGCATCGCCTCCACCACAAGGAACGCTAGCAACAGGACCTTCAACCCCACAAGTACCAGGATATCAACTAACAGAACAAGCAACGTCAGAACCTAAAACGGAAAGAAATCAAAATCCTTCAACCTCACAAACACCAGGACAGACGCCATCACCAGAACTTTCAACCCCGCAATCACCAGGGCCTCAAACAGCATCAAAAACTCCGAGGCCATCACCAGAACTTTCAACCCCGCAATCACCAGGGCATCAAACAGCATCATCAACATCTCAGAGGCCATCACCAGAACTTTCAACCCCACAATCACCAGGGCCTCAAACAGCATCAACAACTCAGAGGCCATCACCAGAACTTTCAACCCCACAATCACCAGGACCTCAAACAGCATCACCAACATCTCATATGCTAACAACGGGACCAAAGACGAAAGGAGAGGAGGAAACAACCCCACCTGTAAATTGTTATTACGATTTGCCTGGAAACTGGAACGCACAAATCAACAGCTCTGAGCTACAATCCCTGATGGCAGTAATTGAAGAACTCAAGAGTCACCTCGCTGTCAACAAGTCGTCCCTTACCACCACTATCAGACGGAAAACAAGCGCGCCCGATATGCGCATGTCTTCAAAAATCATAGGGTATGTAGGAGGAGCCATCCTAGCGTTTGTATTTGGAGGATTAGTTCTAATTGACCTCCCTACGATAACAATTTCTTTGAAACTGATGAAACGCAACCTATTTGGGAAATGACGAGAAATTCCAGCATTGTCACGTGTTGCATGTGATATCAATATATTTACATTCCTAATGTGGTTTGCTGATATGAACATACCAAGTGAAAACAACAAACATATGACCATGAATACACTATGAAAACCGTATGAAAACATTGTCTCTCGTGCTGATTTTCCACACATAACATCAGAAAAATATCAATACGCTTGAAAAATAGTCCTCGTTTCATTTCCGTAAATTATGTTTTCTTTGTAATCTATTTACATAAATTGAATCTAATTTAACACAAATTATTGTATTCGATGTTATTTCATGTCTCTTTGTTTTTAATAACAAGCAAAAAATAAATAAATAAACTACTGCAAACTGCGGAGCGGAAGGACACGGTAAACGATGGTGCATAGGCGGGATCTCCCGGCTGTTCTAATAATTTGGCGTTTCGTCGTATACATGACAAATTTTTCTTTTAATGAAATTTCTCGTTTTCTCGATATAATTTTCTTAAATCAAGGTTATGTAAATATATGAATTGAATAGATTTTTTTAATTTCATTGCGGCTATGAATACCAGTAGCTAGCTACATATCCTCCGAGGCGCGCTACCGCGCGCCACGGGATATGTAGCTAGCTACTGGTATTCATAGCCGCAATGAAAATTTCAAAAATCTATTCAATCCATATATGAATGTATACATTTAGGGCGGACTGTTTACTGCTGTCATGTCAAAACATGCAGTCAAAGTATTTTAAGTGTTATTTAATTTTGTTAATTTGATCGTAATCGACGCGGGTTGGTAGAATGACAATCCATGGCTAAATCTTTGTCGAATGAGTGATCATATCAGAATCATTGTCGAATGAGTCTTCATATTTTTATCTTTGTCGAATGAGTCTTCATACATAATAATGTATTTTAATCTTTGTCGAAGGAATCTTCATATTTTAATCTTTATCGAATGAATTTTCATATTTTAATCTTTGTCGAATGAGTCTTCGTATTATTTTTTGACGAATGAATCTTCATATTTTAATCTTTGTCGAATGAATCTTCATATTTTAATCTTTGTCGAATGAGTCTTCATATTTTTATCTTTGTCGAATGAGTGATCATATCAGAATCATTGTCGAATGAGTCTTCATATTTTAATCTTTGTCGAATGAGTCTTCATATTTTAATCTTTGTCGAATGAGTCTTCATATTTTAATCTTTGTCGAATGAGTCTTCATATTTTAATCTTTGTCGAATGAGTCTTCATATTTTTATATTTGCCGAATGAGTCTTCATATTTTAATCTTTGCCGAATGAGGTTTCATATTTTAATCTTTGTCGAATGTGTCTTCGTATCTATTTTAAGTATTCACATATTATATTTGAACATACTTCATTAAATGACAACAGATTCACCACTATCTCAATGTAAGACATCTGGCATCGGATTCTTAATGAAACGACCTCGATTCCTAATTAGACAGGTATTTAAATACGGATTTTATATCTGCAACATGTATGTACCTAAGATGAGGCATAAAGGGATGTACTACTCGAATGAGTGATCATATCAGAATCATTGTCGAATGAGTCTTCATATTTTTATCTTTGTCGAATGAGTCTTCATACATAATAATGTATTTTAATCTTTGTCGAAGGAATCTTCATATTTTAATCTTTATCGAATGAATTTTCATATTTTAATCTTTGTCGAATGAGTCTTCGTATTATTTTTTGACGAATGAATCTTCATATTTTAATCTTTGTCGAATGAATCTTCATATTTTAATCTTTGTCGAATGAGTCTTCATATTTTTATCTTTGTCGAATGAGTGATCATATCAGAATCATTGCCGAATAAGTCTTCATATTTTAATCTTTGTCGAATGAGTCTTCATATTTTAATCTTTGTCGAATGAGTCTTCATATTTTAATCTTTGTCGAATGAGTCTTCATATTTTAATCTTTGTCGAATGAGTCTTCATATTTTTATATTTGCCGAATGAGTCTTCATATTTTAATCTTTGCCGAATGAGGTTTCATATTTTAATCTTTGTCGAATGTGTCTTCGTATCTATTTTAAGTATTCACATATTATATTTGAACATACTTCATTAAATGACAACAGATTCACCACTATCTCAATGTAAGACATCTGGCATCGGATTCTTAATGAAACGACCTCGATTCCTAATTAGACAGGTATTTAAATACGGATTTTATATCTGCAACATGTATGTACCTAAGATGAGGCATAAAGGGATGTACTACTCGAATGAGTGATCATATCAGAATCATTGTCGAATGAGTCTTCATATTTTATCTTTGTCGAATGAGTCTTCATACATAATAATGTATTTTAATCTTTGTCGAATGAGTCTTCATATTTTAATCTTTGTCGAATGAATTTTCATATTTTAATCTTTGTCGAATGAGTCTTCGTATTATTTTTTGACGAATGAATCTTCATATTTTAATCTTTGTCGAATGAATCTTCATATTTTTATCTTTGTCGAATGAGTCTTCATATTTTTATTTTTGTCGAATGAGTGATCATATCAGAATCATTGTCGAATAAGTCTTCATATTTTAATCTTTGTCGAATGAGTCTTCATATTTTAATCTTTGTCGAATGAGTCTTCATATTTTAATCTTTGTCGAATGAGTCTTCATATTTTTATATTTGCCGAATGAGTCTTCATATTTTAATCTTTGCCGAATGAGGTTTCATATTTTAATCTTTGTCGAATGTGTCTTCGTATCTATTTTAAGTATTCACATATTATATTTGAACATACTTCATTAAATGACAACAGATTCACCACTATCTCAATGTAAGACATCTGGCATCGGATTCTTAATGAAACGACCTCGATTCCTAATTAGACAGGTATTTAAATACGGATTTTATATCTGCAACATGTATGTACCTAAGATGAGGCATAAAGGGATGTACTACTAAGAAATTTCGTTTATTGTCTTGTGATTGTGATGGACAACATCATAAATAATTAATAGGTGCAATGATTGATTGCAATCTCACCGTCGGCATACATCGCAATATCCTTACACTAGAGTTTCAGAAGCATAAGAAAATAATATATTAATGCCGAATTAATTAATTTCATTGTGATGTTTAAGTTTTTCAAAAACGTATTCCACAAATTTTAAATTGTTGGGGTGTGATGTTGAATATGTAAGCGGTGAAATGATGTAAAAGATATAAAAATGTTATATCATCGCCGAGTTTGACTGTGTGATATACATGTACGATCTAAACGTGTTCAATACACATGGTATATACATGTACGATCTAAACGTGTTCAATACACGTGGTATATACATGTACGATCTGTACGTGTTTAATACACGTGGTGTATACATGTACGATATATGTGTTCAATACACGTGGTATATACATGTACGATCTGTACGTGTTTAATACACATGGTATATACATATACGATCTGTACGTGTTTAATATACGTGGTATATACATGTACGATATATATGCAGAGACATATATACAGAGAGATTAGTAACATCGCTATTTCCCCGTACACATAGTGGCTCCCTTTATTCGTGACCACTCAAGCATATCCCTTATCGAGAGCGTCCTGTCTCCTATCAAACACACGCGAGCGCAGGTAAATCGGGCTATGCGCATTCGACATGTTCTGGTTAATCCGCCATTACGTCAGACCAAAACATCGTCATTTTAAATACACACAGAAAGCACATCGTTTTATTTTGGCCACTACAAAAGTTACCACATTAACCAAAAACTATTAAACTTATGGGATATAGTCTTATTGATCATGCACATTGTTGTCATTTATCCGTATTTTCGAAAATCCATTGGGTCCTATTCGACATGTCCAAGTTTGTAATTAAGCCGCCATTACGTAAGACCAAAACATCGTCAACTTTAAACGCACACAAAAAGCACATCGTTTTATTTTGGCCACTACAAAAGTTACCACATTAACCAAAAACTATCATACTTATGGGATATAGTCTTATTGATCATGCATATTGTTGTCATTTATCCGTATTTTTGAAAATCCATTGGGTCCTATTCGACATGTCCAAGTTTGTAATTAAGCCGCCATTACGTCAGACCAAAACATCGTCAATTTTAAACGCACACAAAAAGCACATCGTTTTATTTAGGCCACTACAAAAGTTACCACAATAACCAAAAACTATCATACTTATGGGATATAGTCTTATTGATCATTCACATTATTGCCATTTATCCGTATTTTCTAAAATCCATTGGGTCCTATTCGACATGTCCAAGTTTGTAAATAGCCGCCATTACGTCAGACCAAAACATCGTCAATTTTAAACGCACACAAAAAGCACATCGTTTTATTTTGGCCACTACAAAAGTTACCACATTAACCAAAAACTATCAAACTTATGGGATATAGTCTTATTGATCATGCATATTGTTGTCATTTATCCGTATTTCCGAAAATCCATTGGGTCCTATTCGACATGTCCAAGTTTGTAATTAAGCCGCCATTACGTCAGACCATAACATCGTCAATTTTAAACGCACACAAAAAGCACATCGTTTTATTTAGGCCACTACAAAAGTTACCACATTAACCAAAAACTATCATACTTATGGGATATAGTCTTATTGATCATGCACATTGTTGCCATTTATCCGTATTTTCTAAAAATCCATTGGGTCCTATTCGACATGTCCAAGTTTGTAATTAAGCCGCCATTACGTCAGACCATAACATCGTCAATTTTAAACGCACACAAAAAGCACATCGTTTTATTTAGGCCACTACAAAAGTTACCACATTAACCAAAAACTATCATACTTATGGGATATAGTCTTATTGATCATGCACATTGTTGCCATTTATCCGTATTTTCTAAAAATCCATTGGGTCCTATTCGACATGTCCAAGTTTGTAAATAGCCGCCATTACGTCAGACCAAAACATCGTCAATTTTAAACGCACAAAAAAAGCACATCGTTTTATTTTGGCCACTACAAAAGTTACCACATTAACCAAAAACTATCATACTTATGGGATATAGTCTTATTGATCATGCACATTGTTGCCATTTATCCGTATTTTCTAAAATCCATTGGGTCCTATTCGACATGTCCAAGTTTTGTAATTAAGCAGCCATTACGTCCGACCAAAACATCGTCAATTTTAAACGCACACAAAAAGCACATTGTTTTATCTAGGCCACTACAAAAGTTACCACATTAACCAAAAACTATCATACTTATGGAATGTGGTCTTGATTATCATGCACATTGTTGTCATTTATCCGTATTCTCGAAAAACCCATAGGGACTTTTCGAAAATTGGAGATTCCCGCCGATCTTTCCTGCGTTGTGCTTGACTTTCATACTCAAAATACAAACACTTGGACAGCAAATTGTGATATATTTCATATTGATGACACTTCTGCACTTTGATATTAATAAAATTAAAGCACATAATTGGATCTTGGTGATGATTTCAAATAGAAATTATCGATAATTATGTGTCTGGTTTTCAAGTTTTCTCCAATATGGTGTCTAGTGAAGACTGAACCGAGCGACGGCAAAGGATTGTGGGAAGGTCAGGGGCCACTATGTAAACACAAGGGCAACGCAGGAAAGATCGGCGGGAATCTCCAATTTTCGAAAAGTCCCTATGGGGTTTTCGAGAATACGGATAAATGACAACAATGTGCATGATAATCAAGACCACATTCCATAAGTATGATAGTTTTTGGTTAATGTGGTAACTTTTGTAGTGGCCTAAATAAAACGATGTGCTTTTTGTGTGCGTTTAAAATTGACGATGTTTTGGTCTGACGTAATGGCGGCTTAATTACAAACATGGACATGTCGAATAGGACCCAATGGATTTTAGAAAATACGGATAAATGACAACAATATGCATGATCAATAAGACTATATTCCATAAGTTTGATAGTTTTTGGTTAATGTGGTAACTTTTGTAGTGGCCAAAATAAAACGATGTGCTTTTTGTGTGTTTAAAATTGACGATGTTTTGGTCTGACGTAATGGCGGCTATTTACAAATTTGGACATGTCGAATAGGACCCAATGGATTTTAGAAAATACGGATAAATGACCTCAATGTGCATGATCAATAAGACTATATCCCATAAGTTTGATAGTTTTTGGTTAATGAGGTAACTTTTGTAGTGGCCAAAATAAAACGATGTGCTTTTTGTGTGCGTTTAGAATTGACGATGTTTTGGTCTGACGTAATGGCGGCTTAATTACAAACATGGACATGTCGAATAGGACCCAATGGATTTTAGAAAATACCGATAAATGACCTCAATGTGCATGATCAATAAGACTATATCCCATAAGTTTGATAGTTTTTGGTTAATGTGGTAACTTTTGTAGTGGCCAAAATAAAACGATGTGCTTTTTGTGTGCGTTTAGAATTGACGATGTTTTGGTCTGACGTAATGGCGGCTTAATTACAAACATGGACATGTCGAATGGGACCCAATGGATTTTAGAAAATACGGATAAATGACAACAATATGCATGATCAATAAGACTATATTCCATAAGTTTGATAGTTTTTGGTTAATGTGGTAACTTTGTAGTGGCCTAAATAAAACGATGTCCTTTTTGTGTGCGTTTAAAATTGACGATGTTTTGGTCTGACGTAATGGCGGCTATTTACAAACTTGGACATGTCCAATAGGACCCAATGGATTTTAGAAAATACGGATAAATGACCTCAATGTGCATGATCAATAAGACTATATCCCATAAGTATGATAGTTTTTGGTTAATGTGGTAACTTTTGTTGTGGCCAAAATAAAATGATGTGCTTTTTGTGTGCGTTTAGAATTGACGATGTTTTGGTCTGACGTAATGGCGGCTATTTACAAACTTGGACATGTCGAATAGGACCCAATGGATTTTAGAAAATACGGATAAATGGCAACAATGTGCATGATCAATAAGACTATATCCCATAAGTTAGATAGTTTTTGGTTTATGTGGTAACTTTTGTAGTGGCCAAAATAAAACGATGTGCTTTCTGTGTGTATTTAAAATGACGATGTTTTGGTCTGACGTAATGGCGGATTAACCAGAACATGTCGAATAAGTTCCAATACTACGATACACACATGCGCATAGCCCGATTTACCTGCGCTCGCGTGTGTTTCATAGGAGACAGGACGCTCTCGATAAGGGATATGCTTGAGTGGTCACGAATAAAGGGAGCCACTACGTGTACGGGGAAATAGCGATGTTACTAATCTCTCTGTATATATGTCTCTGGTTCAATACACGTGGTATATACATGTACGATATATATGTATGTGTTTAATACACATGGTATATACATGTACGATATACGTGTTCAATACACGTAGTATATACATGTATGATATATGTGTTCAATACACGTGGTATATACATGTACGATATATGTGTTCAATACACGTGGTATATACATGTATGATATACGTGTTCAATACACGTGGTATATACATGTACGATATATGTGTTCAATACACGTGGTATATACATGTACGATATATGTGTTCAATACACGTGGTATATACATGTACTATATATGTGTTAAATACTTGTGGTATGTACATGAACGATATGTGTGTTCAATACACGTGGTATATACATGTACGATATATGTGTTTAATACACGTGGTATATACATGTACGATATACGTGTTTAATACACATGGTATATACATGTATGATATACGTGTTCAATACACATGATATATACATGTACGATATATGTGTTTAATACACGTGGTATATACATGTGTGATATACGTGTTCAATACACGTGGTATATACATGTACGATATACGTGTTCAATACACATGGTATATACATGTATGATATATGTGTTCAATACTTGTGGTATATACATGTACGATATATGTGTTCAATACACGTGGTATATACATGTACGATATACGTGTTCAATACACGTGGTATATACATGTACGATATATATGTGTTCAATACACGTGGTATATACATGTATGATATATGTGTTCAATACACATGGTATATACATGTATGATATATATGTGTTCAATACACGTGGTATATACATGTACGATATATGTGTTCAATACACGTGGTGTATACATGTATGATATATATGTGTTCAATACACGTGGTGTATACATGTACGATATATATGTGTTCAATACACGTGGTGTATACATGTATGATATACGTGTTTAATACACATGGTATATACATGTGTGATATACGTGTTCAATACACATGGTATATACATGTATGATATACGTGTTCAATACACGTGGTACATACATGTACGATATATGTGTTCAATACTTGTGGTATATACATGTACGATATGTGTGTTCAATACTTGTGGTATATACATGAACGATGTGTGTTCAATACACGTGGTATATACATGTACGATATACGTGTTCAATACACGTGGTATATACATGTATGATATACGTGTTCAATACACGTGGTATACACATGTATGATATACGTGTTCAATACACATGATATATACATGTACGATATATGTGTTCAATACACGTGGTATACACATGTATGATATACGTGTTCAATACACATGGTATATACATGTACGATCTTTATGTGTTCAATACACGTGGGATAAATATGTACGATATATGTGTTTAATATACGTGGTACAATACACGTGGGATAAATATGTACTATCTTTGTGTTCAATACAATTGGTATATACATGTAGGAACAAAAAGTTTCAAAACTAAGTACACAACTAGTTTCTCTCTCAGTGTAGCTATTTCCACTACTTTCAATTAAAAAACACAAAGTGTTCTGAATCATCTTAAATGTTGTTTGCCTTTCTTTTTATGGCGTGAACAAGTTTTATCAGTTATTGATATCTATAATTATATTATTATATAGTGGTGTTAACCAATAATAAGTGTCTGCAGTCTTTGACCAATAATAAGTGTCTGTAGTCTTTGACCAATAATAAGTGTCTGCAGTCTTTGACCAATAATAAGTGTCTGCAGTCTTTGACCAATAATAAGTGTCTGTAGTCTTTGACCAATAATAAGTGTCTGTAGTCTTTGACCAATAATAAGTGTATGTAGTCTTTGACCAATAATAAGTGTCTGCAGTCTTTGACCAATAATAAGTGTCTGTAGTCTTTGACCAATAATAAGTGTCTGCAGTCTTTGACCAATAATAAGTGTCTACAGTCTTTGACCAATAATAAGTGTCTGCAGTCTTTGACCAATAATAAGTGTCTGCAGTCTTTGACCAATAATAAGTGTCTGCAGTCTTTGACCAATAATAAGTGTCTGCAGTCTTTGACCAATAATAAGTGTCTGCAGTCTTTGACCAATAATAAGTGTCTGCAGTCTTTGACCAATAATAAGTGTCTGTAGTCTTTTATCATTAAGAAGTCTTCGCAGTTTTTGATCAACAAGAAGTGTCTGCGGTTTTTGACCTCGTTTGAGAACAGCAGGGCCTTGAAAAACAGTGTAGACTACACTGAACTGATTTGAGAACAGTGGAGCCCTGTATAACATTGTAGACTATATTCATCAGGTTTGAGGAGAATGGAGCCCTTGGGAACATTGTAGACTATATTCATTAGGTTTGAGGACAATGGAGCCCTTGGGAACATTGTAGACTATATTTATTAGGTTTGAGGACAATGGGGCCCTGGGGAACATTGTAGACTATATTTATTAGGTTTGAGGACAATGGGGCCCTGGGGAACATTGTAGACTATATTTATTAGGTTTGAGAACAATGGAGCGCTGGCGAACATTGTAGACTATATTTATTAGGTTTGAGGACAACGGAGCAGTGGGGAACATTGTATACTATATTTATTAGGTTTGAGGACAATTAATGGAGTGCTGAAGAACATTGTGGACTATGCTCATTAGGTTTGAGGACAATGGAGCCCTGGAGAACATTGTAGACTATATTTATTAGGATTGAGTACAATTAATGGAGTGCTTGAGAACATTGTAGACTATATTTATTAGGTTTGAGGACAGTGGAGCCCTGGGGAACATTGTAGACTATATTTATTAGGTTTGAGAACAGTGGAGCCCTGGGGAACATTGTAGACTATATTTATTAGGTTTGAGGGCAATGGGGCCCTGGGGAACATTGTAGACTATATTTATTAGGTTTGAGAACAATGGAGCCCTGGGGAACATTGCAGACTACATTTATTAGGTTTGAGGACAATGGGGTCCTGGGGAACATTGTAGACTATATTTATTAGGTTTGAGGACAATGGGGTCCTGGGGAACATTGTAGACTATATTTATTAGGTTTGAGGACAATGGAGCGCTGGGGAACATTGCAAACTATATTTATTAGGTTTGAGGACAATTAATGGAGTGCTTGAGAACATTGTAGACTATGCTCATTAGGTTTGAGGACAATGGGGCCCTGGGGAACATTGTAGACTATATTTATTAGGTTTGAGGACAATGGGGTCCTGGGGAACATTGTAGACTATATTTATTAGGTTTAAGGACAATGGAGCCCTTGGGAACATTGTAGACTATATTAATTAGGTTTGAGGACAATTAATGGAGTGCTTGAGAACATTGTAGACTATGCTCATTAGGTTTGAGAACAATGGAGCCCTGGGGAACATTGTAGACTATATTCATTAGGTTTGAGGACAATGGAGCGCTGGGGAACATTGTAGACTATATTTATTAGGTTCGAGGACAATGGAGCGCTGGGGAACATTGTAGACTATATATTTACACTTGCAAAGTTTTGTCACTATATAACAATACCAGACCGATTTGTGTACCATTCTTGCATGGAAACATTGACCTTTGAACTTGCGTATGAAAATATGACAGGGTACGGGAACTACTTTCGCCAAGCACATGGCTTTGTTTACATTTACAATTTAAGTTACAAAGGGCTATTTTTTTATTTGAAATCTAACATGTTTGACAATATTAAATATGATAATCTATCAAAATGTTTTTATTATTTATGTTAATATCATAATAAAAAACAGAACTATTTTTTTACCGCGGAAAAAAAGTCTCAATTTGTTGTGAAGCGTCACCATTGGCTGTTCTAATAATTGACTCCTCCCACTGTGTACGACTTTTATATGATTTTTTTTTTATTTACAAAGAAAAAATATTGTAATCACAAAGACAACATCCGTAAGTGTAAATATAGGGATTGGATTTCACTTTTATGTTAACCATGCTTTTATGGAGCAATTCCTCTAAGAATATATTCTAAATTGGGCGCTTAGCGCGCCCCATAGAATATATTCTTAGAGGAATTGCTCCATAAAAGCATGGTTAACATAAAAGTGAAATCCAATCCCTATATATTATTTATTAGGTTTGAGGACAATGGAGCCCTGGGGAACATTGTAGACTATATTTATTAGGTTTGAGGACAATGGAGCCTTGGGGAACATTGTAGACTATATTTATTGGGTTTTAGGACAATGGAGCCCTTGGAGAACATTGTAGACTATATTTATTAGGTTTCAGAACAACTGCGTCCTAGAAATCAGTGTAGACTATAAATGTATTAATTACATTTTAGTACAACAGCCTTGGACAAAGTACTTTTTTTTTCAACCTAGCGATAGATATCTTGAGATGCTGTGCGTTTTAGTTGATAGTAAGAATGATGTAACAAAGGAGTAGGTGCATTTAGGGTCATTTTTGGCCCCATCTTTGATTTAATTGAATTACATACCAGACTAACATTGACATATGAAATTTATAAAATATGGAGTTTCAAACAATTCTGACAAAAGGTTGCCTAGCAACAGGCCTGGTAACGCACCCATTACATTTGCTCATTTTAATGGTGAAATTCTAGTTTTTCTTTAATTTTATATCTTAAAGTTTGTCAATCAATTATTAAACTTGAAAATATGGTTATATTTTATTCTATTGTAAACTTTAATGTAATAATGTCTAGGTTACCTACATGTAGATCTAGTTTTTACCCTTGTAATACATAGCAACCAATTTTTCTCCATAGCAACAGCAAGACAATTTCAATGAAATGGGGAGATAGATGATTGAATGTTATAAGAATCTTAATTTGACTAAGATCTCTTTGTTAATACCCTTGATATCCTTATCCATAATTACATCTTAATTAAAAGTATCGCCCCTACCAGAGAAACCTGGGAGACTAGTTTTTCTGTCTGCCCATCTTGTACAGACATGCATATATGTATTCAACTGTGTATGTCATAATGCCAAAGTCAGTCAGCACTCAAGTGACTTCACTCCTTTAGGGATTTTGATCAAACTCCACACAGTGATATGGGACCATAATATATAATCCAGTTTTCAATTTCAGAGCTTTTGTATCAAGGTCACTGTTACTGTTTTTAGAAGAGCCTGTAGGGGACATGTGTTGCTTAAGCAATACGCAGTGTGCTTTTTTAGGATAACTGTGGATTTATCATTCTTTTAGAACTGACTGGCAGATATGTTACCGCCAAATACAGAAATCAGGTTCAATTTATGACCCATGTTTGGAATATCAATTGTTGTAATTAACTCTCTTTTCTTTAATTCTGCTACTAGTTTATCTGTGACTGCAGAAATACATGTACTGTTTCAATACATAACCAGATCAGTTCCATGTTAATTAAAATGCAAAGTTTGTTCAACCTGCTGAACACCAACAATGTTGGATGAATGATATCTTTATGTATACATTTAATTTTACTGTATTTTTCCATTACCTGTTACATGCACAACTGAGCTTGAATGAACTTTGCATTATGAAAGAGAAAAGAAATATTACAAACAAGTTATACAACATTACACAAACATTTTAATTTGAGACCATAACTGTCTATTTAATTCTATTCCATACCACAGAAACATCACTATAACAAATTGGGATCACATTCATTCATACTATAACAATTAAGTCCTTCATATTCACCCATACTATAATAATAGAGTCCTTCACATTCACTCATAATATAATAATAGAGTCCTTCACATTCACCCATACTATAACAATAGAATCCTTCACAAATACTTTGATAGGTAGTGACAGTATCAAGCTTTAGTGTTATAATAAAAAGATATCAGAATTCCTGTCATCTTTACTGTACTCATTCTCAATTGTTAGACTCTCCAATTACTACTTACACATCTTGCTTGTATACGAAGTTAAAACCAGTTTTACATAGTGTTTGTAGTCTTAATTAAACAAATACACTGTATCAAATTGATTTACTCTTGTGCACCAAGCACTAACATACATGAACACACACACACTGCTCCATAATCTGGTGTTTAAACCATATTTAAACTATCTGGTACATGCATTTTAAGCTAACATTAGCAATATCATGACAAGGAAACTTGTCGAAATAACATTATTTAATACATAATGTCTAATTTAACTATTTCTCATATCACTTGCACATAGTGTACATCAGTATCTGTATACAGCTGTACTTCCTATTTGAAGAAACAGGTTGCCGATCCCCAAGCTTGGTCCTTTTATTGCACAAAATGCAAGGGTAACTCTTGGGACCAGCCCCAGGCATTTCTGAAATAAACAAGTTTGTAATTTAGTTTATTCATCAACAATTGTACAATTATATGTAAATGATATAGATACTGTTATACATATATACATAAGTCTGTCTTTTCTTTTCAGTCCACCAGATGATAAGATATCTGTATCTTAATTAAAGATCTGTTTATTTGAAATAACATATCAATATGATTTGAAAAGGTATCAGTATTTAGAAGAAAACAGAGAAATCTTTATCTTCATTAGAATAGAGATTTCAGTAGTTTGATTAGTTATCAGCATTGAAATACAAAATGAATAACATATATCTGTGTTTCCAAACAAAGATATTTATAGTTGTTGGGGAAAAAAGTTATCTATATGAAATGCAGAAACATCTACTTAAATAGATAATTTTGATACATTTATTTGGATAGAGATATCTCTGGTACATGTATTTTCCATTCACATATTTAATGCATATTTTATTATGAAATTTAATATCTGAATACAAATCTACGCATCAATTAAGTAAAAATTACAACAAAATTCTTAATTCTTAAAATCATTAATTACATACTTGATGAGTATTTTGACATACTTTTTTTACATCATGTCTGCTTGTCAAAATGTCTAATGTCTGGTGTTGGTGGTCAAAGAAAACATAGACCATGTTATGACAATTGCTCACATGATTAATACAGTAATGAAAAAGTTATCAAACTATAAGAGACTAAAATTGAACATGTTATCTTGTTTCATGGATATTCTAATAAGGTCAAATGACAAATTGTAGGAAATGATCCCTCTAAATACATGTATACCAGGTTGTATGAAACATTTACCTAAATAATGCAATAGAAACCTGTGCACAATAATTTGATGTTAGTTCAACAAAGGTGTTTTTCTTGTGTATGTAAACTAGATTCTCTACGGTTTTTTTTCAATTTTGCATGAGAGAATAATTGAAAATTTTAATCAAAAAATTGAAAAGATAAAAAAAAATAATAATAAAAGAATACATCCAACCGGCATCGAACTTCAGACCTTTTGCTATAGCGAGCCGACTGTGCTACACACTAACTAACTTCCGGTTTGTACGAAACGTTTTATTTTGGACAGTTTCCTTTTTCACAAATGGTAGATTCTACCTAGTAAATAATTAGAAAATATGCTGTGTGTTTTCTTCATAGTAAAGGGTATGGGAAAACATATATTTCAGTGACTTGGAGATGTCTTACAAAGTCGGGATCGAGGGAGAAGTTTTCCGTTTGGTAGTGATTGAAATGATCTGACATTTTCGTTAACTTATCAAACATGTCGGCCTGAGAAAATAACGCAATTTACAGTCAAATGTATTTTTAAGTATTATTTCTTTACTGCATATTGTTCGTTTGTATATGTGATAATAGGATATATAAGCTACTACGATCATAAACAATCTGAACAGGCCGGCCCCTGGCGGTGAGCCTTCCCTGTCCAGTCGTACAGTACGTGACTACTACATACGACCTTCGTACAAAAACTGGTTAATTACATACAAACACAACATAAAAACATACCTGAACCCTGCATCACATCTGCTGAATCAGCTCATTTTTCATTGTTGGTATATATACATAAAACGTGGAGAAGATCGTAGACAGACAAGCGAAAGCACTCGTCAAAACTTCTTCGTCAACATGTAAACAAACGACAGGTTATGTCTAATAATTTGAAGCTGGAATGATTTCAGAATATCCGGACTGGCCACGGAATTTATACAAGTCATTTAATTAACTACATGCGTTATATAGTTTATTTGTGCGTGCAAATTGGTATGTATGATTTTGAAAACAATATTTTAAATAATTTTTATGTCTGACATGTAGCCAAATAATTATATATCATTTTCTGTTTTACAGTCCGGATTTCTAGTAAACCGATCATAGTATTATAATTACCCCGAGTACCGATCGCATCGTATTTTTGACACAAAGAGTGAAAAAAAGATGTGGCCGCAGGCGTGCCCTTCTACCAAACTGATACCATAAATTAATTACAGTATGATAAATTTTTTCTCAAAGTTTTATAAAAGGGCACACCTGCGGCCAACAATAAAACAGCAGTTAAAGGTCTGCAAACCAGCTAATTTTCAGAAATACGCTGGTTCCTATGGAAACTAAGGACGCGAAAATTCCTCTTTCGGCGAATATTAATCACAAAAGAATTAATTACGAAAAATATTACATACTTTAGAAGGTAAAATCAACAACACATGGTTAAGATACTAGATTTTATTTTTTATCAAATCTGGGGCCGATTTCACCCCCAAACGGACTTTATCCTTTGACAATGGTGCTTAATTGCTTAATGACAAAGGTAATATATTTTCTTACTTTGTTTGACAACCAAGCCAAATGCCATGAAACTGAGCCTTTTAAACTGTTTAAAGGAAGAAGAAGTTGATGTTAAATGGACGAGGAAAACATGCTGCCCTGCAGGATAAACATCTCACTTCCTCTTCAGCACACGAGTAAAAAATAAGAGCAAGGTAATTGTTGACCTAGTCAGAACTCCAGTACCTATCTAGTATAAACAAGCATTGCCTTGTGTTGCCTTTTGTGGCCACAGGTCACCTTTTGATATTCTGATGGCTGTGGGATATTTAAATCTGTCCGCCATCCGTCCGTTTTGCGTTGCCGGTAAACAGTCCTTGTTTTCACGAGAAATACGGGGAAGATCATATGTAGGCAAGGTCGGATAGAGGATTTTCAGTTACAGACTAATAAGGCCAAAAATTTTAGCAGGTAAATCCCAATCCCAAGCTGAGCCAAATTGATCATTGATTTTGAGTCCGATCCAGAAGTTTGTTATTGCTATTTCTTGAGAATCACTAGAAGGAGTTTTTTTCAGATTTAAATGTAGGTACCTCATGGTCCCAAGTTGTGCCTAACTGATTTTGAGTCTGACCTAGAAGACGGAATGGTCGCCATGTGACCATCTTTGATTTTGATAGTTGATTACAGGAATGATTTTTCTGTTACCTTCATGAGCAGGTTCCACTTGGCCCCCTATTGTAGCTGTGGCCTTTTGATTCGAATATGATACGGGAAACAAAACGGCAGCTAGACAGCTATCCTGATTTTGATATTGAAAGTTTATTATTTAAAAGCACTTGAAGGATGTTTCTGAATACGTATGAGTAGGACTCCCATTCTTCCTTGTGTCCAATCAGTTCTATGACTGATCAGGAAAAGAAAATATTTGACATAGGGTCATCTTGAATTTTGACAGTTGAAATTTTTAGAATTTTTTCTCAGAAAGTTCTTTTATCCATCTAAGGCTTCATATGTAGTTACCCTTGTTATGAAATAATCAAGAGGAATCCAAAAGGGAAAATTACAGAGAGGTCAGCCTGTCATAGGACCAACAAAGATCATTTAATTAATGGGCACCAAGATCGCTTTGTGATCTCATCAGCTTGCACATTAAGAGTTTATTTTACCTGGAATGATTCATACACGATGTATGATAATAAGTATATATCATAAATATTTTCAACAAAATTTAAAATATGTTCAAAAGAAATTGCTGTTTTCTTTAACTTATAAATTGCAGAAAGCATGAATAACTTTTTAATGAAATTGAAAATAAACATTAAACTTTGACTTTGCATATTATTTTTATTAAAAATATTCAGACCAACAACACAAATGACGTACATTTTCTTCTCTTTCATCCATAAAGCCAATGGCTGATATCGAGATAATCGGGTGATGGTATCATTACATAGTTCATTCAGAGTCTTTACAACGACAATTAGCTGTAAACACACTGAATCGTAACAAGGAACATACAATGTATGTACAAGAATGGCATCAAAAGTCAATCTCAAGGTACTTAGTAGGGTCAAATTATGTGTATTATATATGTAACAGAGCGCAGGATTAATTAAATTTAAATCACTGCCTCCGCTAGGGATCGAACCCGAGACCTCTGGCTTACTAGTCTTACGCTCAACCGATCGAGCTAAAGAGAAGATCTCTCTAGCCGAGCGGTATATTGCGGCTACTATTTACCAGGGTTACATACTCCCCCTCCAGGAAAGAACTCATCCTCGAGATTCCAGGGGTAACAGCGATGTTTTCACAAGCAGCGATGAGTATCATTCCCGGGTCCCTACATGGGCACCAATGTAACAGAGCGCAGGATTAATTAAATTTAAATCACTGCCTCCGCTGGGACCTCTGGCTTACTAGTCTTACGCTCAACCGATCGAGCTAAAGAGAAGATCTCTCTAGCCGAGCGGTATATTGCGGCTAGTATTTACCAGGGTTACATATAGATCATAATTATACAACATACGCTCGCTCCAATTGGTATATTTCGGATAACAACCAATCGATTTGATTGACAAGGGAGGCAACTCCTGCTAACTTGTATACGATATGCAACTGTTAACAACTCATTTGATTTCCTTCAACAGTTGAATATTGTTTCTTGACACATAATATCTCTGAAAGTTACTGTATTTGAGGCTTAAAACAATATTAGAATTTGGATTGATGCATTTGAATTATTTTACACTTATTCTAGTTTTTACTTTTGAAAAACTAAGCCTTTAGATTTTGTGTGTGATATTGGTGAAAAGCCAAAAAATTCTAGTTATAAATCTATAAATATCATTGTCAAACTTTCTTTTTCAGACAATTAAACTTTCACTGTAATGTTTTTCCTGAAATAGTTACCTGATTCAAATTTGTCAGTGAAAATATAAGCCTTATGAAAAACAAAAATATTTTTTTAAGCTGAGAAGAATGACCTCCACCTATTAAAAAGTCTAGAATGCCAATTGGTTTTTTCGTTTTTTATTTTAAATAATTACATTTCCGCCATAAAATATAATAGCAAACTATCAAACTAGTAAAATAATCCCTACATGTATAGCACTTTTGCAGATAAACATGTACACTGATGAAAACACGGAAAATAAGTCACTGTATAAAAACAAGAAATCCCAGGAGGATCAAGGCACCCACCATTGAATGATCTTTATTAGTTCTATGTCAGACTTATCTAGCTTCTTCCTTCTTTTCCTTTTAATGATATGATAACACAAATGAAATCCTTGATGGCCAACTGTTGGCCATTTTGTTTTTCTGAACAAAAAATAAAAATTGAATTGGCACAACTAGGGACCAAGGGGAACCTAAGCATGAAGTTTGAGGAATATCCCCCCAGTAATCTTTTAGAAATGGCGAAAACAAGGAATGTTTACAGATGGATGGACAACAGACAGAGGGCAGACGGAAGACTGATGGACCACGGAAGCAGGGCAATTTGATCAGCAAACTATCTGATGATGGTGGGCTAATGACCAATCAGAAAGCTTGATACAAAAGTATATCGATGAGATCAATATTGTTAGCCTTTTCAATGGATTTTGGACATACTTTTTTGTCCGGTTTTATTTTAGAAGTTTGTATGTAAGGAAAATGCAACATAATTAATCAATGTCTTCATCAGTAATTACTATCTATAATCCAGCAGATATCAATTTGTTTTCCCTAACAAAATCACCGACTTCATATTCCAACTAGATGCTTATGGGCCTAAATGGCCATCTGACTTCAATAGACTCTTACTATTACTATTGTAGTATGCATACTCAAAAGTAGTAATGAAAATTGTGATTGTACAATACAGAATGTTGGCCATGGCAGCCATCTTAGATTACTGAGAAACCCAAAAACAGCAACACTTGGTCAAAATCATCTTGGCATCATTTCAGGCAAGTTTCAATTAAAAACAACTGGTGGAACTAGAGAAGAAGTTTTAAATGTGATTTCAAACAGCCATCTTGGATTTCAGACTGAACTGAAATGTAGGATCATTTCCGGAAGTTAAGTGCTGAATCCCACAGGTATAACTTGAGAAAAATTTCAAAATGTTGTTTTGAAATGGTTTAGTAGGTGGACATGGCAGCTATCTTAGACTTTGGAGCAACCCAAATCCCACTGGTGGAACTTAAGAAAAAGTTCAAAATTTGTGTTATTCAGGAAAACCATGACTGCCCAATCAAATAACAAAATGGACCCTGTAGCTGCAGTGTCAAAGTTCTAACCAGACAAAAGAATAACAACACTTTCTCAGCTTCTCTTCCTTAACATCCTCAACAATTTTCAGCTCAATGGCACCAGTGGAAATGGAGAAGAAGTTAAAAGTGTGTTTTTCAAGATGGCAGCCATGGTGGCTATCTTTGATTTTGGACCACCTCGAAAAATAACAGCACTTGCTTGAGACCATTTCAGGAGTGTCAGAGCTGAATCCCAAAGGAACTTGAAAAGAAGTTAAAAAATGTCTACTGTGACTGCCATGTCATACATTTGTCAAGTTAAAAAGAAACAAAAAAACAACAACAACACTTTGTTTGCTTCCCCTCCTCAACATTCCTACCAATTTTCAGTACCAGTGGAACTGGAGAAAAAGCTTAAAATATGTTGGGTTTTTTTTCTTCAAAAAGGACAGCATCTTAGATTTGAGACCAACTTGAAAAATAGCAACACTTGGTGAGAATCATGTCATTGTAATTCAAGGTAAACTGAATCCCAGGGATGGAACTTGAAAAGTGAAAAGTTTACACAGCGCACGATGATGGACCAAAAACAATGGCTATAGGTCATCCTGACCCGTCAGGTTAGATGACCAAATAAGAAATATGACATTACTTATGGCTATTAAATATACTGATTATATAAAAACTGTTAATACATATCAAAATTAATGAGATGTACATATCATATATAGACATCTACATCTTTTAATGATCACTTTCATTTCATACACTTCAATATCAATAAATTTTACCTTAAAGGGAATGAATACATAGCATGTACAAACCATATATTGATCTTCTTCACAGATAAATACTAGTTAAATGTCATTGCAGAAATTTTTATGTTCATGCGTGATGTTTATTTTTCTGAATGTAAACTGAATTTTGCATCAACTGCTATTAAGACAAATATACATCTGTCCTTCTAGCCAGGTTGAAGAGCCTCACTATACAGACAGACCACAGAGAAAAACCATGTGGTCGGACAGGTCATCTCTGTATCCTTGTGATAAGTCTATTATATGTTTGGTGACCAACAAGACTTTAAAAGAACTCAGGAATTTGAAGCCTCAATAATTTTCTTTCAGCTGGGTCAGAACCTTGTAGTTATATTAATCACATTTGTAACACACAACCAGTCTTATACAGGAAACTGTAGGTAAACAGTGTAAAAAGAATTATGCTTGGTAAACAATCGAGTTACTACAAAGATACAAGTTCAGTGAAGTAGCAGCTACGTATTCTCCCGAGAAGTCACGACTCATCCTTGGAACAAATTATGAATCATGAGAAATAAAGCTTGATGAGCAGCTAGGTCTCCCCAACATGAGACAAATGTACTTTGGCAAAATTTTAACCTTCGTTAGGATTCTTGCAGCAGAATATTTGTGGCAGCACTGACATTGTTGTTGGATGCTTGTAATGCTTCCCGAACCCTGTCGGCACCAAATCCCATATCAAGTAAGTGCTGAACCTGAAAGGAAAACGATAAAATTAAGTTACAGTTTTACTATACATTGTATTCAACTAAACAAGAGGCCCAGTGGGCCTAAAGATTATG
This sequence comes from Pecten maximus, assembly GCF_902652985.1. Classification (NCBI taxonomy): domain Eukaryota; kingdom Metazoa; phylum Mollusca; class Bivalvia; order Pectinida; family Pectinidae; genus Pecten; species Pecten maximus. The sequence continues at coordinate 32,649,028 of NC_047028.1, forward strand.
TCATCTGAGTTATGATGTGTACACTAAGTCTGATAAATGATGTTTTGCTTTTAAAACAACATTAAACACATCTCAGCACTGTGACCTTGAAATTTATAATTTAAGGTCATTTATTTGAACAAACTTATAAGACCTTTATCCATTCACAGCATGCTACTATTTTAAAGATTATAAGACATTTGACCCCTGTGACATTGAAAGTAGTTCAAGGTCATTCATTTGAACAAACATGGAAAAGGAAGCCATTGATCCCAGCATACTACTGTACCAACATCAAGACCCTGGGCCTATTGATTATCGAAAAGAAGTCTAAACAATTGTTTTTGGAATGCCCTTATTAGGCTTTTAACTACGTTACCAAGTTTAAAGAAAATCCATTAACATTTGTTGTAGTTATTGCAAGGAAATGTAGTGTGACAGAGGTACATAAGGTCAGACGGACGGACAGACAATTCCAAATCAATATCCCCTGTTTCAGTGAATAAGTACCTTGAATCCACAGATCTATAGACTACAGTGCTGTAAGACAACATTCTAACATAAAGCTGTCTGGCTTTATCTCTATAACAACACTGTCACACAATTCACATTTCTGTGCTTGTTATAATGAACCTGATAAAATTGTTTGTAAATTTTCATGTTTTTCAATCTATATCTTACATTTTCCTCTGAGATTGGCTCTGCTTGTCCTGGTGGATTGTCTCCCCCTGAAAATGTCAGCATACATGTGAGTCATACACTTCGATATCAATCTATTTTTGCCTTGTCCAAATATTATGTATAACACTTAACATACTTAATACCATCAACTGAACATAGTATTTTCTTATAGAATAGATGATTGATGCAGAATAAAAAGCTAATCTCTAAAATTGTATTCTATTAAAAAAATGGTGTCCCTATACTTTAGATTAACAATGTACAGTGGAACTTCGTTAACTCGAACTCGGATAACTCGAATACCCCGCTTAACTCGAAGTACATCGTCGGTCCCGGCCGAATTCTCTCTTTATCTTAGTAAAAAAAACTCTGAAAACTCGAACTCGGATAACTCGAAAAACTCGGATAATACGAAGTGAAAATTTGGTCCCAACAATAAAAATCCTATTTGAAATGAACGAATAACTCGAAGTTTAATTTTCGTTGATCAGTGGTAAACGCCGACATTTTTTAAGAGCTAAATTCCGTTTGTAATACTGAACATATCGGCACTACATGCCATTATAAGTGTTTCATAAATTCATAAAAGAAATTGTCGGTTGAATCTTATTACAACAAGTCTTGGTGATAAAAAGTACTGCTTTACTTACATCAAGTAATTTCCTAAGGCGGTCGCCGATATTAATTCTAGTACACACGATAGTCAACAACTCATCTACCCGCTCGCTCAAGCGGAACTAATCTCTGACACACCGGTAGATCTACCCGGCTGATGTTTTTACAGGTGTAGAAATGAAACAGTCACCGGCGCCTATTAAATCTTTAAACTGCTGAAACAATAGCGTAATTACTGCCGAGGTGTTCAGAGTACAACTGTAACGGTCAGTGCTGTCTATTAAATCGGATAAAACGTCAACTCAGTCACGGTAACATTTTATACGCACATGCGCAGCCCAACTTCCGGTGCTAATACACATGGAAATGGCGTGGTTATCAATTAAAAGTAAGTAGGCCGATCAAACAGTATTTTATATGTCCAATAAAAGGTAGTGGTTCGGTTACGTTTTGCATGCAATCTATGTTAAACTTAAATGGTTATTTGATTTGACATGAATAACTTGTTATTTTGTCGAATTCCGTTTTATCGTTTACCTTTTGCAAACATGACTTGCACATCAGATCGTTATTGAAGTGACTAAGTGAAAGAAACTTTATCGTGACTGTATATCGGCAAAACTACACCAAATTACAAGTGACATAACGAAACATTACATATATATTTACATGTATTGACCAGTCTTCACACTAAAGTGATGAGCGACAGAGCGGAGTTATAATGATTATATAATATTGACAAATATTGACCAAACTTTTCACCAAAAATGATAACTCGCTTAATTCGAACACTCGGATAACTCGAAGTTTTTTCGTGGTCCCGTCGACTTCGAGTTAACGAAGTTCCACTGTATATACAAAACCAGAGATCCCAGACAGATCTTGGTGCCCACCATTGAATGAGCTTTATTTGCTCTATGAATGATCCTTTCTCTAATTTGATCATCCAATCACAATGAAGCCTTCACACGAAATCTAAAAGACATCTTAGTTTGAGAAAAATCCCTCCAGTACGTTTCAAAAAATACAGATAACAATCTTTCAAATGTCAAATCAAACATGGCCGTCTGTTTGCCTTCTTGTTTCTAGATCCAACTGAAAAGCAACTGGCACAACAAGGGGCCAAGGGGAACCCAAATATGAAGTTTGAGAAAAATCCTTTAGGTGCTTCTCTAGAAATAGCAATAACAAGAATTGTTTATGGACGGACGCAGGGCAGTTTGAATCAAAAGATTCAAGAGAGTGCAAAATAGACCCAAACCATTTTTTTTTGTTTTCATGAATCATTTTCTACCTTAACCAAATCAGGGTCTACATCAATAACAAATAATGCATGAACAAAAATGAAACAAGAGGCCCATGGGCCTTAACAGTCTCCCGAGTTCTAATATAATTTTGACCCTTCCCAGCAGCCCTGGGGATCAGTTAGGGCTAATATATGCGTATACCATCAATGAAACAAGAGGCCCATAGGCCTTAACAGTCTCCTGAGTTCTAATATAATTTTGACCCATTTTGACCTTGCCCAGCAGCCCTAGGGATCAGTCAGGGCTAATATATGCGCATACCATCAAACTGATAATTCTACCCAAGTTGTAATTTTTTGCAATGACAGTTGAACAAATTATGGTCAAAAATGTGATTTCTCATGTATAAACTAATAGCAAATTTTACTGCCTCACCAAAGCAAAATGTGAGACCCCAGGGTCAGGAAATAAAATAGTTTTACTTATGAAGCACCTTAAAACTATATCTTCTATTTGATTTTACTATATCTAGGTTTTTAAAGAAATATTTCTGTAATTTCAGTCAATTTGGCCCATTTTGACCTGCCTAATTATACCCTGGTGGGTAGGGACTATATAATTCACAAATCATAGTTGATGTTTGGCCATGGATTTTAAGGTTCCTACAAAATTTCATTCAAATTAATTCAGGGGTTTCTGAGAAAAATTTTAAAATGTAACTTGTTTATGGAAGCACGACGGACAACAATCCATTAGAATATGTCACTAGACTTCGTCACAGGTGAGCTAAATAATCAGGTAAACTTACCTATGTTTAATCTGTTGCGTAATCCTCCAATATCTATTTGGTTTCCAAACAGTCCTGGACCATTTACCAAATTCTACAAAGATGACACCAGTACAGAGAAAATCAAGCTCCACATTACGTTGTGTAAGTTGCAATGTTTTCTATGTTTTTTAATTAAAATATGAAGTTAAGTATTTACATACTATAATTGTATATACATTTCAAACCTGCTCTAATGGCCACCTTGAATAAGCGGCCACCTCCATTAAGAGGCCAGTCTTTGGTCCGCCAGATGGAAAACACTTATATAATAAACTCTTAAATAAGCGGTCACCTGTCTAATGTGGCCAACGCCCACAAAAATCTGCCCCAAGTTGTTGTATTGCTCTGTATTAAGCGGACATTTTGTTCGGAAGTAGACATCCACGATGATCACATGACCAGGTATTTTTTTTATCAAATTCATCAAAACTTTGATCTTTGTTGGTTTTCATTTCAAAATACACAGGGCATGGTATAGTGTTATCAATATCAATAAGTGCATTTTAATATGATAAATTCAATAAACTGTTGAAAAATTGGGCAACAGGCTGTTTCTGGCCAACCTGGTTTAAGCAGCCAATATCTGTCGGTCCCTTGGGTGGCCGCTTAATACAGGTTTGACTGTACATGAATACTAAAAGATCATGCCTTTTCCCCTACCTGAGCCACGTTGGGATTTTGGCCTTGTTGTTGTTGCTGAACAGCCTGCCAAATCATCTGTTGTTCTAGATTTTCCATCTGCTCCTGTCGTTGAAGTTCTAGTGTCGCTCCCATGGGAGTTGTATCCCCCGGAGGGACTTTTGACTCCAGTATCCGTCCTAGAATACTATGACTTACACTAGCTACAAACTTAGGTATCGTCAGTGCTGTTTGTAATTTCAGAAAATTGTTTCTCCATAAGATACCACAAAACTGAAATGCATAGAGTGTTTTGGTAATTTATCTATTCAAATCAGCAAGTTGTGATATGCAAATGTCAAAAAGATGGAACAGTGTAGTGGACTAGTTTATCAGTTATTGTAACACAAGAGGCCCAGAGGGCCTGCATTGCTCACCTGGATATTTAAGTAATTATGACAAAATACTTTAAGTTACATTTCAAATATTTTCCTACTTTTTGAACTGCTTCTCCCAAGTTCCCAACAATGGTTCAAACTACAAGTGGACTAAATCATGTCATTCTTGAAAAAGAAAAAAGGTTGTTTCCGCTTTTGATATATTTCCCTTATTGGGCCCCCTTTCATAACATACAAACATACAATATTGCCACATAATTCTCCAGACCAAATTTCATCAAAATCCATTTACTTGTTCAGTACTATTAGTATTTAAAAAAAGATTACCCCTTTGGACCAGGTGAGCTAAAAAATTGTTAATAATGAAATTTTTACAAAGGGCGATAACTCTATAAGTTACCATTGAATAATTTGAATTTTCGAACTCATCCAAGATCATGTTGATATAGTGCTGCATACAAAGTTTCTTTAAATTTGACTAATATTTTCTTCAGCTATCGTGTTCACAAGGTCCAACAACAATATCATTACAAAGGGCAAATAACTCTAACACTGTAACTTACTGTCGAATGATTTCCATTTTCATAATTGCCCGAGATCTTGTCAAAATATGGTTGCATACTAAATTTCATCAAGCTTGGTTGATATCTACTTCAGTTATCATGATCACAAGGCCCAATAATAGTCAAATACTTTCCATTTTCAAACTGGTTCAAGATCTTGTTGATATTTAACTGCATACACGCCAAAATTATTTAAAAATCAAGATTTAGGTTGATTAAACACTTACCAGACCACAAACTGCAACTATGACAGACTCTGCTGATCCACTGGCCAACTATGAATACAAAACAAATTATAGGAATCAACGCATATCTCCTTCATTTTATAGAGAATACATGGTTATAGTATCTTGCAATACAAGGTTTATTTTTGGCGAGGGTTAGGAAAGACGAAATGGCGAGTCATCTCGTCTTTCTGTTCCGAGCCAAAAGTAAACCTTGTATTGTAAGATACTAACCACGTATTCTGTTTATCCTGCAACAATATTCTACGATTTGAAGACATTCAAAACAAGTAAATTACCGATTTGTTTACCTCACTCGGCACAAGTGACTCCGAGTGACGTGAACGGCTACATCGCGCAGGAAAATATCCATTCATTAATGCCACTTGTTTGTATTTACTACCACAAAACTATCAATGTGCCATTAAAAAATAGTTCCACACTTTTTATGTAAATCAAGAGTTCAGTTTCACTTAACATGCAGCTTACCTGTAGCTCTAGAAACTACATTGTACCAAAAGGACATCTTACCTGTAGCCCTAGAAAGTACTGTAAGGACATCTTACCTGTAGTCCTAGAAAGTACTGGAAGTACATCTTACCTGTAGCCCTAGAAAGTACTGTAAGGACATCTTACCTGTAGCTCTTGAAAGTACTGGAAGTACATCTTACCTGTAGTCCTAGAAAGTACTGTAAGGACATCTTACCTGTAACCCCAGAAAGTACTGATTGACATCTTACCTGTAGTCCTAGAAAGTACTGGAAGGACATCTTACCTGTAACCCTAGAAAGTACTTGAAGGACATCTTACCTGTAGCTTTAGAAAGTACTGGAAGGACATCTTACCTGTAGCCCTAGAAAGTACAGGAAGGACATCTTACCTGTAGCCCTAGAAAGTACTGGAAGGACATCTTACTTGTAGCCCTAGAAAGTACTGGAAGGACATCTTACCTGTAGCCCTAGAAAGTACTGGAAGGACATCTTACCTGTAGTCCTAGAAAGTACTGGAAGGATTTGCCAGTGACAGGTACACCCAGAATATGGCCAAGTGCTACTCGTGGGATGTCAAAATGATACGGTATAAACAGTGGATAGACCATGCACATTCTGTAATAAAGAGTTTAATTATTTACGTAATTATTACTATAGTAAAATAATTAAATAAACAAATTATTATCAATACATTTCCATAATCATTTTCTCAATATCTTAGACTTTTTGGCAAAAACATGCATTTTAAAAAAACAACAACATTATTTTAAAATTTAAGGATGAAAAATGACACAAATATCTGTGAATGTTTAGTGTTTACAGGGAGAATCCTATCTTAGTTGAGAAACTTTACCTACAAGCAAAAATTACTTTTGGGGACATTTTTATTTCACCAAAATATGGAAATTCAAACTTTGCTTCAATTAAACTATTATGTCATTAATGAAATCATATAATCTTAATACTGCAGTCATAGACTGTGGTAAATATTAGACTATGAACGAATTAAAAAATGAAAATAGAAATAATACAACATACATATTATTGTAATTTTTCTTTTTGTCACATAAACATGAGTAATTTCCCCTTTATATTTCATCAAAGATGAGTAATTTCTCCTTTATATTTCATCAAAGATGAGTAATTTCTCCTTTATATTTCATCAAAGATGAGTAATTTCCCCTTTATATTTCATCAAAGAAGAGTAATTTCCCCTTTATTTTTCATCAAAGAAGAGTAATTTCCCCTTTATTTTTCATCAAAGAAGAGTAATTTCCCCTATATATTTCATCAAAGAAGAGTTATTTCCCCTTTATATTTCATCAAAGAAGAGTAATTTCCCCTTTATATTTCATCAAAGAAGAGTTATTTCCCCTATATATTTCATCAAAGAAGAGTAATTTCCCCTATATATTTCATCAAAGAAGAGTTATTTCCCCTTTATATTTCATCAAAGAAGAGTAATTTCCCCTTTATATTTCATCAAAGAAAGTTATTTCCCCTATATATTTCATCAAAGAAGAGTTATTTCCCCTTTATATTTCATCAAAGAAGAGTAATTTCCCCTTTATATTTCATCAAAGAAGAGTTATTTCCCCTATATATTTCATCAAAGAAGAGTTATTTCCCCTATATATTTCATCAAAGAAGAGTTATTTCCCCTATATATTTCATCAAAGAAGAGTAATTTTCCCCTTTATTTTTCATCAAAGAAGAGTAATTTCCCCTTTATATTTCATCAAAGAGTAATCTCCCCTATATATTTCATCAAAGAAGAGTTATTTCCCCTTTATATTTCATCAAAGAAGAGTAATTTCCCCTTTATATTTCATCAAAGAAGAGTTATTTCCCCTATATATTTCATCAAAGAAGAGTAATTTCCCCTATATATTTCATCAAAGAAGAGTTATTTCCCCTTTATATTTCATCAAAGAAGAGTAATTTCCCCTTTATATTTCATCAAAGAAGAGTTATTTCCCCTATATATTTCATCAAAGAAGAGTTATTTCCCCTTTATATTTCATCAAAGAAGAGTAATTTCCCCTTTATATTTCATCAAAGAAGAGTTATTTCCCCTATATATTTCATCAAAGAAGAGTAATTTCCCCTATATATTTCATCAAAGAAGAGTTATTTCCCCTTTATATTTCATCAAAGAAGAGTAATTTCCCCTTTATATTTCATCAAAGAAGAGTTATTTCCCCTATATATTTCATCAAAGAAGAGTTATTTCCCCTATATATTTCATCAAAGAAGAGTTATTTCCCCTTTATTTTTCATCAAAGAAGAGTAATCTCCCCTTTATATTTCATCAAAGATGAGTTATGTCCCCTTTATATTTTATCATATTCTGTCATTTTCCTGGTGTCACAGACCAACATGGCTCCTGACGACAGTGCTCAATAATTCTTACTAACTGTTCTCAAAGGTAGGTCTGGTGTTCAATTGGAAATCTTTTTCTTGGAAGGTAGCATTTTATGAGTGCTTCATATCACATCAAATCTCCGGATGATAAACAGGAAGACATGGGTTTGTTTATCAAATGCCAAGAAGTTTCAGCACTAATTCAAGGTGGCTTTCCACATTTAACCTTTTTTCAATTTTTGTCTAACAGACTTGTTTGATTCTGTAAGTCATAGAGGATGATGTGATTTTAACCAAATTCCATTCTTTGCCTCCGTGGAAGTAACCAGTACATCTCTCTAGACTAGACTTTGGTCTTCTGATTTGTGCCTTGATTGCCAGTCAGCCATTCTTCAGAACAAACCAGTTTACACACGTGTGCATGTGATTTGTTCCGCAGCACATTTACATAAAGAGAGTGGATCACCGTATTAGAGATTCCCCGTAATCACTGGGCAGAGTCACAGTTTTAATTGAATTGATAAAGAACTACAGCACTGATTCTGACATGATATAATCACTATTTTCATCATTCATCATATTTTTTCAATTTTATTATAATTCATATGTTACGAAAACATAAAGAAGATTAATAAGTTCAAGAAAAATAAAATACTTACGGTCCTGATGGCAACAGTTCAATTTTGAATCCCAGCCATTTCAAGAAGAAGGCAGCATTCATTTCCAGCGCAGTTCCTATGACAAATGTTGCCAACATATGGGACTATAAGAGAAACATTAAAAATATCAATATCTAAATGTTGTTAAGTTTTCAATACATTTTGCACAGTATAGTGCTATAAATTAGGTGAAGCTATCAATTATATAACCAGTTATTTTGTCCAGCATATAAAAGGATTAAAGTGATAATGATAATATTGAACATACACATAACCAAACACTCATATCAATTAGTACTGATTTGGGTTATGTTGTGTTCCTATTACAATTACGGTATTGGAAATTTAAATTTTGAATATACATTGGTCCCATATGCCTTGATTTATTGAGATGGTGCTGAGAAATGTTGCAATTCGTCAAGTCAAAAATCCAAATATGTCCTTCTACAGCATGCATTAATCTTCCTATTGTCAGAAAAACACCAGAACATTGGTATGCTTTTTTTTAATGCAGCAATAATGTACTTTATAGTTAATATCTGTTCCAGAAAATCACAACTCACAGCAAATTTGCGGGAACCATAGCGACGCTCAAACACTCGGAAATAGTATATAAGTACAGAACAAACAAATAGGTCCTTGATGTCCAGGAATGCGAGCTTGGAAGTAAACACTCTCCAAAACTGAAAGATGAACAACAAAAATACGTTATTATCATGAAAAGTTTTAAGTATATTCTAATATATCATAAATCATAAATGTTTCAGTTCAACTACAGTGTAATAGTTAAGAGGCCCAGAGGGTCTGTATTGCTCACCTGGATATTTCACTGATTATGGCAAAATAATCTAATCTAAGTTATATCTAAAATATTTTCTTCTTTTGAACTTCCTCTCGCTCCCTACAATGGTTCAAATAAAAGAAGGACAAAATCTTGTCAATGTTGAAAAAGAAAGAAAGTATTTATTTTAAAAGGTTTTTCGCTATATATTCCTTTATTGGGCTCTCTAGCTTTCTCCTGCCCAAAGAGTGCCTCGATCATTCTTTATTTATAAAACATTAAATGTCATTTGCCAAATAATGCTCCAGACCAAATTTCATCAAGTTGTTTAGGGACTAGTAGCGATTTGAAAGATTAACCTCAATTTCACATACTAGGCCCCACCCCTCAGACCCCAGGGGAGCCACACCCTGTGTTTAAACTAAATTTGATCTCCTTTGTCGGATAATGCTACAGACCAAATTTAATCAAAATCCATTAAGGCATTCAGGACTAAAAGGGATTTAGTAAAGGAAATGTTGACAGATATTGGAAGCTGCACTGTTGTATACAGGACAGGTGAGCTAAAAATTGTTAAGTATAATAATATTATTACAAAGGGCAATAAATCTGTAAGTTATTGTGAAATAATTCCCATTTTTGAACTTGTCAGAGATCGTGTTGATTTATATGGCTGAATACAAAGTTACATTAAACTTGGCTGGTATTAACTCGAGTTATCATATTCACAAGGTCCAATAATCATATAATTACAAAGGGCAATAACTCCATAATTTACGGTCAAATAAATTCCATTTTTAAACAGATGGACAGACAGACGCCAGATACCAAAGTATGGCATAAACTCACCTTGGTACTTCGGACAAGGTGAGCTAGTAAAAGAAGAGTTGCTTTATGCTATTGTATATGGTAATGCACAGATGAATGAGCAATTCCAATAAAATCCTATTTGATGTATTTTAAATATAGATCACTGTTCAACAGACCCAGAATCATGGACTTTCAAGTCAGAAATAAATGAAACTCAATTTGGAGATTTCTTATTCAAGTCCATACGGCAAAAATCGAGGATTTTTAAAGAATACATGCAGCCATCCTGAAACACCTGTTGTTCCAATTACATATATACTGTTTTCAGGAAGCATACAACTATTATTTCAATAACTAAACAAAATTATGAGTGTATATATATATATACCTGATGTCTTTCTAATATGGCTGCCTGGCTGTAGAGGAACAGATGTCGGTGATTATGGAGGGGGAAGTTAAGGAGGAAGGATGACAGCAGGGACACTCCTAACAGACCTTTACTGACAGGCGTCTTGTCTGAAATAGAAAAAATAGAAAAATGAAACAGTTTGTCAGTAATTGAGCGGCTATGTGATTGATTATAACCAATTGATGGGCAAACAAGGTTTTAATATTATTTTATGTACATTTCCTTTTCCAGTATCTTAAATATGAAGTTTAAATGGCTGAAATGGACCAAATGTTGAATAAATAATGTGTTCCCATCTTCACTTTTGGATAGAAAGATGGTGTGATGGTCCCAACTATAGAAAAATAACAGTTATTTTTCTATAGTTGGGACCATCACACCATCTTTCTATTATTTTTCTATAGTTGGGACCATCACACCATCTTTCTATCCAAAAGTGAAGATGGGAACACATTATTTATTCAACATTTGGTCCATTTCACCCATGGATGTTAGAGGTACAATAGTTTCAATTCTTTCATTTTTATGGACTATTATTTATAAGTAGGGTTCATACGGATTATGTCAAACCAAATTCAAGGATTTTTCATAGCTATATATAGCTTTTTCAATGTCTTTATGAGATATCCAAGGCTCATTTTACCTGTTATCTAAATCAGCTTGAGAGGAAACAAAAAAAACCATAAAAGAAACTTATAACTATACACTTGATCAAAGTACAGTAACGTCTGTAGGGGAGGCTGTAGACAAAGTTGAATCCAAATGATCAGTGACCAGGGTTTAACTTATCCAAATGAAACCTTAACATTCCAGGATTTTTCAAGGCTGAAGACCAATTTTCAAGGCTTTTTCAGGGCTTAGAATGAAATTCAAGGCTTTTCAAGGCCCAAGATATAATTCAAGGCTTTCTCAAGGCCCTTGCTAACCCTGTATAAAGTTATAAGTCCCTATCAGCAGCATCCCTATTTCATATAATTAATTAGTAGGGACATGTATCTAGGAGTCTAAATATGCTTATAATGATATAAACAAAAGTGCCAATACTGCAAGACAAGGCTAGGAATGTAAATAAATCAGAGACCTCATCAATCTTAGGAAGCCATTTTAAATCTTATTTTTCTGTGACAGTGAATGAAAAATTAACCCCAGAGTCTGATCCCTAGATCATTTATCATTGTCAACAATAAGTGATCTAGGGATTTAATGCTAGGGCTGATTTTTCATTCTGGTCGTAGGAATGTGTGACATAAAATCAATACATTTAGTCCAAGTTTCCTCTGGGCTCTGGCCCTGATCACACTTATATAAATATGCCTGGTGTAGGGCTAGAGTGCACTATATATACTTTATGAAAACGTGGAATTCTCTGACACTGTTTGGTGTCGCTAAGATTTTGATGCAAACACAATAAAATCAGGTGTGACATATATAACACCTACCTTACATATGGATAAATTAGATATATATTTACCCCAAAACACCTATTTAGTCCAATATCAGTGTTATATTCCGTCCGTATAGACCCTTGCTTTATATAATTAATTTCATACACAGAACAATTTGTGTGTAATGACATATACATGCAGACATTTACAGTATGTATCACTATACAAATTATAATTTCTGATACAAATATTTACATACAGTGTATGCATGGTACATGTATGTACATATATTTTATATTATTATCCTCCTATATCTATACGACTAGAAGTTAATGAAATAAATACTACATGAACAACTATACAGAATTTGCCAAAGTGTAAAAAGTATGGATCACTCTTGTAATTTAAGTCATTTAAAGTGTAGAAAGTGGCCTTATTTCTAACATTGTGTAATGACATTAAGATATGTGTAGGATACCATAATTAGAAACAAACAACCTGTGTATATATATTGTGAAGGCTCTTCATCATTTGATCAAATAAAGGGTAGAAAATTAGACGAAACACTATCTCGGTCGGTTATCAGATATAATTACTGCTCCCAACTTGCAGACTTGTCTGGCGGTCATTACTTCTATCAGGGGACGTCATTCATGGAAATGCCATTATGACTAGTGGTTATCTGGAAATGTCTATGTATATATAAATGAATTAGTAATCTAACACCATGTTGTCTTACAAAAGCCTGACGCGCTGTGGATTGGCCCCATGTAGTTGTTCATTGATGGTTCAGGATAAGCCGGAACTCTGTTTTTGTTGTCGGAGTTACGTCCCCTAGGGGATGTAGCATATCCCATAATGCACCAAAATAGGCCTCCATATTGAATGTTTGGTAGAAACCGCAGCGATCATCGAAAATGAAACTGAAGCGCTTTTTACTTCGTTATTATCCACCAGGTAAGATAAGATGATGATAATCAAACTGGTACGGTATTGCATTCATTTGGGACATCGTTTTATTTTGGGATATATTTCATTCACATTTAACTTTTAAACTAGAAATATTTGACAGGCTTTTCACCTACACTTCAACCGGGGCCGCTTCACCGCTTTCAGGTTGAGCACATGTTAAATGTGTAACGCTAATATGATTTTAAACATAAGCTATGTGAGAGCGCAACAGTTAGTCAGCAGATATAAACTGGTTCAATGTACAGATTAATTATGGACAGTTAAAAATAAAAAGACAAACTCTGAAAACCCCTATAGGTTCCTAGTGACAATATTAAAATTAATAAACACCATTTGGATTATTTGACTGTTACTGTAGATTAATGGCAATTTGCAATTTAATCAACGTGTTGCTACCCGGTCATGATAAGCAAGAGGGATAACTCAAATTGAAAACGAAACTTTCATACAATGTTTTGTGTCCTAATGACATGAATGGTTCTGAATGGGGTTTAAACACAGGGCATGTCTAGACTTATATTAAGAAATATTCAGAAATACCTATACTATAAAGACAAGGGAAGCATCCGATCACCATTGTAATTCTGACCTATTCATACCTGTCAACTTTCAGAAATTGAAAGAAATGTGGGAGAAAGTGCTTGAATGACATTTTTGACTCTTCGGCTGACTTTTGCATCATGTCGTTCATTATTAAAATTATATTTGATAGTATTTTAACATAAAACAAGGACACGACAGTCTCTTAATAATTATGTAACAGGAGCGAGACGGGCCCAGTTACATAATTATTAAGAGACTTGTCTACAACCTAACCTGTAATCTATATGTAAAACAGTTTTTGATATCTTAAACCTCATTGTCCAAGTCAATTTTGAGGAATTTGGCTTTCAGCTACAACATCCAAAGGTTTTTTTTAAGAAACTGACAAATAAAAAATGATGATTTTATGTTTTAGGAATTATATTGGAGTATGAACAAGGAGGAAATGTAAAAACCAAATCCATAGACCTATTGGACCTACGACCAGAGTAAGTCTTGTAATCTTAATTTTATAATATGATTATAATCATCTATAATTGTGTATAATAAAAAGTGAGTGTCAAGAAATACTGATCTAATCATTTTCTGTGTACATTTATATATTATTATCATTTCTGATCATTTAAGTTAAATTCTGTTTTGTTTGAATGTCTGGACTATGTGAATATTTCAGGAATTATGATAATATTGTACCTGAAATATTTACAAAGATGCGAGATAAGTTTTTCTCCTGTAGATGTTTTACTGATATCAGACTGTCTTTTATATGTTGTGATTAAATGCAGAAGCGATGCTAATACATTAACATTTGCTTCTAGGACTGACGTAGATAGTGTGGTAGAGGAAATTGCTCAGAAGGAGCCTCTTATAACATCCTCAAAAACAGACCAAGTCAAGAAGCTTGTTATTCGTATCCTTTATGACAAACTACACGCTGGGTACAAAGATGTACAAGTAAATTCTTCAATGGCCAGAACTAGCACACAGTCGCATTAATCTAGTCGCCACTGTCGGATCTGGTTGTCCCCATATCCAGTCACTAGAGTCAGGTCTGGTTGTCCCCATATCCAGTCACCACCAATGTCATATCTGATTGTGCCTATATCCAGTCACCACTGTCAGATATGGTTGTCCCAATATCCAGTCATCGTCGTCAAATCTCGTCCCAATATCCAGTCATCGCCATCATATCTGATTGTCCCATTATCCAGTCACCACCACTGTCAAATCTGGTTGTCCCAATATCCAGTCATCGCCGTCAAATCTGGTTGTCCCAATATCCAGTCATCGCCGTCAGACCTGGTTGTCCCTATATCCAGTCACTACTGTCAGATCGGGTTGTCCCTATATCCAGTCACTACTGTTAGATCTGGTTGTCCCAATATCCAGTCACTACTGTCAGATCTGGTTGTCCCTATATCCAGTCACTACTGTCAGATCTGGTTGTCCCTATATCCAGTCACCACTGTCAATCTGGTTGTCCCAATATCCAGTCACCACTGTCAATCTGGTTGTCCCAATATCCAGTCATCGCCGTCAAATCTGGTTGTCCCAATATCCAGTCATTGCCGTCAGATCTGGTTGCCCCAATATCCAGTCACCACTGTCAGATCTGGTTGTCCCAATATCCAGTCACCACTGTTGGATCTGGTTGTCCCAATATCCAGTCATCGCCATCAAATCTGATTGTCCCAATATCCTGTCATCGCAATCAAATCTGGTTGTCCCAATATCCAGTCATCGCCGTCAAATCTGGTTGTCCCAATATCCAGTCATCGCCGTCAGACCTGGTTGTCCCTATATCCAGTCACTACTGTCAGATCGGGTTGTCCCTATATCCAGTCACTACTGTTAGATCTAGTTGTCCCAATATCCAGTCACTACTGTCAGATCTGGTTGTCCCTATATCCAGTCACTACTGTCAGATCTGGTTGTCCCTATATCCAGTCACCACTGTCAATCTGGTTGTCCCAATATCCAGTCACCACTGTCAATCTGGTTGTCCCAATATCCAGTCATCGCCGTCAAATCTGGTTGTCCCAATATCCAGTCATCGTCGTCAGATCTGGTTGCCCCAATATCCAGTCACCACTGTCAGATCTGGTTGTCCCAATATCCAGTCACCACTGTTGGATCTGGTTGTCCCAATATCCAGTCATCGCCATCAAATCTGATTGTCCCAATATCCTGTCATCGCCATCAAATCTGGTTGTCCATGTGCTCGAATTTTCAAAAAAAAAATTCTTTTACATGAAGTCACACAGTTGTTGAAATTTGGGGATCATTCCTTAACATTGTGCAGGTTTGCAGGAAAAATTGAGTCAGCGAGATGATCACCACTTCTATCTATTCAAGGTTGGTACAATACAAAAAGTTATTTTTAGGCCAGAATATGTAAAAAAAATCACAACTTTTGCAAAAATTGTTGTTTTTTGTTTATTTTAGTAGTGTATTTGATTTTTGTCCGTAGATCTCCCAGCATTTTTTGACTGATAATTTTGAAACTTGGAATACATAATAGTCATAATATTAAGTTATGTTTCCCCTAAATAAATTTGATTGAAATATCTTTGTAGAAGTTATTGCCCTTTGTTTGTATCTTATCCATAGATCTCCTTCTACAGTTTTCTATCAATTTCTTTGAAAACTTGGTAGGAGTTACAATCAGATATCATGTTGTGTGTTAGTTGGAGACTTTGGATTACTTGTTTTCCTCAAACTTAAACGTTGACTTTGTAGTAAAAGATAAGATTGATAGTAAGCCAGCTAGCGACTTTTCAGGTAATGCAAATCTTATTTTCATGCAAGATATAGCATATAACACTATATATGGAATTAGTCTGGCATATTTTGTTCTATCCAGCTGTAGTATAGCGTAGCGGAACTGGACTGTTTTCCTCAAACTGTTATAAAATTAAACATTGACTTTGAATTAGAAGGTAAAGAAAATTAAACATTGATTTTGAATTAGAAGGTAAGATTTATAGTAAGCCAGCTAGCCACTTTTCAGGTAATGCAAATCTTATTTTCATGCTAGATATAGTAAACACTATATGACATTAGACAGGCGTATATTGTTCCGTTCCGTGGTACACTTGTGGCAATTTTCTTTTAGTGATAATCAAGGCCTATAATGTCAGGTATTAAAAAATGTGCTCAAAGAATATTGTACACTTTTGATCATGAAAAACGATTCTGTTTAATGTGAATTCTGCCATCTACATCTTTATGAAAAAATGTAAGAGTTAAAATGAGAAATATGTGCATTACTGGAAAGATACAGCATTGTTATGTATACAAGTTGGTCTTCTTTACCTTACAGGTGCTAAGAGCTCACATACTGCCGTTAACAAATGTTGCATTCAACAAGTCTGGATCAAGGTAAAACAGTGTTGAGAGTAGAGGCTAGAGCTTGTAAAGAGTTACAAACTTCAGTCATATTTAGGGTTAGTCGAAAACACTTTCTATTCTTTCTAAATTGTCATCATATTAATATGGTATGTTTATGGACACTTATACACAGGATTCATTATTGTCATCAAGGCTGTTCTAGTAAAGTATCTTCATGTACCCAACAGGAGGGTGCTAATTTAACTGGGACCACCAATGGAACAGTTTCATATAATAAGCTGTGTTTTCTCCTCGACCAGCACATACTATAAATGGATTTTTTTTATGTCATTCTACCATTTGAGATAAACATTTTACTGACATGGCCCTGGCTAATTCAGAGACTTTATGTGCATTAGATTCTGGGTGTTATCTCCATAACTCGTGCAGTCTATTTATAAATGCTCTTTGAAATAAAAAATATAAAATAAATCACACCGTAGTGAACTTTCAGTGTGAACTTTTGTTACAGTTTTATCACTGGTAGCTATGACAGGACTTGTAAAGTGTGGGACACGGCCTCCGGAGAAGAGCTTCATACCTTGGAGGGACACAGAAACGTTGTTTACGCCATCGCCTTTAATAACCCTTATGGGTAAGTATTTCATCAACTTCATTGACAATTAAAATTACATAATGATAGTATTAATTTGAAATAGTGTGTACATGGTTCATGCTGGAATTTGAAGTCATTGCTTGAAAAGTGCTTGTCTTTTGGTAGGAAAAATCTGTATGAACTATACATTCTCAAAAGTAACCAATATGTCTACAAATATTCAATATGTATTAGACAGCACTTCATGCATGTATTAACTGAAAGGTGATCTCTCTTGGAAGTACAGTGGATCTCGCTTCTCATCAGATATTTTAATATCACACTTATTCTTGTATTTTTACATGTACCTAATAACTGAAAACTTTGACACAGCAGTCATAGTGGCCATTTTTAACATAATTGAGCAATCCTGGTTTTCCGTAAACAACACCTTTTTTAAACTTATCAAGTTCCATCAGTTGGATTCAGCTCAGACTTGCCTGAATTGATCCTGATATGTCCTGACCGAGTGTTTTTTTTTTTGTCAATCTGAATCCAAGATGGCCACTAAATTGGGTTCGTCCGTCTGTCTGGCCGGCTGGCTGTCTGGCCGACTGTCTGTCTGGCCGGCAGGCTGACTGTTATTCTGTCACCCTTAGTTTCCATGCTCGGCCACATTTCATTGCCACTTTTGCTAGGCATTATTTGACAGAGTTACGGCCCCTTCATTAACTAAATTCCTTTCCTGCCATTTCCATGAAATATCTGGAACAGTTCTTAACAGATTTTCTTCAATCTTGGTAACAAGCCTTTAGGTTCGATTACCACTTTAGTCAAATGTTATTTGGCAGAGTTATGACCCCTGGATTAATGAAAAAATTTGCTTTGTGATGATACCATGCTATTTCTCCCACAAATATTATTATCATCATCCCATGATTTGACAGAATTAATAATTTTGTAGATCTGAATGACATATTTTCTCCTAACCTCAAAAATGTTTAACTAGAATGTGTCAGGAAAGCGGAGGGTATAAATTCCACAAGTTTTCTTGTTTATATCAGTTGTTACATAGTTTTTGTATAATATTGCTTTCATGTTTTTCATCTCTTTCTACACTTAGTCGCATACACGTCTTATGGTCATAATGGGCCCAACTTCCGGTTCAAGGGGCATAAAATGGTTATTATACATGTAATATCCAGGCAATTATAATATGTTTCTCTGGAAAGTAGAATATTGTAATAATATTGTAATAATAAGCAGGATCCACTGTATAAATCTTTGAAAAAGGCCAACTGTCAAAAGGTCACTTTTCTCTACTTCCTTCAATGGCCTTTATAGACAGGTTTAACTCTCTCTGCAAAACAGTAATATCTGGAAAATAAAACATTCAAATACTTTGCTGACATTAATGGCATTTTTTCCCTCGTTTCTCAAATGAAAATGGAACCAATGATTTGAGTCATTAAACTTTGATTACACGGTCTACAAAATTGACTTGTTTAACTGTTAGTGAATATTTATTTAATTATTATTTCAGGGACAAGATAGCTACAGGTTCTTTTGATAAAACATGTAAGCTGTGGAGTTCCGAGACTGGCAAGTGCTTTCATACATTCCGAGGTCATACAGCAGAAATTGTAAGTGAAAACCAGTATATTATGTGTGACTTGGCTCTTTTTAAAGAACTTTTCATCTTTCCAAACCTTTGATTTCATATTTTTGAACATTTCTTCAGGTTGGTAAAGTAAATATGATAGAAGTTATATGACACAACCAATATGATATTTAAGAGTGTGACGTTTCAATGACTACACTTTCACCCTCATCAGATTAATGACCAATCTAATACGTACTAGCACTGTCTTATGTAGTGTCCGAAATAGTAACAGATTCAATCTACTCTGAAAGATGTTTCGTCTTAATAATGATCCTATTGACACCAAGTTCAAAAATAGTGTGACGAGATGGTGAAAATAAAATAGTGTGACGAGATGGTAAAAATAAAATAGTGTGACGAGATGGTAAAAATAAAATAGTGTGACGAGATGGTAAAAATAAAATAGTGTGACGAGATGGTAAAAATAAAATAGAATGTCTGCCCTGTCCCGATGCAATGTAACTGGCTAATCTCAGGAACTGCTGATGCAATCCTCACCAAACTGTGGTTCGGGGTGGCAATGGGGGCGTTTAAGCCATATAGAAATTTTCTAGTTTCACTTAAAATCAAATTGTGCATGACTATAATTTACAGGTGTGTCTAAGCTTTAACCCCCAAAGTTCTGTGATCGCCACTGGTAGTATGGACACCACTGCCAAACTGTGGGATGTTGAAACAGGACAGGAGAAGGCAACTCTCTCGGTAACTACACTCTCTTTCTTCTTTTGAATTGACAGTACACATGTAACAACATTCTGTTGGATTTTAAATGTTGAAATGAACCTACCATGAGATCATTTAGTTCTAGTTCATTTACATATTGGGACAATACAAACTTTTGAAAATCTAATTTTGAAAATTATATATTGAATTATAAAGCCATTGAACCTATCCATCCAGATTATGACATTTCTTTCAACTTCTTGAGTTTCCTCTATCACCTCCAAGATATTGATAAGTGCTAGAAGGACAATACAGCCGTATAACACAGATTATAATTCAGTTTCTGTCTCTACTACACTGACTCTCAATTATTGATTGTGTGCCTTTTGTCCTTTCAAACTAAATTAAGATTTGATTTTCATTCTTTCAAATTCTTTCTGTTTGTAGGGTCATTCGGCTGAAATCATCTCCTTATCCTTCAGTTCCAATGGTTGTCAGCTTATCACAGGTTCATTTGACCACACAGTGTCTGTTTGGGATGTCAACTCGGGAAGGTATGCTCAGGTCAAAGTTCAGTTCAGTCATACTTCATAATTGTCTGTGTCAGAATTATGCATACCCCATAGGTCACGGTCATTCACATCTGGGTCAGAGGTTACACTTTAGCCACAGGTCAAGGTCATTCTTGAGTGGGTCATTGTCTAACATGTTCATGTTAAGGTCAAACTGTTTACAATGCATTACTAACACTTGTTTTCCTCCCAGTAGATAATTTTTTCCGCAGTTTTCACACAAATTCAAAAATGATTAATGATTAGGTTTGAGTTTACACATGCTTTGGCTAATTGTTCGAGTCAAACAAGTAGAGCTGTGTATCGCAAGGTGAATAGCGATATGATTCGTATCACGATACAGGGGTCACGATACGATATATATCGCGATATATGAGAAGCTGATGACCTATCAGATGCTGATATTCCATTGTACAGTAGGCATGTTTTGGTATTTCAGAATATGAGAGTTCCACGAAGCGTTCTTGAATTTAGATAATTTGGATTTGAAAGAACTCCAACAGGCAGCTTTATAAGCTGCTAGAAAGGCCTTGTCAGCCACGTTGTTTACTACAAAACGTAATATAACGTTGGTCAAGGGAGATAACTTCGCATTTTCAAGTATCGCGATACAAATCAAAGATAGATGATGCATCGATGCACCACACTGCGATCCAATGTATCAATGCATCAGTGAATCTTTACACCACTACAAACAAGCATATAGAAAATGGTTGATTATTAATGGAAAGTTAACTCTCATCTCCAGTGCTATAATGAGCTCACCTGTCCAAACAGTAAGCAATATTTTGTCTTTGTATGGTGTTTTTCCATTGTCTATCTGACACATTCTGTTTTCTTTTTAAAACTAATTTTCCTCTATAACCAACGGGTCTAGGGTCATGTTTAGGACCTGGATGATCACTCTAAACAGTCCAGACGGACAATTACACACTGGTAAAAATGTATGTTTTTATCCTGCAACTGCCACCGCATTGTTGGAATACACCCACCGTATATATTTATACAGCAGTGATGGAAAACGGCTGTATTATGGAATCTTAGCACCTGCGTCAATTCGACTGACCTATTTCAAAGTGAAACGTTTAAAAGGCAAACACATTTCTGTCATTTTTGACACCGTTTCACTTCAAAATGATTATTTTTGATGATTATTTTTTCATTGTTGCAGGATAAGGCTCGCCACTCTTGTCTTTCTTTTCCCTCGCCAAAATACAGCTTATATTTCAAGACACTGACCATGTATTCTCTATGTATGTTGTTTGATATCTTCCTGACTGTATATAAAAACATGTAATTCATCTCCCACATTCTTCTATTTAATGACATCAACATATAGGCCATCTTCTTGTAAATCTTAACATTTTGTGTTTTCAGAAAAATTCACACTTTGATCGGCCACAAGGCAGAAATCAGCAGTGCCCAGTTCAACTATGATTGTTCTTTAATCGCCACAGGCTCCATGGACAAAACATGTCGCGTCTGGGATGCGGCTTCAGGTTTGTGTCTTGCCACAGAATTTGATAGATGAAAGTTTCTGAACCATTTTGGAAACATGAGTATTCAACACCTGTCTTTATATGACCTTACAACTGTTAACATATCCCATGATGACCACTGGTCAAATGGAGCAAGTAACACAAAATTTAGCTGTTCAGTCCACATATAAAGGTGTGACTGTTTATAGATCTTTGATATGGGTTGAAAGGCTGCTTTCACATAACCCGGTTGAAAAGTATGGGTGAACTAAACTGTGATTTATAAATAAAAGTGTGTACTTATACCTGATATTACTATGTGATAGAGTTGGAAATACATAGTTCTCATAGTGGTGAGAAAATTGTTAGATATAATCAATTAACTTCATATTTGTCTCTTGGGTTCAACAATTTCAGCTGTTCACATAAAAAACACCCTTAAGACAGAAGTTTAGAGACTCCCTGAGGGTAGAGAAAACAGAATTTCTGGATACATTATTTTGTTGTTTTTATCAATTTTTATCAACCTCATCAGTAAGATGACATTAAAATGTTATTCCAGCAAGTCTTAGTTTTGTGTTACTGTGACTTTCGAATTGTTACCATCATAAGATTGTTATCATCCCTGCAGGGAAATGTGTTGGGACGTTACGTGGCCACGATGATGAAGTGCTGGATGTCGGGTTTGATTACACTGGACAGCATATATTGACAGCCTCCGCGGACTCCACTGCCCGTGTCTACGAAACAGTGAATTTCAAATTGCTCTGTAAACTGGAGGGGCATGAGGGCGAAATATCCAAGGTAAAGTTACTGTAGAAGTTTAAAGTTTAAAATTTCATGGTTAACAGCATCATTTCACAGCATAGAGACTTTCATTTCTTCATAAATGTTTTGAAGTTTAAAAGTAGCATTACAGAGCTTAGTTCATAAACAAACCCAGTGTTCGAAAGTAAAGGTGGTCCGATGGCCCGAGGCTATAGAAAACCTGGCCGGTCTATGTAAAATTTTCCAATGTTTGCCCGAATGGCTATGAAAGGTTTGAGTCCTGACATACATTTCAATTCATGCAAACAAAATTTCTATATTTTCTGACAAACGATCATATGAAATCAGAGTTTACAATCAAGGTGTTTTTACTGAGAATAGCGCGTTATTGGCTTCAAACATTTAAGCGAATATGAACTTGATGATGCAAGCTTTTGCGTGATGCAGTTATGCTACTTTAAACAATATATGTTTACAAAATGGGTCTATCGAAAAATGACTTGGGCTAAGGAATTTAAATTTTCTGTAGACCAATTGTCTAAGGAATTTTCATATATACTTTCAAACACTGCAAACCCTGTTATCGCTTTTTCTGGAAAAGAACTCCAATGATTTTCCACAAACTTCATATGTGGGCTCCCCTTGGCCAGTATTTGTGCCCATTTGATTGTTATTGCTATTTCTTGAGAAGCACGAGGAGGATTTTCTCTAACTTCAAATCTATGTTCCCATTGGACTGTAGTTGTGTCCTTTTAATTTTGAGTCCGATACAGGAAACCAAATGGTGGCCATCTTGGATTTTGAGAAAAGATTGTTATCGCTATTTAGTAGAAACTAAAGGAGGGATATTTCTCAAACTTCACATGACGGTTCCTCTTGGTCCTAAGTTGTGCCCATTTGATTTTGAGTCTGATTTGGATACGAGATGGCAGTCTGGCGGCAGTCTTGGATTTTGACAATTGAGTATTGTTATTGCTATTTCTGTAGTACTGCGGGGAAAATTCTCAAACTTCACAGATAGCTTCAACTTGATCCTTAGTTGAGCATGTTTGATTTGGTGTCTGATCTGGGAAAAAGATGGCCCACAGCAACTATCTTGATTTTGAGATTTGAAGTTTGTTGTTACTATTTCTTGGAAACTAAAGGAGGGATATTTCTCAAACTTCACATGTACATTACCCTAGTTGTCCAGAATTAAACATGGAGTCAGCTGACCAAATGTCAATGTCATATTTTTTATCTTTTCACTGATAAGCATTTTGATAAGATACATGTATTATGAAGCAAAGTTAGGCATAATTAAACAAGGAGCCAGCTGGCTTAAGGTCAAGGTCATGGGGTGAGAGGCCAAAAATCATATTTTGTGTCTTTTAACTGATGGATATACTGTAATAAAAATAATGAAGCAAATTTGGTCAGAATTTAACAAGGAGTCTACTGACACAATATCGTGGTGTCAAATGTTCGGGTCAAATTTTGTATCTTTTCACTGATGACCACTTTGTTAAATTAAACAAGGAGTTGATCGACTAAAGGTCAAGGTCACTGGGTAAAACGTCAAGCTTCACTTTTTGTATTATTTAACTAATGGAAATTTTGTTATGACGTGATGAAGCAAAGTTGTTCCGATTTAGATAAGGAGTCAACCAACTAAAACTAAAGGTCATAGTGTCAAAGGTTAAGGTGAAATTTTGTGTTTTTTTTCACTGACGAACAATTTATGACATTTTGAAACAAAGTTGGTCACAATTAAACAAGTAGACAGCTGACTAAAGGTCAGATCATATTGACAAAGGTCAAGGTCACTTGGGTAAAATGTCAAGCTTCATATCTAGGTTTCCCTTGGTCGTTAGTTGTTCCTGTTTGATTTTGAGTCTGATCCAAGAAAGCAAAATTGCTGACAGCTGAAGTTAAGCATTGATATTTCCAGGTGAGTGATGCAGGCCTTCTTGGCCTCTTGTTTTGTTTTGTTTTGTCTCCTTTGTGAATTGAAGCATATGTCAAATATAATAATTATTCCACAGATCTGCTTTAACCCACAAGGGACCTCAGTGCTCACAGCAAGTTCAGACAAAACAGCACGACTCTGGGATCCTAATACAGGCACATGTAAACAAATTCTGGAAGGACACTCCGATGAAATATTTAGCTGTGCTTTTAATTATGAAGGAAACACGGTTATCACAGGTACTTGCACATTAATTTACTGAATAGTTTGTAGTCTTTCTGGTGAAGTATCTAGAATCTTCTACCAGGGCCCAGTTATTCAAAAGGTGATTAGCTTAATCACATGAATAGTGAAAATTTCATTTCTCATTTGTTGAAAAACCTGTGAGTATAACGTCTTTAGAATTATGCCAGTTGGAAGAGAATTAAAAATTACAGAATTTTATAAAGTTTTGTCAAGGTAGTTCTACAAGAAATTATTATATCAGGATTTGAAAAATGTTGTTAAAATGTGATTAGCCTAATCACCTTTTGAACAACTGGGCCCAGGTGTCATTATAACAGTGATTCATTTAACCCATGTCATCGGACTAAAACATAGTTTCCAGATTTTGAATAGACCTTCAAATTTGTAGCTTGTAAGATATGACTAATTGTGATTCTCTGTTTAATGGTAGATGGTGATGTGTGTATATGAAAATACTTTGGTGATAGAAATATCAAGAAATTTTGTGTTTGGGATCCAGAAATATCCAGAAATTTTGTTAGGGATCCAGAATTATCAGAAAATTTTGTTTGTTATCAAAATATATCAGGAATTTTCATTGTAATCCAGAATTATCAGGAAATTTTGTGTTTTGGATCCAGAATTATTAGAAAATTTTGTTTGTAATCAAAATGTATCAGGAATTTTCATTGTAATCCAGAATTATCAGAAAATTTTGTTTGTAAGCCATAATTATCAAGAAATTTTGTGTTAAAGGGATTCAGAAATATTGGGTTATTTTTCACAGTAAGTTATAAGGGCACCTGAGAGGACTTCTCAAGTGATCTATTGTGATTGTCTTTTGTCCAATATATCATCTTTTGTCTGTCATAGTTCTTCCGTCGTCTGCTTTTGACTTCTTTTCAGTAAACAATAGGTCCATGGTCATGATATTGGGCTAATAGCTTTCTGGATGAAGGGCTTCCAAGTTTGTTCAAATGAATGATCTTAACTTATTCTCGAGGTCAAAGGGGTTAAAATCTTTCATCGCCTTCTAGTAGCAGACCACAGTAGGATAGCTTGGTCATGTGGGACAAAGTTTCTAATCTTCCCTTGTCTGTCATGCGTCCACAATCAATTTACATTTTCTACTTCTTTTCTGAAATACCTGAATCAATTTTAATGAAATATTGGAGAAACCTTCCATGGCAAAAGATCAACCTAAATTGTGAATTATTAAATGATATGGTCCCCACCCACCAGCAGGGTACTGAGGGGCATGGCCAAAGGGGTCAAATTGACTGACATTTCAAAAAATCTTCTTCTCAAAACCCAAATGGGATAGAATCAAATATTCTTCGTAGATGGAAGGGTCTTAAGGTCCCCAGGTTCGCATCTTGTTATATGCTTGGTTGTTATAATTATGTCACCTACATTTTCATCTTTATGATAAAATCTATTATTGCAGTCACTGATGAATTAACATAAAATGACTTTTGCAGGGAGCAAAGACAACACTTGTCGAATATGGAGGTGATGTTAGCGGAAGAAGAAAACTTTGTCAGTATTAAAACATTTTTACCAGTCCGCTTGGATGACTGGCCCATATATCACAGCAACGTCTTCACCATTTTCCGCTGTAGGAGACTGTGGACATCAGGGTCATTGGGAAAGACAGTCATCAGTCTACAAGGAACTTGTACAGTTTTTGATTGGAGGATATTGAATTCATGTTAGCGCTTGCCATATGGATGTATTGGTTGTGATCGCCTCAAATTAATGGAGTTTTTCATTCCGTCTTTTTTATTTATCATGATACTTTTTCATTCCAAGAATAAAATTTTAATTGTCTGTGTTGAAAGGTGTATGGCATAGTAAGAGAAAACAGGCACTTGGAACAAACTTCTTACCTGCAATCCATATATACATGTAACTGGACTGTGCTCATTTAGGATATGGAAATTTGTTTCTCCAAGTGCAGAGAATAAAAACTTGAATATGTGTATTTATGATCAGCGAGTATATCAGATAAGTAAATTAGCACATTTTATTGTGAAAGCTTGGTTTAAATGAAATGTTAGTAATTTGTATTGAAGAGTCTGCTTGAAGTTATATTTTCAAGATTGTGTTAACATTGAATAAAGTGAAATTATGATATAGTCAGACCAAGTGATCTGTCACGTAACTGGGTAACATAAATGTTTAGAATGGGGTATTTTTTCTCCAACCTTTTAATTGTTCAGGTGTATCAAGTATGGTGAACAGTCTCGGATGTCTTGTCTGATGATCACTTTCTTTTCTATGTAGCAGTTAGACTGGAGGCCAACATGACCGGTCATTCTTGACTGATTTAGGTCATAATGTAGGTTGTCGATAGATGACTGGTCACTCTGGTCTGAATCAGGTCGTAATGTAGGTTGTCGATGGATGACCGGTCACTCTGGTCTGAGTCGGGTCGTAATGTAGGTTGTCGATGGATGACCGGTCACTCCGGTCTGAGTCAGGTCGTAATGTAGGTTGTCTATGGATGATAGGTCACTCTGGTCTGAGTCAGGTCGTAATGTAGGTTGTCGATGGATGACCGGTCACTCCGGTCTGAGTCGGGTCGTAATGTAGGTTGTCTATGGATGACCGGTCACTCTGGTCTGAGTCGGGTTGTAATGTAGGTTGTCGATGGATGACCGGTCACTCTGGTCTGAGTCAGGTCGTAATGTAGGTTGTCAATAGATGACTGGTCACTCTGGTCTGAGTCAGGTTGTAATGTAGGTTGTCGATGGATGACCGGTCACTCTGGTCTGAGTCAGGTCGTAATGTAGGTTGTCAATAGATGACTGGTCACTCTGGTCTGAGTTAGGTCGTAATGTAGGTTGTCGATGGCATTATGTACAGCTTTGAGTTTACCTAAAAAATTCAAATTATTTTATGTGTATAACATGAGGTTAGTGTGGCAATCATATCTTAAACAAAGCACAGAAAATTTGTATAATTAATTAGCATGCCTATGTATTTTGACTTTCATTTCATCATGTTGTAGTTCTAATACATATATATGTGTAGAAGCTGAAAATTTGTAGATAGAAATATGTTCCACAAAATTTTGTATAAAAGTACTTGCTGTTATTTAGAATACAGTAATGGAAATCTTGTGTGTTTGTAGTGTATAGTGTGGTACATTAGGTAACAAATCGTCATACATTCCAAAAATCTAGCCATATATACAATCATTTATTTTGTGCATTCCAATCCACCTTTTCTAGGTTATGTTAAATAGTTATTGTTGCCATTTATCAGTAAAGGTTGTCGAGATAAAAACTCGGGTATAAATAAACATGTAACAGCTAATAGATGTCTCTAAGGTTTAAAATCATGTTATGATAATCATATAAGCCTGTCAATTCACTGTTATCTGTTCACTTGTCTAGAGCTGCCAATCAGACCTATGTGATGTATTTCCTATAAGGAAATCAAAAGCCAGTACTAGATTTTATATCTTTTTCAATTTGTTTAAAACTGCTGTCGTCTCATTCAAATGGACATTTTTTATTTTCAATTTGAAACTATCCCTCATTATGCTGTCAAGAGCAAAATAAAATACAAATTGTTGAATTCTATTCTACTATTCTATGATTTTTTTTTAGCTTATTGAGGGGGTGCGACCAAAAAGGGGCAATTCGGTTTTATTGCTATAGACGACTTATTCTCTATTTATGACATGTTGAAGCAAACAGTTGATCAGAATTTAACAAGGACCAACATGTCTTGGGCTTTATAACAGATTACAGTTTACAACATGCATATATTCTTTATATTTCTGGAGTCCTCCTGTGGGGTATATATTAATGGAATAGCCCTAAATATGGGACATGCAGGCACGGATCCAGGAATTTGAGGGGGGGGGGGGGGCAAAATTACGGAAAATGAAATGATTATGGCAAATTTTGCAATCTTTCGGGACCCCCCCACCCCACCCCGGATCCGCTAGTGACAGGTGATCTATTGTCAGTGGGAGATTGATCGTGATATATGCTACTTTGTGTTTATATAACCAAAAATGGAATAACATACTGTACCCCTCGACTGCTGACATCAATAATTGTCAAATACCAGATTCAATGATACATAAAACTGAAAAACATAAAGTGATATAATTTGTCTGTGTTGATGAAGTACCTCCTATGATTGTATAGTTTCCGTCCACTGAAGAAAACAATCTGTCTGTGATGGTGTTAATAGCGTAACATCATTCCATAGTTATCCTATTGTGCATACGTTTTTAACATTTCTATATACATATATGATATCTATACATTTATTTTTAATCTTATTTATTGAAACTGAAATCCATCCATACATTTCTTCCCGTCCTCAAATTTTGTTATATACGATAATACATATTATGAACAGAATGAGTTGAGATTTTTTTTCTGTGTTCCGTGTCTTTTTCATTTGCATTAAAAATTGTTTTTATTTTAATGAAACATACACAAATGTATATTAATATGTATATCTGTTTGTGAAAGAAGTGTCTAAACATGACTAATTAATGATGTGTACAATTTTCAATATCAAATTTTCAAAATGTGATTCGACATAATTAAGAAGTGTGCCTGCCATGTCTTTCCGAGATCATTATTACAACTTAACCTGTAGTATTTATAAGACTTACAGGTCCAATATACCACTTCCTTAAAGTTTATGTAAAGAAAGCTTAATCCAAAGGGGAAGATTTTAATTAGAAGATGTTCAATAGGAAGCTTGGCAAGTGTTGGCAGATTTTGATTTACAAATTCTGAGGATCTGATCTTACGCGAAAGAGTCAAGGCCAGAATTCATATTAAACCAGTTATGCAGATATCAAACTCAAAAACTGATTTGAAAAGTGACTAGAAGCCCTACAGCCAAATGTGATAGGTATTACGACACTGATAACATGGTAGTCATGTGTTGGGAGTTATTATGACGCTGATTACATGGAAGTCATGACGATGATGCCTTTATGATAGTTATGTTATGAAATACATTATGATAGTACTGCTGAATATGGTGTTTGCTTCTATACTTGCTCAAGTCCCGACTTAACTATTTTTTCAACGTTTCCATATCCTTGATTATAACTTATTATGACATTAAAGATGTATGTATTGTATTCTTACTGTCTATAAGACAACAATCTTCCTATTATGATTCTTAACTTTGAGTTTCCTTTCTTCAGCAGTCTAATATCACTATTCATGTTGCCAGTGTAATGCTGAGGAAATGTCCAAAATTTGTACATGCATTCTGACAAAACTGACAAAGCAAATGTCAGAGCTCAGTCACTTGTCAGCATTTGCAGGACTGGGAGGTTTTTGGATGAATATTCCTCATGCATAGATTGTTGCTTCCACAGGTATTAATTTCTAATCTACATAATAGTTATTAACCAATGAAAAGTTGTGTTACATCAATGGCATGGTACTGTTATACATCATTCTATACCGTGTATTCTCATTTGGTCTGTGTTTGTTTACAATTGTCACTAGTCAGTTGCAACTGTTGCAAGGTTTCTGCTAGAATATCGTTCAAATTGAAGTAAAAAAGACAGAAATTGTATTTTGTTATGATGTGTGTGCAATTCACGCTTTCAAAAATTAAATGAAAGTATACAAAAATATTCACTTGTTTGTTTTTTATTAGCCTATTTGAAGTAAAAGGAGGCAAATGTTGGCTCATTTGGATAAAAAGTACATAATGTATGTTTCCTATTTGATGAACAAGTCTGAAGAATACTGCGAGACAGAACAATTTTCCCTTTGGAAGCCAAGTGACATATCCATGATTATTATATATCACAATGCATAAGTTTCAAATATAATCCTAAACAAAGGGCAATAACTTTTGAAACAAAAGGTTTTTGGGCTTCAACAGTCAACTGAGTTTTGAAA
The DNA here is from genome assembly GCF_902652985.1 of Pecten maximus. Taxonomy (NCBI): domain Eukaryota; kingdom Metazoa; phylum Mollusca; class Bivalvia; order Pectinida; family Pectinidae; genus Pecten; species Pecten maximus. The sequence goes on from NC_047028.1 coordinate 32,679,741, forward strand.
TATTTTGTTCAATTTGACCCTTTTTGGACCTGCCTATCAGCCAAGGGAGTCAGTCAGGTCCAACCTGTGCAAACCATAAAACTGCCATCCCCACCTGCTAATTTGAACCAAGTTAGAATAAATACCAATAAAAATATTTTAAACTAGAACTTGTCATAACACCACATCGTATTCCTGGTACAAGTCACTTTATTATATGTCGATCATGGTCATACAAACGCTTAGCATAGTAGGACAGTATTGCTATAGTATACAAACATGCGAGTGACTTCCATATACTAATTGACCTACAGTATGGACAATGGCGACAATTACCGACTGGTAAAATACATACATGACAGAACTGTCGCCAGGATGGCTGACTATTACCCCTGCAATCTGCACGAGTCAATGGTGAATTGGAACTGTATAAATTAGAGGCTAACTAAGATAACCCGTGTATGCCAATATTTCTGAAATTTGTTGAAATCGGTCCACAGGATTTGGAAGAGTTGTCTGGACATTAAAACCCTGTTTACAGTGACCAGTTACCATAGCAACCATAATTTTGAGAAAAATAAAGTGAGATGCACATCTATACTTGATCATTAATATTTGTGTGAAGTTTCATTGGAATCGGTCCTTCGGTTTAGGAGTTGTCCGGACAAACTTAAAGTTATGGTTCTTATCGGAAAACCTGTTTATAGTGACCAGTTGCCATAGCAACCATAATTTTGAGAAAAAGAAAGTGGCATGCACATCTATACATGGTCCTCTATATTTGTGTGATGTTTCATTAAATCGGCCAATTGGTTTAGGAGGAGTCGTCCAGACAAACTTACAGTTATAGTTCTTACCGAAAAAACTTTTTATAATGTCCAGTTGCCATAGCAACCATAATTTTGAGAACATGATCATTAATCTTTGTGTGAAGTTTCATTGGAATCGGGCCCATCAGTTTAGGAGGAGTTGTCTGGACAATATGTGTCAACAGACAGACAGACGGACGGACAACCTGATTCCAGTATACCCCCCTAACTTCGTTGCGGGGTTATAAAAATGATAGATCTCAAAAAAAACTACAGAACACTTGACCCCTTCCCTAGGGGTAAATGTGAGACCTCGGGGTAATGAAATTCACAATTTCTGTAAACAACTTTATTAAGGCCCATCTTTGAAGAATATATGATTCTACTACCCGGTATATTTGGGTATTGAGAAATTTTTTGGAACTGTCAGTTAATTTTACCCATTTTAGTTGACCTTTGGCCATGGTTCAGGGATTTCTGAGAAATAATCAAAAATGTAAATTGTTTATGGTTCATGCACGACAAAAATTATTAAAATTGGTCATTTGCGATTTTGTTTCAGGTGACCTAAAAACAGGTGAAATCATGATGCCATTCTGGAGATTACAACTGTACAACTGTGATTATGAAGTGTACCAAGTTTCAAAGTGATTAGTTGAAAATTGTAGATCTCTGGATGAATATAAGTTTATGCTGGATTTGGACGGGCATAAAAAGGTAGAAACAAGTTGCCCATTTGAACATGTAGCTTTTCTGATGTTGGAAGTTCTCTTTCGGTTGATGTTTTTTGTGAAAGTTTTTCTTTTGAGGAAAAATTGGTAATGCAAGATTACTTGGTCATGTCCTCACATGCATCAACATACATAATTGAGATGGGGAGCAAAACATCCAAGCAAAAAAAAAAAAAAAAAACCCAACAACAACAGCAGTACATCCTTGAATAGAACTATTTTATTTATCACAAGTCGATATCTCTGTCATCATTTTCAAGTTTTCCTTTAAAATGAGAAAAGACTGATGCCTAAACAAGTATATCAGCTGCTATATCCTGTTGAATTTCATCAGCAGTGGTATGAAGCACGACAGAATCCATTCACACAATCCATTACAAGAGTTTAGTCCAATTAGAGCAATCCAACAATCTGTCCATTTGAAGTACAAGTTTTGATATAATCACACAGATGTTTTCTCTCCATCACAAATGTTTCAAACTGTGATAAGTCCAATAAGGAAGAAACCTTGTTTTTAACTTATTTTCTTGGAGTTAAATGTCATTCAGCCATCTTGTAAATACTAAACAGAATTAAACCTCTCTAGGCACATTTTAAGTAAAAACAGTTAAAACAAAGTCGTACAAATGCTGTCCATCAATGACATGTTACATCCTTTCCCTATGCTTTGTCCAAAGCTTCCAGTCCCTGTAACATAAAAGAGCTCCCATGAAACATACTTTAAAATCATCTCCAGAGAAAAAGCCTTCATAGACTTCAGATCTGGAAGAAACTTTGCATTAATTGTTATTTTCACAAAAAAAGTTCTCTGATCAAAAAATCTATATTGGATTGGCATAACTAGGAACCAAGGGGAACCTACACATGAAGTTTGAAGAATATTACTCGAGTTCTTTTCAAGAAATTGCGATAACAAACTTCAATTTTCATACTTTAAGATGGCTGCCCTTCTGCCATTTTGTTTTTGATCAAAAATCTAAATTGAATTTGCACAACTAGCGACTGAGGGGAACATATATTTGAATTTTGAGGAATATCCCTCCAGTATTTTTCAAGAAATATCCAGATATTTATAATCCACTATACGTCTCTCCTTTTAGCAGACTTTTAATTATCACCATCATGATTATATAGCTATAAACACACAGTTACTGAATAGGTTTACATCAAATATATACAGCACAGTCTATAGGATTTGGTTTGTTTTTGTTTAACGTCCTATTAACAGCCAGGGTCATTTAAGGACATGCCAGGTTTTTGAGGTGGAGGAAAGCCGGAGTACCCAGAGAAAAAACCACTGGCCTATAGATGGTCAGTACCTGGCAACTGCCCCACGTAGGTTTCGAACTCGCAACCCAGAGGTGGAGGGCTAGTGTTAAAGTGTCGGGACACCTTAACCACTCGGCCACCGCAGCCCCTATAGGAGGCCCATCACTTGTGAATACAGGCAGGGGAGACAACTCTCTGCACAACTGACACAAACAGTTTTAATATGCGAACATATTGCAAAGCCTCATCCAATCTTCACATGGTGTCAGAAGTACCAATTCACCATCTATCTGTAGGCTATACATTACTGTATTTTATTTAACTAAGAGGAAAATTTTCCAAACAGGATTGAGTTGAATTTTCTTTCTTACCTGTGGTTTGTATACAGAACCAAATTTATAGATGTCCCGCACATACAGCCTGTAGTCAACTTCAGACCCATGGAAGTAACGGCGTGGATACTGTAAAGACAAAGGATAATTCTGTTACAGAAATACTAAATAAGGATATCAAACAACTCTGTAGTCACAAGTCAGTCAGTTATTATTATTAGCAATTCAGGAAAGATTATAAATGAGAAAAAACATCTTAATGGACTATATTGACGAAATGTTGTATATTTTCAAAATACTTGGAACCATATCACTTGAATAATTAATAGTATATTTTCAAAATCATTATGTTAATAAGCAGGTTTTTCATCAATATATATATATACAAAACATATACATGTACATGTATTAGTCTAGACTAACAACATTCTCAAAATTATCTTATTAAGAATCCTTCTCTTCTTGCTACTGACAATTGTATATTATGCTTTTTATATATATCTGGCAATAATGGAGTGGACACTGTACAGCCTATTGGATAAATATCGCAATACGTCACAATATGATTTTCATAGGCATCCCTACTGATTTATTATGGTGTTTTTATTCTTTCGACTCTTCTATATTGTACGTATATATAGCACTGGTTCATGTCTAGTCCGAATTCTGACAATCTTGCCATAAGGCTGATATGCAGCTTTAAAGGCAATATTAACATCAGAACCCTTCGGATTAGGACATATCGCCATCTAAAAATGTCCAGAAATACCTATAAATAAAGACAGGCGCAATGTATTTCTAGATATTTTAAAAAATTATATATATAAGACTAGACATGTGACGTCATCACTGTGAGGAAATGTGCCTTTGTGGTAATGACCAGCGTATACTTTTGGTGACCTGTTTCTGTTAGGTAAGTGAATAACATTTTTTTTGTGACGTAAAATTAGTATTTATTTATAACTGACATGATTTATATTGACATTTAAATTTACTACTTGCCAGCACTACTGTGAGAGATGTGTTAATTGGTCAATCTCTGCGCTTTTTTTTTTAACTCCATTTCGGAATTTTCAACTCCATTTCGGTCATTTAACCAGTGTGCAATAATTATATAACCTTATAATTATATCTAGTCAAGGACATAATATAAATGTAAGCTAGCTAGACTACTGTACAACACATTACCATGATCAAGATTTGACAAGTCTATACACAAGCTACTGGTATGGCATGCATTTTTCTAGCTTCAAAAAACATCACCTTTCTATTACTGCGGACGACCCATGCGACAATTGGAGGTACTGCGAACGTTGATGCCATCAGTCCGAGTAAAACCCCGCCACTTGGTATAACATCATACCACATCGTTCAGCTTCTTCCCAACGACCTTGAGGAAGTCGAGTCAGTGTTACAAGTTAAATCGTAGTTTCGTATTTTTCTGTGAAGGATTTTAAGCGTTCGCGTGATTAAGATTCAAAAAGAAAATAAACAGATATTATCGTCGTCGTTGAAGTAGCCTATCATGTAGGCCTAAACATCGAAGCACACACAATGACGCACGATAAAAACGACAAACAGAAGTCGTCGTCATCAAAACGAAGAGACAGGGAAAACCCTCCGTCGAAGGTAACCTGTAAATCGAAGGCACAATGTATCCGACGCGGCAGGAGTCGGAAGAGGTCTATCGATTTAAATATAAATATTTTTGTCCGTCTAATCATATACTTATAATAGTTATTTTGGTCTCAGGTCTAATTATCAAAATTTACGATAATTAGGCCTAGTGACTATGTATGGCCTAATCTTATCCACACCAGATCGTTTATACTGTAATAGCACGCGTCCATGCTCTTGTCTGATAAAAACTACGGTCTGTAATTATATATATAATTCTGTAGAATATTTAGCAGTGTTTCCTTCAAAACTTGTTATACTATAGTATATATATAGCTAGTCATGTACATTATAGATATCTTTTATATATTACTCTACAGTCTGTCTCTTGGTTGGTGGTGGTGTGTGTGGGGGGGGGGGGGGGGGGGGGGGGGGTGCTGAATGCTTGCAATCATGTACTTTGATTTGATGTTGTTTTTATGATGTAATGATACCTGGTATGATTTATGATTATTGCTTCCAGGTTGTGATTCGTCGTTTGCCGCCAAGTCTTACACCAGAATCTCTTCTGGAGCAAATATCTCCACTCACAGAACATGACTTTTACTTCGTCAAGGCTGACATGAGGTATCACTAAGGAATTAGAGAATTATATGATTTGTTCTACAGAAATATTGGGGTAAAATAATAATTAAAGTGAAAAAACTGTTTTTTGACGCCCCTTGGAATAAAATCATTTCCAATCCTGTCCTGTCTTTTCACGGGTTTATTCTTGATATAGGCTGTCTTTTCATTGATTGGTCACATGCAATCGAAATTGAATGTCATGCTTTTGCTCACAGTTGAAGGATGCAGGAATTTGCACCATTTCTTTGTGAGCCTTTGGGGGCCTAAACCCCTTGCCCTATTCCTTTCCCATGTCCCCTTAGCAAGTTAACATCTTTCAGAAGCAACAATTAGCTGTTTTTTCCACTAAAATGCTATCATATAAAGAACCACATGTTTCTTAAAATATCAGTTATTATGTTGTTGGAAATGGGGCCCTGACAGTCTTGGAATGCAGGATTTTGTACTCAAATGTGATGTATCTATATAACACTAGTTTGGGGTGGGATCTCAAATGAATTGCCCAAAGAAAACCTCATGCCCAACATATTGGCCTATGGCCAGTAGATTTAGTCCATTTGCAAGTAAATGTTGGTGACAACTTACCTCATAGGCAAATTACTTCCCTTTTTTTCTTTGATATGATGCTACAAGTTCAGTTCACTTGGGCATTTTTGTTTCAATTTCTTGGCAGTAAGTCAGCATGCAGGAGTGTAAAAATCCACTTGCCTGACATCTTGGGCAACCAAATTTTGGTTCAGACAGGTGAAATGTGTTTGTATACAGGACAAGTAAGATATATCTCTAACATGGTTTCCATTTTTGATTTCCTGAATTCTGTGTGATTAGGAGTTTACAAGAATGACTTTAGTGTAGTGGTATGGTAAAGATATATTGAAATTAATGATTAGTAGTTGAAATATCTTTATTTTTCTTGTTGTAATCTAAAATCAAATTTTCAAGGTGGGAAAAGTAGGTTGCCATCAAGGTTGGCGATGGCAATCTGAGGCCTTCATGTCGCAATTTTTTTAAGACTTTCAAGCTGATTAAAATACTTGTAATAGAAACAGCAGCTGAAGTATGAAATATTGTTTTGACTAAATGTACTTTTTAGACAAAGGAAAGAAATTTTGGTTTAAATGTTCTTTGTTTATCAAAAATATAAAAAGTATATCATTTGTGTGACTATATAACAAATGATCAACAATAAAAAAGATTTTACTGATATTTTGATTTAGGGTCCAACTAAGAAGCTTCCTACTTAATTGGGATGGAAATGTTCTTCCATATTGGGAAACTGGCACCAGCTGTCTGAAATTGGAAATATTATTTGCAGCAAAAGTTTAGAATTAGGAGGAAAATTAAGTTTACAAGTTACTGGATTTCATGTAATCACAAAAGATTTGGGGAATTTTGGGGACTTCATTGAGAAGAATAAATTATAAACAGCATATAAATTAGGGAGCCAGGAGTTGTATTTAGACCCAAATATACAGACAGGAAATGCATTGAACATCATGGGTGTTTCTTTAACATACGATGATTCAGGTTTTCAGTGACCTAGTGAGATATAGTCAGTATTGTACTTCAGTTATGTTTAGGATAGGAAAATGATCCTACTTTTCCTTGACTTTTTATAGCCTTGGTGTGAATGCCTTCTCCAGAGCATATCTAAATTTCCACAGCCATGAAGATGTCTACAACTTCAGAGATCGCTTTGACAACTACATTTTCTTGGACAGTAAAGGTATTTATATGGTTTTGCAATGTTTTGAAATCAAATTAGTTTTACTTTAACTAGTGTGACCAAACAACCTGATTTTCTTTTCAGTTTTTGACATGAATATTTGTACAAGTCACCAATACACATTGACAAATACATTCACCAAGCATTTCTATGTTTTGAACATTAGATTGATATAAGTTCACTGGCAATAGAAACAGAACAACTTTTGTTTTACATGAAAAATTATGAATTTTCTTTTGTATGTACAGTAAAACACGGTTATAATGAATCCCAGTTCGTTATATTGATAGTTCGTATTACGTGTATTACGAATTTTATTGTTTTTTTTCCTAAAAATTTCGCTGTATGAAAATATTAAATAAAAATAAAAACAAGTACAAATTAAAAGCGATGCAATTATTTTAAGTCGGTTACAACTTTCTGCCGAAATTTTTCATGTGAGGCAAGTGTGTGCAAAGTACTAAAAACATCTAAGGTAGCAGTGTACAGTAAAAATGCCAAATTCTGAAAAATATGGCACATGTTTTAGATATGTAAACATTGCCAGTTAACCTTACATATAACCTCTAATAAAGTATATATATTTGAAATCTGTACAACATTTGTAATTTTAATAGAGCTCTGAAGGATAAGTAAACTGATATTTTCTGTGATTTTTAGAGCTGTGAATACCATGGTAACAGCTTAAAAAATTCTCAAAAATTGCAAAATATTATGATATTTGACCCAAAATGGCACAATACTCTACACAATATTTTTTCTGAAACCTATTTAAAATTAAATATCTCTATTCCAAAGACAGAATTAATCTTGTTTGGACATATGTTGTAAATTAAGTTTTTCTGCTATCTTACCTTTTCTGTGGGCTTCCATTTTGCGCTGTAGGCAAAACTAAATTTCCCGTGTAAACACACGTTCGGAAAATCCGGATATTTAAAATCCGGAACCAATTTATTGATTTTTGTTTTAATAAATGTGAAGCCTGTATGTACTACTTCATACTGAATATACCAATTATAGTGTACATTTATTTTTTCATTTTTTATGCATATCATAATACAGGAGTTATTTGCTTAACAAAAAAATTGCCCATGGCCAGGCTGTCTTACTGTGGTGTGCTACCTAACCTATCATTTTGAGACTCCAGAAAACGTCTTTTCTCGTGTAAATAATCAAGTACTAAACATGTTTTACTGTAAAATGAACAATTACTTCTTGTTTACAGTAAATATTTATGTGCTTACAATTATAAACAGTTTGGCAAATTAGTGATTATGTATATGCAAATGAGCTCCTACCCACAAATAAGCACTAACCCTAAATAAGCTTATACCAACAAATAAGCACATCCCAGCAAATGAGCCCCTACCCACAAACAAGCCTCTACACACATATATGCATCTACCCCTGTAACCCATAACTGAGTCCCTACCCTAAAACTAAGCACCTACCAACAAATTAGCCCCTACCCATCAATAAGCCATTTCACCCACACATACATGAGCCCCCTCCCTTTTCTTTGAAGAATCATCAATTCTATGATTAAAATAAAGAGGAGGCTTATTTGAGGATAAATACAGTATGTTCATCTAATCAGCGATACATATAATGTACAATGATTTACCTAGAAATAAAAACTATTGCGTTATAGATTTTGGGCAATTTTGACACAATTAATGACAAGAAAAATTAAACCATCTGAAGATGTCCTATAACATGGTGGACTAAATATAAGTAGAAATAAGGATTTGCCAAATAACATTGTATTAATGATATGTTAAATGTAGTTTCTCTCTTCTTTAGGAAATGAGTTCCCAGCTTTGGTTGAGTTTGCACCATTCCAGAAAGTTCCAAAGAGAAAATCAAAGAAAACCGACACAAAGAAAGGGACCATAGATCAAGGTGAATGTCAACTATAGGGCAAGGTCAACAGTAGTGTAGGTTAAGGTCAACTATAGGGCAAGGTCAACAGTAGTGTAGGGCAAGATCAACAGTAGTGTAGGGCAAGGTCAACAGTAGTGTAGGGCAAGGTCAACAGTAGTGTAGGGCAAGGTCAACAGTAGTGTAGGGCAAGGTCAACAGTAGTGTAGGGCAAGGTCAACAGTAGTGTAGGGCAAGGTCAACAGTAGTGTAGGGCAAGGTCAACCATAGGGCAAGGTCAACCGTAGGGCAAGGTTAAAAATCAACCACTAAACAAGGTCAATCTAAGACTAATGTGACCTCTAAGACCTAATGTTAACCTTGGCTAACCATGGGGAATGGTCAACTTGTGATCAAAGTTAAATCCACAGCAAGGTCACCCTAGACCACAGTAATTTCAAGACTCCAGGTTTCAAGACAAGATCAATCCACACAACTGTCAGTTCCATTGATAAGTGTAGACCCGATCCAAATTCAGCTCCAGAGAAAGGACTTGTCCAGATCAATCTTAGCTGTAAGGTTAAGTAATATAAAATCTTGGCAAATTCCTATTAATCCAAAGTTAATGTCAGCTTAAGACGTGGGCATAGAAGTCGCTAAATTACATAGACAACTAATTTCAAAGCCAATCATTAAATTGGCATTTTAGTAGGGCTTTATAAAACATGCATTAATTTGAAATGTTAAATACCTTGTACAGTGGAACTTCGTTAACTCGAAGTCGACGGGACCACGAAAAAACTTCGAGTTATCCGAGTGTTCGAATTAAGCGAGTTATCGTTTTTGGTGAAAAGTTTGGTCAATATTTGTCAACATTATATAATCATTATAACTTCGCTCTGTCGCTCATCAGTTTAGTGTGAAGACTGGTCAATACATGTAAATATATATGTAATGTTTCGTTATGTCACTTGTAATTTGGTGTAGTTTTGCCGATATACAGTCACGATAAAGTTTCTTTCACTTAGTCACTTCAATAACGATCTCATGTGCAAGTCATGTTTGCAAAAGGTAAACGATAAAACAGAATTCGACAAAATAACAAGTTATTAATGTCAAAACAAATAACCGTTTAAGTTTAACACAGATTGCATACAAAACGTAATAGAACCATTACCTTTTATTGGACATATATAAAATACTGTTTGATCGGCCTACTTACTTTTTATTGATAACCACGCCATTTCCATGTGTATTAGCACCGGAAGTTGGGCTGCGCATGTGCGTATAAAATGTTACTGTAACTGAGTTGGCGTTTTATCCGATTTAATAGACAGCACTGATCGTTACAGTTGTACTCTGAACACCTCGGCAGTAATTACGCTATTGTTTCAGCAGTTTAAAGATTTAATAGGCGCCGGTGACTGTGTCATTTCTACACCTGTAAAAACATCAGCCGGGTAGATCTACCGGTGTGTCAGAGATTAGTTCCGCTTGAGCGAACGGGTAGATGAGTTGACTATCGTGTGTACTGATATCGGCGACCGCCTTGGGAAATTACCTGATGTAAGTAAAGCAGTACTTTTTATCACCAAGACTTGTTGTTATAAGATTCAACCGACAATTTCTTTTATGAATTTATGAAACACTTATAATAGCATGTAGGTTAGTAGTGCCGATATGTTCAGTATTACAAACGGAATTTAGCTCTTAAAAAATGTCGGCGTTTGCCACCGATCGACGAAAATTATACTTCGAGTTATTCGAACATTTCAAGTAGGATTTTTATTGTTGGGACCAAATTTTTACTTCGTATTATCCGAGTTTTTCGAGTTATCCGAATTCGAATTATCCGAGTTTTTTTTACTAAGATAAAGAGAGAATTCGGCCGGGACCGGCGAGGTACTTCGAGTTAAGCGAGGTATTCGAGTTATCCGAGTTCGAGTTAACAAAGTTCCACTGTATATATGTTTCTTGTTGACCCAATAGAATTCAATAATGCACTAAAACAGTATGTAATATTATTTCTTTTCAGATTCTGACTATCTTAAGTTTGTGGAGAGTTTGGAGAACCCAGAGGAAGAAGAGGTAGTTTCCATTGAAACTTATCTTGAGACACTGGAAAACCGAGAAAAAGGTCTGAAAGGTATAATCAGTAATCTTGTGTAATGTCAGTTTACTTTTCTAAGCCACATTCATCCGTATTGTCTTGTTATGATTAAATCTTTAGTTTTCTCCAACCCAATAATGGACTTTTTGTACACTGATCAAAATTTGAAAGGTCCTGGAGTATTTGTAGTATATATTTTAGCTCACCTGGTCCAGAGGACCAAGGTGAGTTTCTATATATGTTGTGATGCGACCTCCATGATCCATCTTCCGTCCATACGCCGTCCATCCTCCGTCGTCCATCCTCCATCCATCCTCCGTCGTCCATCAACTTTTTATGTAAATCCCTACTTGTCATAAAGCGCTTAGCAGATTTTGACTGGATTTAGTCTGAAGCATACTTGGGTGAAGGCAAATCAATTTTGTACCATTGATATGAACAGATCCTAGATGTATCTCAGCCACCTGGGGGTGGAGGGGTGGGACCCAATATGGGAAATAGTGCAAATTCTTAAAAAATCCTTTATCTGAAGATGAAATGCTAGGATTTTGTTATAATTTTGTCTATAAAAACATCCTTGGGCAATGGGGAATCAATTTTGTATAATGTTGTGTGTGTGTGTCAGGCCCCTGTGGCTAGAGAGGCCGGCGCAATAGGTGAAATTATGGTAAATCCTTTAAATCACTACTAGTCATGAATGACTCAATTGATTTTGATGAAATTTGATCTTACAAAGGAAATCCAGTCTTGTATAAACAGAGGGCATATACCTTTCCAAAAGCTGGAGGGGTGGGCCCCAATAGGCTTAATAGAGGAAAATCAATTTTAGTCCTGAACGATGGATTGGATTTTGATGAAATTTGGTCTGGAGCATTATTGGGCAAAGGAGAGCTAATGTTGTATAAACAGAGGGTGTGGCTCTGGTGGTGCTGGAGGGACTGGGCCCAATAGGGATAATTGATCCTTGAAATCGCTACTTGTCCTGAACGACCAAATGGATTTTAATGAAATTTGGTCTGGTGCATTATTGAGCAAAGGAGATCCAGGGTTGTATAAATGGTCCAAAGGTGTGGTTCCCCTGGGGCCAGAGGGGTAGGGCCCAGTAGGGGAAACGTAGCAAAAACTTTAAAATCTGTCTTCTTCTTTTATAACGACATGATTTGGCCCACATTTGGTTTGATCCATTGTTGGAAGAGGCAGCTTAAAATGTAGTAAAATTTTTGTAATATGATTTATATGAGAATATTTTGCCATTATCATAAATTACTGAAATATCCATCTGAGTGATGCAGGCCCTCTGGGCCTCATATCATTGTTTGTAGTTGTGTTTTCTTCAGCGATGGTTTTATTTACTGGTAATAATTTTTGAAATAGTTCCCTCCTTTTATTTCAGTAATTAATCTTGTCTGGAGACTGTTTTAATGATCTCTAGGAAACTTCGTCATATCAATACAGGAATGTAGGTCATTTTGGGATTGAGCAGTCCTATACTGTTTCACTCCATCAAACAATCTAAGTTTACTCTTGTAAAAAGAAGCAGTAATCAATTTAAGATATTAATTAAAAAACAGAAACTAAATTTTTTAAAATTAAATCTGTCATGAATTTTTGAATAGTTAAGAAACATTATAGGTGCATATTAACTTAATATTGAAACAAATCCTAATTTTGAAGCACACCATGGAAATCCTCAGAACTCGACACCATTAATAGAATACCTGAAGAAACGCAGAGAGGAAAAGAAAGCAGTTATACTGGTATGTAAGACTTAGGGCTCTTCTAGTAAAATATCAACAGGACAACAGGTTGGTCACTATTCTAGTCAAATATAAACAGGACAACAGGTTTGTCATTATTCTAGTAAATATCAACAGGACTACAGGTTTGTCACTATTCTAGTAAATATCAACAGGACAACATGTTTGTCACTTTTCTAGTAAAATATCAACAGGACAACATGTTTTTCACTATTCTAGTAAATATCAACAGGACAACAGGTTTGTCACTATTCTAGTCAAATATAAACAGGACTACAGGTTTGTCACCCTTCTAGTAAAATATCAACAGGTCTACAGGTTTGTCACTTTCAGACCTCTCATACAAGTCTCTCAATTAAATTAGTACTTAGCTATTAGATTTCATTTTCTGCAACCCTCACCATGCATAATACATGTATTTCTTTATGTCAGCTCTAAGCTTGAATACTACCTTGTCTGCTATTTTTAGCTCTGGTTCGTAATGCTATTACTAACATTCATCCAGTAATACAATGTCTGCTGTTCCATTGAAATATTTACCTAACAATGATTCTAGGTTTGTAAAAGAACTGATTTATAAGATTAATGAAGTGTACCCAATGAGAACCCATATTTTGTCCAGTACCCACAATGCATAGAATTTATTTATTGATTGTGTTTTGGATAGTTGGATAATAATCAATCATTATTATGTCACAGCAGGGAAGATGAGACTTGATCGTCACATGCTGGCATTCGGGCATTTCAGAATATTATAAAATCTGTCAAACACACAAAGATAACCATTCATTAAATAATCCCCACACATTTACTGCATGAAAGATTTGATTGCCCTCTTTTGTCATGCTCATCATTTGCATTTTTAACTGCTAGAGAAATTGGGGAATGTTTTGAAAAACGTTTGTTACTGTTTCCATTGAGACTTGAGCTTCAAAGTGAAAAATATGAAAGCGTGCACCCCTGTATACAAAAAGACTTGTGTTGCTCAAAAAGACAGGCTTCAACACATTATAGTCAATATTGTATGATTCTAAAATAAATTTTTATTTTATGGTTTTCAGAAAATAAGGGAAGAGAGGAAGAAACGGGAACAGGAACGTAGAAAGGTGAGGGAGGAAGAAAAGAAACGAAGAAAAGATAAAGAACGTGAACGAGAACGACAGAGAGATAAAGACACAGAGAAGGAGAAAGAAAGACCTGATAGAAGTAGTAGTAAAGACCAGCCCATCAAGGTTGTAAGTTTACTGGCCAACGATATGGATGGTTGTTGTGTATAATTATTGTAGTGTTGTAGTTCCGACATATCGTATCAAACCAGATTGTTGTAGATGTATGTTTTCGTCCCTTATTGATAGTTGAGTATACCTCCATGCATGGACCTTGTTTGTAAAAAAGAATATCAGCAAAAACAATTTTCTGAAAGTAAACTGAAATTTGACACTAAGTGTCATCAGAAATGGTTGTCACATAAATATATAAAGCTTTCAATATCACATTTACTTTTTAAACTACAGTGTAGTAGATATGCCTACATGCCAGTTGGACGTGTCAGTCAAGGAGAATTTTCAATACAAAATCAAACGTTCGTATATATTTCTGTGTGTGCCAAGATGTTTTATATAAAAAGGAATTACAAATTTTCTCAAGTGATACTTTCAAAAATTGGTATATAAAAATTATCAGAGAGTCTGACAGTGATTCTGAAAGCAAATCAACATATTATTTTGTATAAAGATGTAAAGATGTACCACAGTGTATAAATTAGGATTGATCATTTTCTTCTGATTAATTCTTTCAGTACCGTTGTCGACTATAGTCGACATAATTTCAAGCTCCCTCTTCCCCACTGTCGAGTCTAGGATGTTTCAGAGTGTTCAATCTGACATATATATAATATATCTTATTTTGTTAAATATTTCTTAATCATGTACAAAGATATGAAAAAAAACACAAGGTCTCCTCAATTACATGGATTCCTCAATTACATGGTCTCGTTAATTACATGGTCTCCTCAATTACATGGTCTCCTCAATTACATGGTCTCCTAAATTACATGGTCTCCTGATCAATTACATGGTCTCCTCAATTACATGGTCTCCTAAGTTATATGGTCTCCTCAATTAAATAATTAGTCCCTAGATGTGTTGGTACAGTTTAGCAATGACAAAAAAATGGCCTCTTACAAAATCTATTGTTATGAACCGAGAATATATCAATCATTAAAAGTTTCATAAATTTCAGATGAAATGAAAATGCATATAAGATGTTGTTCCGTCATGTAATTGAGAGTTGTTTGCAAACTTTCGTAGAGGATTTTGACAGGCTGATACGATCACTAAAATGGTGATATTTCTACTGTCTTTCACTTCTGACTTGGAAGTACATGGATGCCATGAAGATATGATGTCACAATCAAAAACAATGGTAACATAAAAGTAATTACAGCTTTGCTAGGCACTAGGTCTTGTTACATAATATAATAATGTGTCATGTAATTATAATTAGCGTCAGTAAACTGACAGCACTGTAGTTACTGTTACATGCTAATTAAATACATTTCTGTGTTTACACAGCTTCTGAAAAACCCCGAGAGAGACAAGGAGGGTGATAAAGACAAGTCACATGACGTCAAACCTAAGGACACTTCCAGAGCGAGGGAGGAAAAGTCCTCCGACTCTAAATCCAAGGACAGGGAGAAACTCAGATTCTCTAAAGAAAATCGGGAACGGCAGCGAGACCAGAAGAATGAGAAAGCTGCCGCAGAACGTCCCCGATCTGGACGGGATACTCGTCCGGGAGATAAAGGGAAATCAGGGAAGGATGACTATAAGTCTGACCGAAAAGATGATGACAGAAGCAAGGGAGGTAACTCTAGAGGGGGTTCTGATAGACCGAAATCTGGGAAGGAGGAGTCACGACAGCAGGACAGATATAAATCGGGGAGAGACAGAGATTACGACCATGATGGTGATTGGGATTATGATAGAAACAGAGACTATGATCGAAACAGAGATCGAGAGTATGACAGGAATCGAGACCGTGGATATGGCAAGAGAGATGTAGACTCCGATAGAAGGTTTGTCTTTGTTTGTTTTTATCGTGTTTCAGACTGTGTAGGTTCTATTTGTACAGTCATATATCCAAATATTGTCATGATTTAGTTATAACCAAGTAAATTATATGTCCCATGAGATATTGGATTATTGTGTCTTCACTGTGCTGGCAACTGGCATGTTTATCCTGCAATAAATTAAAGTGGGGAAATCCCCAAAGAACCAACGTCCATTCAGTGTAGTTAAGGAAAAACTTCGTCTTCTAGGTCTCAGGAGGATACCACAAGGTATGCAGGGCGCTCTTAAGAAGTAGAAATATCAAGGTATGAAAAAAGAGCAGCAACTTAAGAGTCCAAGTTTGAAAACCTGGACTCTGGAGTTGTTGCTCTTCTTTCATACCTTGATATTATCCTGCAATAAGTTTCTGAGGGAGGGGGATACTGAACTGTACTTAATTAATAGCTACAGTAGGGGATGGGGTAATTTCTGGATAAATATAGTAGTTTCTTAATTCAAAAAAATTGTTGGATGTTTATTACAACATAGGACACATTCCGATCAATTGTTACTATTTTTCAACCTGAAAAGTTGAATTTTTTTTGAAATTTAATGAACCCATGATACATAACTATGAATGATGATAAAGATTTATATGATTATAGAGAGACGTCTGCCCGCACCAGGAGGGAGACAACTAGTCACAAGTATGACAAGCCAAAAGGAAAGGTAACTAAAGTAAAAGTCTGTCTTCGTCACATTGTCGTACGGTAGCACTCTGTGCTGTACATCGATTTTTAGTGGTCCTCCAAAATTGCCTACATTCTGGAAAGATTATAATTTCTCCATTGTAAAATTTCATAATTTTCTGTCCAAATTTTAATTACAGTACAGTTCTGTAGTTCAAATATCTACTTTTAGTCTACAGATATGTAAATATTTAGGATCATTTCACAAAAAGTAATCCACTATGTCTCTGGACTTGTGAAACATGGATTTGATAGCTATGATTTGAAGGTACCCGGATCAGAAGGTGGAACTTTTTAGCCCACCATCATCAGATGGTGGGCTGTTCAAATCGCCCTGCGTCCGTGGTCCATCGTCCGTCCGTCCGTCCGTCCGTCCCTCCGTCCGTAAACAATTCTTGTTATCGCTATTTCTCAGAAAGTACTGAAGGGATCTTTCTCAAATTTCATATGTAGGTTCCCCTTGGTGCCTAGTTATGCATATTGCGTTTTAAGACCAATCGGAAAACAACATGGCCGACAGGCAGCCATCTTTGATTTTGACAATTGAAGTTTGTTATCGCTATTTCTGAGAAAGTACTGAAGGGATCTTTCTCAAATTTCATATGAAGGTTCCCCTTGGTGCCTAGTTATGCATATTGCGTTTTGAGACCAATCGGATAACAACATGGCCAACAGGCAGCCATCTTGGATTTTGACAATTGAAGTTTGTTATCGCTATTTCTGAGAAAGTACTGAATGGATCTTTCTCAAATTTCATATGAAGGTTTCCCTTGGTGCCTAGTTATGCATATTGCGTTTTGAGACCAATCTGAAAACAACATGGCCGACAGGCAGCCATCTTGGATTTTGACAATTGAAGTTTGTTATCACTATTTCTGAGAAAGTACTGAATGGATCTTTCTGAAATTTCATATGTAAGTTTCCCTTGGTGCCTAGTTATGCATATTGCGTTTTGAGACCAATCTGAAAATAACATGGCCGACAGGCAGCCATCTTGGATTTTGACAATTAAAGTTTGTTATCGCTATTTCTCAAAGTAATGAATGGATCTTTCTCAAATTTCATTAGTAGGTTCCCCTTGGTCCCTTGTATTGCATTTTTGGACCAGTCTGTCCTGAAAACAACCTCGCAAACAAACAGCCATTATCGTTAAATCTCAAATTTCTTATATAGCTAGGATTCCCTTGAAAAGTACTGGAGGGATGTCTCAATTTGCACAGATTAGTAGAATGAAGGGAAAAGTAGGGAAAAGATCAATCTGACATGGAACCTATGAAGATCATTCAATGGTGGGCGCCAAGATCCCTCTGGGATCTCTTGTTTCAAATAAAAAAAGGTTGACTGTAAATAGGTTGTACACTAATAACCAGTAGATTGTATGGTCAGACAAGTCAGTAGAGCATTCAACAATGTTAACTGTAACATATCACATGGTAAAACTGGTCTGTTCTTGGCCATGACATACATATTTTAAGGCACAATTGTGTAATAACACTATTGTAACGTCATAAATAGCTTATAACATGACAATAACATATGACATTACACAATTGTCTTTGTGCAGAAAAACATCCCACCTGAATTGAAAATCACTTCTCTTACATTAATTACTGAGTTTTTACTTTAATGGTATATTCTGATAAGTATGAGTTATGTGACAAACAGAGTATGAGTTATGTGACAAACAGAGTATGATTTATGTGACAGAGTATGAGTTATGTGACAAACAGAGTATGAGTTATGTGACAGAGTATGAGTTATGTGACAAACAGAGTATGAGTTATGTGACAAACAGAGTATGAGTTATGTGACAGAGTATGTGTTATGTGACAAACAGAGTATGAGTTATGTGACAAACAGAGTATGAGTTATGTGACAGAGTATGTGTTATGTGACAAACAGAGTATGTGTTATGTGACAAACAGAGTATGAGTTATGTGACAGAGTATGAGTTATGTGACAAACAGAGTATGAGTTATGTGACAGAGTATGTGTTATGTGACAAACAGATTATGAGTTATGTGACAAACAGAGTATGAGTTATGTGACAAACAGAGTATGAGTTCTGTGACAAACAGAGTATGTGTTATGTGACAAACAGAGTATGTGTTATGTGACAAACAGAGTATGAGTTATGTGACAAACAGAGTATGAGTTATGTGACAAACAGAGTATGAGTTATGTGACAAACAGAGTATGTGTTATGTGACAAACAGAGTATGAGTTCTGTGACAAACAGAGTATGAGTTCTGTGACAAACAGAGTATGAGTTATGTGACAAACAGAGTATGAGTTCTGTGACAAACAGAGTATGAGTTCTGTGACAAACAGAGTATGAGTTATGTGACAAACAGAGTATGAGTTATGTGACAAACATAGTATGAGTTATGTGACAAACAGAGTATGAGTTATGTGACAAACAGAGTATGAGTTCTGTGACAAACAGATTATGTGTTATGTGACAAACAGAGTATCAGTTATGTGACAAACAGAGTATGAGTTATGTAACAAACAGAGTATGAGTTATGTGACAAACAGAGTATGAGTTATGTGACAAACAGAGTATGAGTTATGTGACAAACAGTATGAGTTATGTGACAAACAGAGTATGAGTTATGTGACAAACAGAATTTGAGTTATGTGACAAACAGAATTTGAGTTATGTGACAAACAGAGTATGCGTTATGTGACAAACAGAGTATGAGTTATGTGACAGAGTATGAGTTATGTGACAGAGTATGAGTAATGTGACAAACAGAGTATGTGTTATGTGACAGACAGAGTATGAGTTATGTGACAGACAGAGTATGTGTTATGTGACAAACAGAGAATGCGTTATGTGACAAAGAGAGTATGAGTTATGTGACAAACAGAGTATGAGTTATGTGACAAACAGAGTTTGAGTTATGTGACAAACAGAGTATGTGTTATGTGACAAACAGAGTATGTGTTATGTGACAAACAGAGTATGAGTTATGTGACAAACAGAGTATCAGTTATGTGACAAACAGAGTATCGGTTATGTGACAAACAGAGTATCAGTTATGTGACAAACAGAGTATCAGTTATGTGACAAACAGAGTATCAGTTATGTGACAAACAGAGTATGAGTTATGTGACAAACAGAGTATGTGTTATGTGACAAACAGAATGAGTTATGTGACAAACAGAGTATGAGTTATGTGACAAACAGAGTATGAGTTATGTGACAAACAGAGTATCGGTTATGTGACAAACAGAGTATGAGTTATGTGACAAACAGAGTATGAGTTATGTGACAAACAGAGTATGAGTTATGTGACAAACAGAGTATGTGTTATGTGACAAACAGAGTATGAGTTATGTGACAAACAGAGTATGAGTTATGTGACAAACAGAGTATGAGTTATGTGACAAACAGGGTTTGAGTTATGTGACAAACAGAGTATGAGTTATGTGACAAACAGAGTATGAGTTATGTGACAAACAGAGTATGAGTTATGTGACAAACAGATTATGAGTTATGTGACAAACAGAGTATCAGTTATGTGACAGAGTATCAGTTATGTGACAAACAGAGTATGCGTTATGTGACAAACAGAGTATGAGTTATGTGACAAACAGAGTATGTGTTATGTGACAAACAGAGTATGAGTTATGTGACAAACAGAGTATGAGTTATGTGACAAACAGAGTATGAGTTATGTGACAAACAGAGTATGAGTTATGTGACAAACAGAGTATGAGTTATGTGACAGAGTATGAGTTATGTGGCAAACAGATTATGAGTTCTGTGACAAACAGAGTATGAGTTATGTGACAAACAGATTATGTGTTATGTGACAAACAGAGTATGAGTTATGTGACAGAGTATGAGTTATGTGACAAACAGAGTATGAGTTATGTGACAGAGTATGAGTTATGTGACAAACAGAGTATGAGTTCTGTGACAAACAGAGTATGTGTTATGTGACAAACAGATTATGAGTTATGTGACAAACAGAGTATGAGTTATGTGACAAACAGATTATGTGTTATGTGACAAACAGATTATGTGTTATGTGACAAACAGAGTATGTGTTATGTGACAAACAGAGTATGAGTTATGTGACAAACAGAGTATGAGTTATGTGACAAACAGAGTATCAGTTATGTGACAAACAGATTATGTGTTATGTGACAAACAGAGTATGTGTTATGTGACAAACAGAGTATGAGTTATGTGACAAACAGATTATGAGTTATGTGACAGAGTATGAGTGATGTGACAAACAGATTATGAGTTATGTGACAGAGTATGAGTTATGTGACAAACAGATTATGTGTTATGTGACAAACAGAGTATGTGTTATGTGACAAACAGAGTATGAGTTATGTGACAAACAGATTATGAGTTATGTGACAGAGTATGAGTGATGTGACAAACAGATTATGAGTTATGTGACAGAGTATGTGTTATGTGACAAACAGATTATGTGTTATGTGACAAACAGAGTATGAGTTATGTGACAAACAGATTATGAGTTATGTGACAAACAGATTATGAGTTATGTGACAGAGTATGAGTTATGTGACAAACAGAGTATGAGTTATGTGACAAACAGAGTATGTGTTATGTGACAAACAGAGTATGAGTTATGTGACAAACAGAGTATCAGTTATGTGACAAACAGATTATGTGTTATGTGACAAACAGAGTATGTGTTATGTGACAAACAGATTATGTGTTATGTGACAAACAGAGTATGTGTTATGTGACAAACAGAGTATGTGTTATGTGACAAACAGATTATGAGTTATGTGACAAACAGAGTATGTGTTATGTGACAAACAGAGTATGAGTTATGTGACAAACAGAGTATCAGTTATGTGACAAACAGAGTATCAGTTATGTGACAAACAGAGTATCAGTTATGTGACAAACAGAGTATCAGTTATGTGACAAACAGAATGAGTTCTAGAATTGAATGTGTTTGTGACAGTTATTCAATTAGTTTTGATCCTCTGCTTGGTATAGATTTAATGTTAATGTCTTAAATATGCTTAACAAGTTTCCTTTTCATTACGTTGAACAGGGTGACACCAAAGCACACACAGACACAAAATTCCATGGGGATAACAAACCTGCAGTAGAGACAAAATCTGGAGCTGACACAAAATCTGGAGCTGCCAGGACAACAGACAGTAAAGCCAATAATGAAAAGTCATCTGGAGACACACAGACAGACAAGAAAGTTGAGGAAGTTAACTCACAAAGAGACAAAAGGTCGGGCAGTGCTTCTGAATATAGGACGAAAACTGACCAATCAAAATCAGGTGTATCTGCTAAACAAACAAACTCTGAGCCTGCTAGTCAATCAGATGGGTCAGGGAAGGAGGATGGTGATGTAAAGTTAGTGTGTTCAGGGAAGAGAGATGGTGACAGGAAGTCAGAAACTTCAGGGAAGGAGGATAGTGACAGGAAGTCAGAAACTTCAGGGAACGAGGATGGTGATAAGAATTTGGAAGATTCTGGGAAGGAGGATGTAGGGAAGTTAGGGTCTTCAAGAAAGGAAGATGGGAGAAAGTTGGAGAGAGCAGATTCAGGAGATGGAGACAAAGAAGATAAAAGAAGGAAAAGACGAGTAAGTGTAGATATATGTTTAGTTACTGTAATACATAGGTATAATAAGTAAACATATATTGTTTGAAGTGAATTCTGTGAAATATAAACTAAG
Source organism: Pecten maximus (assembly GCF_902652985.1). Classification (NCBI taxonomy): domain Eukaryota; kingdom Metazoa; phylum Mollusca; class Bivalvia; order Pectinida; family Pectinidae; genus Pecten; species Pecten maximus. Next base: position 32,702,053 of record NC_047028.1, read on the forward strand.
TAATTCCAAGTTATGATTTCATCTGTAACAAACTTTATTACTTTAATACTCCTACATTTCTCTATGGACTATTTATTAGCTACAATCCATTTAGGGGCCTACTCTTCTGTTTCTTAAGTACTCGTCCAGTACAATGTGGTCTTAGCTTGTCACAAATCTCCATGTCTGTATAAAATATAAATTCAAAAAAATGAAGGAAAGAAATGTATAAGATATAAATTCAAAGAAAATGAATGATAGAAATATATAGAATATAAATTCAAGGAAAAATAAATGATAGAAATGTATAAAATATAAATTCAAAGAAAATGAATGATAGAAATGTATAAAATATAAATTCAAAGAAAATGAATGATAGAAATATATAAAATATAAATTCAAAGAAAATGAATGATAGAAATATATAAAATATAAATTCAAAGAAAATGAATGATAGAAATATATAAAATATAAATTCAAAGAAAATGAATGATAGAAATGTATAGAATATAAATTCAAAGGAAATGAATGATAGAAATGTATAAGATATAAATTCAAAGGAAATGAATGATAGAAATGATCATGTACTGATATTATTTAACCTTCTCTCAGGAACGCCCAGAGAGGGCCATCTACGACCCACGGAAAGCCTTCGAGAAACGACAACAGGGAATTAAACCTGCCGTTGGAGGCAGCCAATCAGAGAAGACTTCTGATAAAAGTTCGGAGGACAAAAGTCCAAGAGACTCTGTGAAGTCTGTGACAAGTGATGAGGGTTGATTAAGATAAACTCGTGTTTGGCAGGGATTAAAATCTGATGGTTAAAGGGAAAGAAGTCACAGAGAAGAAACTTTGGTGACTTCCAAGATAGAACTCTGGTTTTGGATCTAAAACATAAGAATTTAGTGCTTTTGTTGCAATTTATCTTCATAACCTTTAACATGGCTCTTACAATATATTAAATATTAAAACATTATGAATAATAAGTGGTTCCCAAATATTGACTTCATTTAAAGACCCATATCTGTACCCATAGTACAATCACTCAGTATTTTACTCCTGGCTTGAACTTAAGTTCTTATGGACCAGTCCATATGAAACTTGGTCAATATGTTCATTTCACAAAAATAAACACTCGGGTAAAAAAGTCAAGGTCATCAGGTTGAAAGGTCAAGGTCAAATTTTGCATCTTTTCAATGATAAAATTTTTTATGAAAGTTGCAATTTCTCACAATTAAACAAGGAGTCTACTGACGAAAAGTCAAAGTGACATTTGTATCTTTCACTGATGTACATTTGTGTATCTTATTAGTGATGAACGTTTTGTTGTGTTAATATGAAGCAAAATTGGTCTTAATTAAAGGATAAGTCAACTGACCAAAGACCAAGGCCACTGGATTATAGTTTGTTGGATTTATCTCCCCCTGAACAGCTAGGGTCATTTTGAGGCGGGGTCTCCCTATAGTATAGCTTATGGCTACCTCAATAAACGAAATAGGGGAGGCACGTCACATGAAATCAAGAGCAATTAGCTTAACATGTCTTTCCAAGGTGTCCGTTTCTTAGCTTCTCAAGAAACACAAACCACCTTTGGTAGGAAGTAAAAAACCACTCACCTCTGATCTTTATCTGAAGTTATAAGGTTATAGCAGCCCCTCACTGGATTTAAGGTCAAGGTCATTTAGGTCCAAAGGTCAAAGACAACACAGATTTCTGACTACGAACCTGGCACTTTATCGAGGAGGTTTTTAAGTTGAAATAAAACAAATCAAAACTAACAAATGAAGATTTCACATGTATTTATATTTCTGTAGGCCAAGCAGATATGGAGGTGGAAGGAAGAGTCAAATAATAGTAAATTTAAAATGTATATTTTGCTTCCTTGTTGATCAATAAATTGCTTTCCAAAGGAAATTCAGAATTGATGTTGTTGATGATTTGATAATGATGTAACTGGACATGCATCTCAACACACGCATCATTTGCTGAATATCATTCAAATATTATTTTCTGGGCCTCGGAAACTTTGACATGCTAGGAAGCTTTCACTTGAAAGATTTGCATTTAATTGAGTGTCTCAGAAATTATATTTGTTATTCCAAACAAATTTAAAACAATGGTATTGTAGCTATTATGTATTGGTATCTCAAATTAAAGATTATTTGAATTTCAGTTTTGAAGCATTTTTGAGTAGGAAAAAGGCTGATTTATATTTTGTGAATTTCTATGATATCTGATTATTTCTCAAATTCATTCAAAAGTAACCTTATATTTTCTTCTGTCTCTCTTTTTAGAAGGAATGATATAGTTAGACAAATACATTAACAGTCTTAAGGTGAATTTTAGATATTAGCAATTCATATTTTGTAATGCATCAATATTTAATACAACATACATATAGGGTGTTTGCTTGTACTTCATTAATTTGAAAATTTGTTTGATTTATGAAAATATTTTGCTAAAAACTTGCCATACTCACAAAGTAGGTCATATTTATATAATTGTGCATAATTCTTGCTTTGGAAATTATTGATATATTTCCATTGATAAACAAAAGATCCCCAATGGATCTTTGAGTCCATCCAGAGGGATCTACGTGTCCATCCAGAGGGATCTTGGAGCCCATCCAGAGGGATCTTAGTGTCCATCCAGAGGGATCTTAGTGCCAATCCAGAGAGATCTTAGTGCCCATCCAGAGGGATCTTGGTGCCAATCCAGAGAGATCTTAGTGTCCGTCCAGAGGGATCTTAGTGCCAATCCAGAGAGATCTTGGTGCCCACCCAGAGGGATCTTAGTGCCCATCCAGAGGGATCTTGGTGCCCATCCAGAGAGATCTTGGTGTCCATCCAGAGGGATCTTGGTGCCCATCCAGAGGGATCTTGGTGCCCATCCAGAAAGATCTTAGTGCCCATCCAGAGGGATCTTGGTGCCCATCCAGAGAGATCTTAGTGCCCATCCAGAGAGATCTTGGTGTCCATCCAGAGGGATCTTGGTGCCCATCCAGAGGGATCTTGGTGCCCATCCAGAGGGATCTTGGTGCCCATCCAGAGAGATCTTGGTGCCCATCCAGAGGGATCTTGGTGCCCATCCAGAGGGATCTTGGTGCCCATCCAGAGAGATCTTGGTGCCCATCCAGAGAGATCTTGGTGCCCATCCAGAGGGATCTTGGTGCCCATCCAGAGAGATCTTGGTGCCCATCCAGAGGGATCTTAGTGCCCATCCAGAGAGATCTTGGTGCCCACCCAGAGGGATCTTGGTGCCCATCCAGAGGGATCTTGATTGCCAATCATTGAAGGATCTTTGTGCCAATCATTGAAGGATCTTGGTGCCCATCATTGAAGGATCTTGGTGCCCATCATTGAAGGATTTTGGTGCCCATCATTGAAGGATTTTGGTGCCCATCATTGAAGGATCTTTATTGGGTCTATGTAAGACTGATCTATATCTACTTATTCATATTTCCTCTCCTCCTCTTAGTCATTTGAAGACAAGTTGAATCTACATAATGATTACGTAATTTGAGAAAAAATCAAGAACATTCTGAGTACAGTGATAATAACTAACATCTAAAAATTCCAACATGGTCACCCATCAGTCATATCTTTTTGTGATCAGTCCCAAATTCAAATTGTTATGAAAAGGGAATAAGTGCAACCTACATGTCAAGCTTGGGGAAAAAATATCTGCGAGTTCTCTCCAGGAAATTGATAAAAACTTCAACCATCAAAATCCAATATGGCCACTCATCGTTTGTTTTTCCCTATCAGACTCGGAAATGAATTGGCACACCTAAAGACCAATGGCAACCCACTTAAAACTTTGAAAAAAATCCTTCCCATGCTTCTCAAAAGTGATGATCAATTTCAACTGTCAGCATCCAAGATGGCTGTTTGTCGGCCATTTGTGTTTAGGTCTCAGGTGACCTATTGCGATCGGCGTCAGTTGTGCACTGTGTGTCATGCATTGTGCATCGTAACCAATTTACATTATCAACTTCTTCTCATTAACCAAGAGGCCCAGGGTCATGAGATTGTCTCAGTACCATACTGGGATGAATGACCTTTACCTACTTTCAAATTCACAGGGTCAAAAGTCTTAAAATCTTTGAATGACTTCTTTTCAGTAACCAAGAGGTCCAGAGCCATATTGGGCCTGTAGCAGGCTTGGAACAAGGGCTACCATAGTTGTTCAAATGAATGACCTTGATGTACTGTCAAGGTCACAGAGATCAATAACCAAGAGGACCAGGGTCATGATACTAGGACAGTAGCATGCTTTGATAACGGACCGAAAAAGTGTGTTGAATTGAAAGATCTTCATATGTTTTGAAGGTCACACTTTTCAAATGTGTTAAATTCTTGATATAAAAACAAAAATCTATCAGTATGTATTTCAGAACTCGAGTGTCTCTCTCAGATTCAAAACTGAATTGGCACAGGTACAACTGGGAATCAATATGAACAACATATGCAGTTAGAGAAATAAGACTTCCGTACTTCTCAAAAAATCGCAATAACAAGGTTTTTTACGGACGGATCAAGGGCATAGGGCGATTTACCCACCATATGATGATGGGCCAAAAATTAGCGTGTAAAAACTGAAAAAAATGTCAGAACTCTTATTAAATGTCTGGCCATAAGAATGATTACTTCAGCAATCCATATTGCTGGAAAAAAATTGTTGGATCTTTCTTTTAGGAAAAAATAGCGCATTTAGTTTTGCGCACCCAAATTTGAGTACATAAATAAACTTAACCAAATAAGCGCATTGACGAAATGGATGCAACCATGATTCTTGTGACAGAAAACAATATTGGGAACTGCGGTACGCACAATCGGTATTTGGCGGAATGTTCCCAGTGCAAAACGTGCAACAACAAGATTGTCATTAAAATTTATAAATTTACAGTACTGGAAATGTGGTTATATCCGAGGGGGGTTTAATTTCACGATTTCAAAAGGTAAACTATACACTTGTGGCGTTATTTGCGAGAATAAATCTTTTTCACCTGTCCCATACTTCATACATTTTAAAATAATACGTATGGGGAAGTTTTCGTGGCAGAATGACCTTCACTTATTTAGCATAAGTCCTCCCTCGTTTCCACGTTTACAGTATGCACTTCAAAATGGGAGCATCACGCGAGACACACTTGGCTAGCAAGGATGATGTTCCTATTGCAATCAAGGAAACAAGAGTCCCAAATGGCCTGCATATTTCGCCTGGATATGTCAATAATCATGGCAAAATACGCTCATTTAAGTTATATTACAGATATTTTTCAACTTTTTGAGCTGCATCTTCCAACATTGGTACAAATTAAATGCGGACCAAATCCTGTCATGCTTGAAAATAAAAAAATACTCTCATATAAGTTATATTGCAAATATTTCCCTACCTTTTGAGCTGTCTCTCACAATTATGTTTCAAGCCAAGTGTGGACTGAATGCTTATTATTATTAAAAAAAAGAGGAGGGATTTTCAAGTGTTTTGCTATAATTCTCCTTTCGACCACGCCCCTCCGGCGACAGAGAGGTCACTTCCTCTGTTAATACAACATTAGATCTCATTTGCCAATTAATGCTCAATTTTATCAAAATCCATTCATTTGTTTGAACCAATAGCAATTTAAAGGTTTTACCTTTAAAATTTTTTAAATGTCCAATAAATACTTCATACATTTTAAAATAATACGCATTGGGAAATTTTCACTTGTAGCAATTTAAAGACATTACCTTAATTTCCCCTATAGGGCCCCACCTCTCCGTCCCCACGCAAAGCCACACCCTTTCTTTATATAACCCTGGATCTCCGTTGCCTAATAGTCCTCCAGACCAAATTTCATTAAAATCCATTCAGTCGTTCATGACTAGTAACGATTTTAAAGAAAATGGCTGCTCCATGCCAAAAGCTTACCGACACTTCGGACCAGGTGAGCTAAAATGGTAACGGTGACATAGCATACTTCTAGAAGATGAACTTTCTGTAAAAGAGTTACCATTGATTTAACATCACATTGAGCTCAACAAGTTCAGTTCAACTATTGGCGTGTATACCTGTAATAAAGTAATTACATCGACAAAAGGCTTGTGAGTCTTGATAAAAAACATGTCGACGGAGTATGGGGAAGTTCTAGTCTATATAAAACAGAACCAAACGAGTCAAAGAATCCATACTGACGACTTCAAACCATGGAATGTAATTTGCAATTGCCTCTAATGCATGACGTACAATTAAGGCCACCGTTAGCCGATTACCGACCCTTCTTCCACAAGCTACAGTGATTGCTGTGCCCAGTTTTTTTACAGAATATTTTCAAATGTCAACTGCCGGCACATACAAACAATGGACACTGACATGCAAACGCGAGCATAACTTATCTTATTTTCGAGAGAGTAGCTTATCTTAAAAACGAGAGCGGACTTTATCTTAAAAACGTGAGAGTAGCTTATCTTTAAAACGAGAGCGGGCTTTATCTTAAAAACGTGAGCATAGCTCATCTTATGAACGAGAGCATACAAATGTAGCTTATCTTAAAAACGAGAGCATAGCTTATCTTAAAATCGAGGGCATGACTTATCTTAAAATCGAGGGCATGACTTATCTTAAAAATGAGGGCGTAACTTATCCTAAAATCGAGAGCGTAACTTATCTTGAAAACGAGAGCATAACTTATCTTAAAAAAGAGAGTGTAACTTATCTCATAAACGAGAGCGTTACTTCTCCCAAAAACGAGAGTGTTATATCTCAAAATCGACAGAAAATATGCAAAATATGAACAAAATATAGATTTGCTTCGGGCACTTGGAAAATATAAGGAGAATAAAATAAAACAAACCCTAGTGTTCTGTATGGTGAATCATCTTCTTCATCGACGACACCCACCATACACATATCGGTCTAGTTACTGAAGTTGATTTGTGTAGTGGGTAGGGGCTTAGAATCCATGACCTCCCTTCACTGACACTCAGCACTTCTATAAGAAGTGATACATCAGACAAAAACATTTCCTTAAATCTTGAAATAGTCACAGCAGGTTGATTTTTGTCTCTTTGATATCTGCAAGTACTGTAAATCACTTATATTTCGCGAGTACTTAATTTCGCGAACTCACCTAATTTGACTTATTCGCGAATCATAATTTCGCGAATTCCGATCTCATATATGCCATAGACGCCAATCTCCAATTTCGAAGTTTCACATTTGTCGCCTCCTATTAAGCATACATTGATTACCTGTAGGCGTGGCTTTTACTCCCAACCTGGAGGGTGTCTATTTCATGAAATGAACACTGAAGAATATGATAAGTCGGTCTGTAGATTGCCAGAACGAAGTGATGTAAGGTCAAATATATTGCTCTCTGACTTTGGAAATACGTTTGACCGATTCAAGCACACAGTATCACAACATTCTACATTATACAGTGTTATTAAAAGTCACGCTTAGAACACGTTTATGAACTTCACATTTTTATTTTTTATTGTTATATATTACAATACAAGGAAGTTTTTCATTGTCTTTTGTTTATCACTAAAACACAAATCACATAATACCACTCTCTCCATATCAAATGTGACCCTCTCCAAACCATTTTAATATAAACTTTTATTTTATTCATTCAATTCATACATATACAATACACAATCATAGAATCATAATTTGAAAGGGATTCGGAAACAAGTTTTAAACTTTTATTAATCCGTCTCCTTTTTATGACACATTAAGTAAACGGCAGCAAGTCAGAGAATAGATAAGTAAGCAATGTAATGCTTGCATAAATGAAAAAAGAGCATATTGAGAAAAGAGGAGAGATGAAAAGTAAGCAAAATATTGTTCATGTATAGTGGAGGATGAATTGGGGAATCAGTCTTTTCAGATATCAACAGGGTTTCCGTTTTAGTAGGAGTGAAGTTACCAACTAATTCTCTGAACGTTCATGGATTTTAATAAGGTCGAAATTAATGAAATACAAAGAGGTGTCATCTGCAATAATCTAATATTAGCAGGTGTGTCTTTCACAATGTCATTTATTAATAAAAGAAACAAAAGGGGTCCAATACCCTGGGGAACCAAGGCCTTTAAATCCGACCAATTACAAAACTTTCCGTAGATAACAACTTTGCTTACGATTGTAAAGTTAACATTCGAGCCATTTTAGAAGTGAACCCAGAATGCCAAAACTTGAAAGGTTACTTACTATTACTTTATGCCAAACGCCGTCAAAATGTCTGATTCTAGGCCCCCTGTCTCTAGAATATTAAAATTATAAATAAAATTGAGCTTTATGATTTTGATCCCTAGGATATGTCTGATCCTAAGTTTAAACTAGGGGCAGATAATCTGGTATTAGAATTTAGCTTGGCAATTCTTAAAAAAAACTTAGGGTCTGGTGGCCAGTCTAGGGAGATAGTAGCGAGTGGGTATGCAAAAAATTGTAAACATATTAAAAAATCTATTGTTCCATTAATTTTCCAACAATAGATAATAAGGATATCGGTCTATAGTTTGATCATATACACTTATTTTCTTTTTTATGCACAGGGGTTACATTAACATTCTGTTGGGAAACCACCGGATGTTAGAGATAGGTTAAAGAGTGAACTTAGGGCTTACATAAAATATCAACAGATTCTTTAAAGCAATCGAGGATTCACAGGGTCTAAATGGCTTTAGAACAGTTTAAATTTAACAAAGCGTCGTTTACGTCAGTAGCAGTGATATGTGTATTAGAAAGATTCTGAGTCCAGAGTTGGAATCATCAATATTTAATAGGGCACAGGTAAAAAACGTTGAACATGGAAGCTTTTTCGAGATCATCTGAAACTAGTCATTGTGAAGATGTGGTGGAATCGGTGATTTTCTATAATTTGGGAATAATGAGTATACAGTTTTCCACCACTTCACATTGAGAGTAGATGGTTTCTCGAGTGTACTACAGATATTGTTAATATATGCGGCTTTTGCATGCTGAATAGTGTTAATGCATTTATTACGAATTTGACGGAATTTAGCCCAATGATCATTGATAATTGCACGTTTGGCTCCTTTATGTGCACGTTTCCGTTTCGTAATGAATCTTTGAATTTCATTAGACATCCACGGTAGTATTTACTGTCAGAAACAAACAGATCACTAATATTAAAAATCAAGGAAGAATCTGATGAACTAAAGAAAGAAGGACAATGATTTGATTCAATGTCACCAGATACTGTCTATAGAAATAACACTCATAGCGTCTACTGAACAATAGAAAATGTGATAAGAGATTAATAGTTACAACATTCATGAAATGAAGAGATGCAAAGACTGACATAAGATATTAACAAGTATATAAACAATAGCAATAACCTTACACATGTTTGTCAAGGACGGTCACAAAAATAGCATAGTTTGCAGACTATACAGTTGTCAAAGGCAAGAATGATACGATGATAAACTAACAGGCATTATATTATGGGCCAAGCAAACAATGAATAAATAAGGACGATGTGCAGGAACTGGTACATGAGCAAGAGGTTAGGTCAACGACATAGTTAGTAACATGGTAGAGAGCTGGAAAAAGAAAAGAAGAACAGAAAATAAAACAGAAAAGTTGATGGAAAGAGCATCAGAGTGATATGGAATCAGGCCAGACTATATAGCATTGAAGAAAAATATAAACTTATATTTATTAAATTCGTACAAAATGTTTCTCAATACAAGTATGGCATATAGAGTGTATATATTAGTAGCAAATGATGAACCTTTTTAGCATTAACTTGTTTACTAAAGCCAAAGTATAACTGGTTAATATCATATCAAACGATAAAACTGTCAAGTAAGATAAATAAGTCAAAATATATGCTCAGGTAGCATAGCTATCGGAATAAATATTCGAACAAAGACGATTATTGGGTTCATAGAGGGTAGGAAGACACGGAAGTATCAAACACGGAGATATAACGAGAACATGAATACCAAACCATATGTACAACCACACACATCAATCAGTATAGTATGGAATATGTCATGCATTGATTTATCAAGCAAGGTACATGTATACATTTTGGAAAAGATGGATCATATCGTTTTGTCCAGTTTTGTAGATCATAATTTCTTATTTCGGGCATTTTTAATAATTTTGATAACGTAAAAAAAGAAGAAATAAATAAATAAGAAAAAAATAGATGAGAGTTGGATAAGATGGTTAGTTCATTGATGGATTAAATTGGTCCTACATTTTCAATCGGATAGATCATATGGTTACTGGAATAGTTAATATCTACAGATCAATCTTTGATGGATCAAATGCTATATGTTATTAGATAACATAGATGGTACATCAATATATCACATGTATTACACATTAATTATTGACATGTAACATACATTATTGACCCATATATTTGAGCTCGTTTCACATACTCTCATGTTGGGTCAACAAAAATTGTTGCATGTACTATCACCTTGATACATTGATGAATCTAAACAGATACATGTATACATTGTTTGATCAAAGAAATCAAGTATATCATACATTGTAATTCAAAATACCTCATACCTTGTTTAGTCAAATCATGGATTATCAAATCAAATGTTATCATTGAATGAAATATGAATCAGACAATAATCAAAATATTTTATACCTAATGAAACATAATCATATCATTTAATCAAACACTCAACTATTGTTTTATCGAATAGAGTGTAGATTGTCGGATCAAAATTGAGGTTAGATTTTCTTATTAGAACATGTCATGCATTTTGAAATAATAGTAAGACATAATTTGATGTAATGGATCATACATTTTTAAAATCAAGTATGTCATACAGTGTTATATCAATCAAATCGTACGTTATAAGATGGAGACAAAAGAAGATCATCCATTGTATCACAATAGATCATACATTGTAGATTGGACGTATGACTGGAAAATGTAAAAGAAACAAAATCCGATGAGTTGGTGACACGGGAGGGAAATACCCCCGTTGTCATTCATACAACCGGTAACATTACACAAATGAGGATATAGAGGATTACGGATAGGGCTTATACCGAAATCGCTTCACTATTGTCAATATTTCATTTCTAGACGGATTTTCAATCACAGTGTGATTTTTATAAAATGTAAAACCCTACCGGTCCCTGATTTTACAGATAAATGCCCTGGTAAAAACGTATATAATACAAAAAATGTATATTTGTTTAAAATATAAACCCAAACATGGCAAAGCAGTGCTACATTTTATACAATATTTTTACAATGGGAGATGCGATATATTTTTTTCGTTATACAATACGTTTGTAAAAATATTGCATGTAAAAAAGAACTATGATAATTTCTATCGTGATGCTGCATGGTCGAAATATGAAAATTTGATACTTAAATGAAATTTACAGATGTATATACATTTAGTAACTCAATTTGATTTTTCACTATCAAATCTGTTCACAAGAATATTTCTAACAAAAGATTTTTAAAGAAGAAAAAAAGGAATAAATAAATAAATGAATAAGATTAATAAATCAGGTCACTTCATGTAAACAACAGAAAACAATCCAGAAGCCGGTCTTAGCATCTAATTAAGTTGCGAATAATGCTACATTTACGAATTCAATTATATTGATAAAACAAAAGAAAAAATATTTAAAAAGTACGAAGGGAATCCGGTTTCGTTGCTTTGTACTCTATAGAATATTCCAATTTGAAGTATAGTCAGTAGTAGCCTATACGTAAAATAATACTCAGTATAATATACTCTCTAGGGCAATTAAACATAACGCATTAATAAGTAATATTTAAGCAAACATATTCTATAGGCATAAAACACACGATTACCCATAGTTGGTTCAAAAGAATATAAATGCAATACTTTTTGGCTTACAATATCAATAAGTCATGTTCTTAATGTAAATAACATACTTTTTAAAAATGTTTCTAACACTATGGCCCTTTTTAGTTTACAAGAAAAACATTCTTCATGGTCCTTTCATATATGAATAGTGTCTTTCTCACTTTTCAATGTTAAGTTTATATTTGTTCCCGATTTGCGAGGGACAATTTTATAAAGTTGGGTTCAGTAACTAAAGCTACATTCTTCACAAATGTCTACCTAACAAGCTGCCAAATAAACACCACGCATACATCACCCTACACCATTATCAAAAGTTTCAAGTGTCTTTCGCACAATTTCTTAGATAATGCATATTTGTTTAATGTATCTTTTACCCCTTGAACATAACCATTTTTGCTACAGCTGTTGACTAAAAAGGTAATGAAGAAATGGTTCTTGTCTTGAAAACGGCTGAAAAGAGGCCGTTGTTTATGGCAATACAGCTTTTACGTAATCATCTTTCAGTGGCTGAAGTTTCGTATCTTTCATAGATTTTCTCGTATTCTTATGTCCCAGTAACAGTGGGCCCTCTGAAACATGGTTATTGTTTGTAGGTCTACGATTTTCCGGTGTTGAGAATGTACCTTCTGACAGTTGGTTTTCGTTAGCTTCATCTCCACAAATCTGTTCTTCTGAGACGAAATTATTACCAGAATCTGAAGCATGGTCATTGTTAGTGTTATCAGATTTTAAACTTTGTTCCTCAGAAATAGAATTTCCTATTTTATTAGGGTGGAGCATTTGTCCCTCCAAAACATAACCATTGTCTGTATAATCAGAGTTGATCACTTGTCCCTCCAAAACATAACTATTGTCTGTATTATCAGGGTGGAGCATTTGTCCCTCTAAAACATAAATATTGTCTGTATTATCATGGCGGAGCACTTGTCCCTCCGAAACATATTCGTTGACTGTGTTATCAGGGTTGAGCACTTGTCCCTCCGAAACATATTCGTTGACTGTGTTATCAGGGTTGAGCACTTGTCCCTCCGAAACATATTCGTTGACTGTGTTATCATGGTGGAGGACTTGTCCCTCCGAAACAGAATCATTGACTGTATCATCGAGGTTGAGCACGTGAGCCTCTGAAACATAATCGTTGACTGTGTTATCATGGTGGAGCACGTGCTGCTGCGAATTGTTATCATTGATTGTACTCTCAGGTTTTAAAAATGGTTCATATGATAAATGGTCGTGGTCTGTTTTCTCGGGGTTAGGTAGATGATTCTCCGGCACCGACCTAGATTCATCACACATACAGGAGGGGCTATCAGTATAAGTGTACTTACTAGAATTCCCTGAATCATGTAAGTCAGCCATGGAATAGTCATTCACAGGGGATCGGTATGCCGTTCCTTCCCTCGGGGTTTAAACGTTTCTGCAAAGGGTCATCACGGAGATTGGGCGGACGCGTTTTAACAATCTCGCTCAAGGAGAAGCATTCTTCAGATCCACTATTTATATTCCCTGAATCATGCAGGTCGTTATTGGCATTCTCATTAGCATTCTCATCAGCATTCTCATTAGCATTCTCATTAGCAATTTCTTTCATTAACAATGGTTCGTCTGCTCCTATACCGGAATCAGGTACCTAAATAAATAAATGCTCTAGATTAATTTGTAAAATAAAGCACGTCTTTTCCACTACTTATATCAGACCCTTTCTGTCTTTTGATTGCTCAAATAACTGCCCGTTATTTTAGAAAGACACGGCTGATTTATAAGTAAATAATGAATTGCAAAAAAAAGAAGGAAACCGTTTAAATTATATGAATTAAGTAAAGGAATATACTGAGAAATAAACAGCGCGGTTTCGTCCTTTGATGATGCATTGGTGATATTGCAGGTTAGCATTTTATCTTAAAGATACTTTCTGCATCAGTTTTTTGGACGTTATATGGTAATTACTTTGATCGCGTTGTATGATAAACAGAATATATTATTTACGTGACTAAGTACTGTTCAATAGCTAAATGTATGCCACTCTTCCGTGCTGAACGATACCCAGTATAAAACGCGTGTGGTATTTGTATAACATACATGTACTAATTAAATATGACCACAATTATAAACAAGAGATCCCAGAGGGATCTTGGCGCCCATCATTGAATGATCTTTATAGGTTCCATGTCAGATTGATCTTTTCTCTATTTTTCCCTTCCTCTTACTAATCTGTGCAAATTGAGAAACATCCCTCAAGTACTTTCACACAAGGGGAACATAGATATGAAATTTGAGAAAGATCCCTTTAGTACTTCCTAAGAAATAGCCTTAACAAACTTCAATTGTCAAAATCCAAGAAGGCTGCCTGTCGGCCATGTTATTTTCCGACTGGTCCAAAATGCAATATGCATAACTAGGGACCATGGGAAACCTACAAATGAAATTTGAGAAAGATCCTTTCACTACATTCTGAGAAATAGAATCTGATGATGGTAGGCTAAAAAATCCAGTAATATCATAAATAGCACTTGTTCCCCTATATTGCTGTTTTATGATTCTACTTACATCGATATTAATAAGCGGGGTATGTATCTGCCTCATTTCTTTTTCAACCTCGTTAAAATAGGTTCTGAAATGTAAAGTAGTAGCAAGGGATTAATTTTTTAACATTTTTTTAAAAAGAAAAAACATAAAAATCTCTTTGTTATATTGATATGTTCTAGCATCTTGCTTGAGGTTAATTTTATCTCCATTTATTGTATACCCATTTGAATATTTCTAAATGAAAAATTACAATAAATCATTAATAACGTCTCAATCATTGATCATTGAATGTGTAATAAATCCAATTTCTCAGCATGTTATCACTTTCCTTCCTCTCATTGTTGTGCATTTCGTATGAACACTTTTCGTTTTTTTTCTCTCACCAATATTTCCTTCATATTAACAGTTACGTTCCTTTGTTACATCTCCCTTGTTTTCAGTTATTTCCCTTCGTTACACTTCCCTTGTATTCCAAGTTACTTCCCTTTGTTACATCTCCCTTGTTTTCAGTTATTTCCCTTGTTACATCTCCCTTGTATTCACAGTTATTTCCCTTTGTTACATCTCCCTGTATTTCGAGTTACTTCACTTGTTACATCTCCATGTATTCCAAATTACTTCAATTTCTTACATCCCCCTTGTATTCACAGTTACTTCCCTTTGTTACCCATCCTTGTATTCACAGTTACTTCCCTTTGTTACCCATCCTTGTATTCACAGTTACTTCCATTTGTTACCCTTCCTTGTATTCACAGTTACTTCCCTTTGTTACCCATCCTTGTATTCAGAGTAACTTCCCTTTGTTACCCATCCTTGTATTCATAGTTACTTCCATTTGTTACCCTTCCTTGTATTCACAGTTACTTCCCTTTGTTACCCATCCTTGTATTCACAGTTACTTCCATTTGTTACCCTTCCTTGTATTCACAGTTACTTCCCTTTGTTACCCATCCTTGTATTCACAGTTACTTCCATTTGTTACCCTTCCTTGTATTCACAGTTACTTCCATTTGTTACCCACCCTTGTATTCACAGTTTTGCCCCTTTAGTTAAATCCTCCTTGTATTAAAAGTACTTCAATGTGTCACATATCCCGTTTTAAAAGTTTTGTCTCCCTTTATTGTAACTTTTGGATTGTTACTATTCATCTTCCTAGTAAACACACTAACCTGAACTTTGTGCAGCAGATCACAATAATGCCTAAAATGACCAACGCCAACACAATAGCCAGAGAGATGAGGACATACGTCAAGTAGTTTGGATCTCCTAAAACAAGACATATGTATCTATGATTCACAAAATCGACAGTTATCATAGGGTGTAATAATAGTATTTAGATTTTGTAAAAAGTAGTTATTCATACTCGAATATACATCAGTTGAATTCACACGATGTTTGCTATCTATATATAAAAATCAAATGTACCTTAATATGTCCAACAACACAAAGAAAAGCTACATCTTATAGCTTCGGAATTTTCAGTGGTGACATCAACGAAAAACTAGACTGTTTAGAAGGGAAAGAGTAACGCGGTAAAGTTAGTAACGGGAAACTTGTTTATGATTTTGTGTCGTACTGTTGGTTACATTTGTGTGCTACTTGCTTCTGGATCTTATTTCAAACGGCTCTCTTCAGATTAAATATATAAGCTGAAACTTGCCACGTACCTCAAGTCACCAGGCCTGTATTATATATATTATGTGATACATCCGTCGTGTACGGTATTTATGTTGCACGATGTTAGGTATGGTGACAATTTGTTCCATTTTTTTTATCATTTCTTACAATTTTGCTCGAGTATAACAGAAAAGCGTTCATCTTTTCATTGACCTTATTCAAAATCACTTACCGTGAATGACAAAGGGAATCCCCTTACTCCGTCTGCTCAAATCTCCTGGAAAGTCACCCTGTATCCACCAATTATAGCGCCCGGCTTGTAGGTTTTTCAGGAGATGAGATTTACTAGACATTGTAACGTTGACTGCAAATACAATAAATGTTGTGAAAAGGAAAACTAGAATGTCTAAAAATGTAAAATTAATTTCCTGTTTTCTTGTGAAAAATCTATGACACAATGCATGTATATGTTGTGTCGACAATGGATTTCTCACATCTATTGACGTTATAATACAATGGATTTCTCACATCTATTGACGTTATAATACAATGGATTTCTCACATCTATGACGTTTTAATACAATAATTATTTTTTCTTTGTTTTCATGGTAAATACTCAAATGTGATTGGTTGAAAAAAAAATCATTCTTCTATGAAAGAAATTCCGAGAATTGCGCGAAAAATGTGACGTCACAATACGACAATTGACGTTGCGTATTGATTTGAGAAAAATAATCCCATTTATAAACAAGTAAAATTGTACATAAAACATGTTTTAAATTAGAAAATATAAGCGTTGATGTCAATTTCTTTTTAGTTTCATCGAGGTATGAAACAAATTTTGTTTGCAAACTTCTACGCGGATTCATACAGTTTGCAAACGTTTCATACCCCGATGAAACTGAAAAAAATGACATCAATGCTTAAATGGATTTCTCTCATCTATTGACGTTATAATACATTGGATTTCTCACATCTATGACGTTTTAATACAATGGATTTCTCACATCTGTTGACGTTATAATACATTGGATTTCTCACATCTATGACGTTATAATACATTGGATTTATGCCGTCTATTGACTTTATAATACAATGAATTTCTCACATCTGATGACGTTATAATACATTGGATTTATCTCGTCTATTGACTTTATAATACAATGAATTTCTCACATCTGATGACGTTATAATACATTGGATTTATCTCGTCTATTGACTTTATAATACAATGAATTTCTCACATCTGATGACGTTATAATACAATGAATTTCTCACATCTGTTGACGTTATAATACAATGAATTTCTCACATCTGTTGACTTTATAATACAATGAATTTCTCACATCTGATGACGTTATAATACAATGAATTTCTCACATCTGTTGACGTTATAATACAATGAATTTCTCACATCTGTTGACGTTATAATACAATGAATTTCTCACATCTATTGACTTTATAATACAATGAATTTCTCACATCTGTTGACGTTATAATACAATGAATTTCTCACATCTGTTGACGTTATAATACAATGAATTTCTCACATCTGTTGACGTTATAATACAATGAATTTCTCACATCTGTTGACGTTATAATACAATGAATTTCTCACATCTGTTGACGTTATAATACAATGAATTTCTCACATCTATTGACGTTATAATACAATGAATTTCTCACATCTATTGACTTTATAATACAATGAATTTCTCACATCTGATGACGTTATAATACATTGGATTTATCTCGTCTATTGACGTTATGATACATTGGATTTATCTCGTCTATTGACGTTATAATACATTAAATTATCAATCTTGTTACACATCAAGGAACATACTGGTCGTGTTGTGCATATTCTCATCCATAATCGTGATTATGGCGAATTTCGCCACTCCGTAGTTCGGATCACAGTCCGGATATGGGACCCACGCCAGTAGGACACCTTCGTCTTTGTAGTTGACCGACGTTTTCATGACAGTTATAGGCACTGTAAACGTAAAACAATAATGGTTTTCTTACATTTGTTGGCACTATCGATGAGTGTTAAGACGACAACATTGTATTAAAGAAGAAATATCTCTATATTTCAAGATATCGGCACTTATTCGAATAATGTCAGATATGTGTTTTGATAGTTCAGTTGTACATAAAGAAAGTACAGTGCACATACGTTTTGAATGATTTTTTACTAAAAACACTGACAAGACAAAAAAGTGCGAACACATTTCGAATTGTACTAGAACCGGAATCTTGTTTTCAGATATTGAATATTTACAATAATAACACGACTTATATATCTCGCTTGTACCGCTTTGTCGCTATGGTAAGTTTGGTTAACGCAAAAATTGCAGTACTGAAAAGTGAGAAGAAAATACATCTGATTTATTATGAAATTAATAAAAAAAAACTAACCTGTAAATTAACTGGATAGTAAATCAGTAAGAAAAAGGTAAAGTGCCCCACCATAAAGTTACTAACCCCTAGACGTATTTTATGTTGTTGTTGTGTTTCAAGAAATGAATCGATGCAATCTGAAAAGATTGCACGAAAAAATAAGTAAGAATTTTTTTTTTACCATAGAGGTGAAGTAATGAAGGTCGGCCTTGCCCAACCCTTATTTGGTTTGGAGCAGTGATTCAGCCACAATAGGATCCATTGGATAAAATATGTATGGCGGCTTCATTTACCGTTATTTCAACATAATGAACCGCAGTTCACTTTAAACCATTATGGCATTATGGGTATATTGACCACGATGAATTCCATCATGCCACATCGGTATACCAAGTTCTAAATATAAAACGATAAAGTAATCACGTGATATGTGATACACACACCATAGTCAGGCATCGTGGAAGGCGATACAGATCACGTGATATGTGATACACACACCATAGTCAGGGTTCTTGGCAGGCGATACAGATCACGTGATACGTGATACACACACCATAGTCAGGCAATCGGAACCCCTCGTCATTTTCTCCGAAACTCCCCTACGTTCGCAGACGGAGGCGAGGTGTTCCGATTGCATAGTCAGGGTTCGTGGCAGGCGAAGATAGATCATATGATACGTGTACCTATCAGTTCAGATTTGTTATATTTGTCAATAGTCGTGTTACGGACGGACATTATCAAAAAGCGAGAAATACTCATTTACATCAAAGTACATCTCACCTCCGTATCTAAAGTGTGTACACGTAGCCCAGCTTATCCCCGAACTGAAAATCTGTCCTCCATTTGATTCTGCCTCAACTGATACACCGAACAAGTATTGTTTATAATGACCTGGAAGCATCACAGCCATACTGCTCTCGTTTGGATAAGTTGTACGGTTCGTCATAGAAGACTGAAATTCAAGATGCATTTAAAATAATAAACAATTGGTAATTAATAATTAGTATCAGCGATATTTTTGACTTTTGAGAGGAATACCATTCAATTCCATACAATAGAAATTCGAGGCCCACAGTGGGAAGCGTTCTAGACACATTTAACGACCAAGGTTCGACTCCCAAATCGGAGATATGCATTTGAAAAGCAATTAAAGAAATGGTACATTTGGCACCTTGGCCTAGTGAGTGGTGCTTAAATCATAACATTCTGCCTGCTCCATAATTGTTGATGATAAAATGCAACTTTTTATAGACATTAAATTTACTTACAACGCATGTGTGATTCCCAATTGTCTTACAGTAGTGTACAGTAATCGCCGAAGCATTCGAATGGTTGTCACGTGACCAAGATATTAGTACCGAGGTGTTGTTGATAGCGTCTACTGTCACTGCGGCTGACTTTTCTGGACCTGTTGTTGTATAATCAGGTTTGCCACATGTTTACTTAATCTTTAGTGATGGTCTCTATGTGAAGTTTATCGCCCCTCTCAACTATAACCCTCAACTGGATTATACTTAACAACGTGAACCATGGAAACTTCATGCAATCATAATTTGAAACTATACATTCGGGTTCGATTTATATCAGTTGTTGAATGACAATGTATAAGAAGATATCTCAAAAGGCGAGAATGAGATGTTACAGATAGTCATCCAAAGACTATGACATCAATTCATGACAATCGACGAGCAAACTTAAATAAGAAAAAAGGCGAAATCAACCAAACATATCAAACAATAACGACGAACTTTAATGTGCTGACGTAGATATGATTGTACGCAGGGAGATATTTAGAATGACAGACTTTCTTTTTTATTTGCAGAAAATGTTTAAATATTCTGATAATAATTATCTATATAAAATACACTTGATTTTACGGAAATCCAAGGCGGATCTGTTTTGTTTAAAGTCAATGTTATTATGATAGTGTAGAAGAATAAACGCATTATTAAAGTGAATTTTTGAAATAGCATTAGTCAGATTTGTCTGTGATCAAAAATCAAACAAACAGCAATATAGCAGCTCATATGTAAATATAAAACTTACGCTTGTTGGAGATGGTGGTAAAACGGGGCAGGTCCTTCACACACCCCACATCATTGCAGGCTTGCAGATAGATTGTGCTGGTGTCGTTGTAATCTGTAGGCAAACTAGTCGAAAACCCCTCAGATATCACCACAACATCCGTTCCATTTTCATACTTGATGGTAGTTTTGTAGTGAAAGCCTGGACCGTTGTATTGACAGATGTTAAGTGGCTGATGACAAACAAAGGTACAAAAAATGAATCGCTTAAAAATCATCTTGTATCGATATTTATCTAAGGACAGCCAAAATGAATTTTCGTAATATTTTATAAGTTCTGTTAAAGTTACATCGCCGATTAAAGACACTTTTTTCTTTACATTTTTACCAGTGAAACATTGAAGAATATTCATTCTGTAAAACTGATATTTTTCACTAATGATAAATATCACTTAAATCTGATTTGATTAATCAAAGCACTGCTTACAACCGACAATGGACGAACTTTAAATATGTCCGGTATGTTTTGAATAAAATGTAATTAAACAGAATATCGAAGATTATCTTCAATATTATCAAAATGTATATTAAGCCCCACTCGTGAACAATATTTCGTATTACTGAACACATTATCATCTATAAATCGAAATAGAAAACTCGGGTATAAACACGACAAAGACGGAAGAGGATAGCGACTGGGATACAAGTGTGACACCTGTTTACATTTGTTTACGCCTCGATTTCGGTTTATAAATGCTCTGCCAGCGATGGATCGCAAACTGGTACTCCAGAATTATCAAGAACGATATAACAAGATGTCTCCGCCCATGTTTTGTCATGGTTAGTTACCGTATCACAGCTTGCCAAATAAACCAAAGAACATACCAGAAAATGGTTCTGATTGGTCAGAGTTTTCGTTGACATTTCCTTCAGAATTAATCAGATTACTGGATTTGGTCTATGATTAATTCATTCATGATTCGTACTCATGTTGGTTCATATAGTCCTATGAACTAAAACAGAGGTTATAAACTGAGGTTTATATAGTGATAAAGCAGCGCCAATGTAAATACAGGTACACGGTATATTTATCAATGTCCTTGATACGTATGTCCACATTTAATGAACAAAATGTGTTGGTATATTTACATTCCAGGAAAGGTGGGTTCGGCTGCTGTTACCATCCGTATAAAATGATCCTGGGTGCATGTTGGGATTGGCTTGTGGAACTGAAAAATAATATGTTTATAAATTCTTATTTAACTAGTGTAATATAAAACAAATGTTTTACCATTTTCACTTGATATTTAACTTTAATTTTATAAAATATGTTCATTGTACAATAGACACGCAAGACCTTTTGTTAAAATTTCGATTAAATTAAACAGTAGAGACAAAATGAATGAACTTGCACCATACCGCTGGTTCGTCCGTTTAGAACTTGTTGGTATTGTTAAGCATAGTAATTGATAGAAACTCAAAATTAAAAGAATGTGAAGCACATTATATTTCAAGACCACACACAGCTAGTTTTAGATAAATGAGAACAATTTTAAACGTCTTTTTGGACAAATTTTGAGGGTGTTTTTTGTCGCCTCCTATATAAACAATTCACTGATGATTCCATGAATGACGAAGCAGAGCCCAGTCTGATTCGTTACGGTTCTACTTTATGAAACAATTAATTTGTTTTTAAATATGCAAATATTTTGTGTGTCTTGTACAGTTCTGCGAAGCCGTAATGATAGCCGAATGCCTTCACGTATAGTGTATAAGTGTAAGATAGATATAGTGAACAATAGACTCATTATTACTTACCATCAGCCAGTGTGGTTAGGTTGATAGAGGTCGGATCACTCATATGTTCCTCACTGATGCCCTGTATCACTTGGTAGGCGGTGATGGAAATTGAATAGTTGTTGAATGGTCTCAGACCCGGTATTGTCACCGATGTGATGTTGGTCGACACATTCTAGGGAGATATAAAGTAATTATTTTATAGAAGCATTCGATTATTGATTTATTGACATCTTTTGGACAACATTTAAGCAATGAACAGTGGTTTTAATGTTGTTATAGTCGATATGGCAGCAAGATGTATGGTGGGCAAATGTAAGGGTTCCAATGCTACATTTGCCCACCATACATCTTGCTGCCATATCGACTATAACAACAATCAAATCCACTGTTCAATACTTATATTTACATTGTCTTACCATTTCCGTCAACTTTGAAAAAAACTGAACCAACAAAAAAAAAAAAAATCCCGCCTTTTTAATGTCACGTGACCCACTGGGTGTTATAGCCTGAGGCACTGGGTGTTATAGGCGTATGGTGGCAACTGCCTCTTAGCATTGTGTCAATGGGGAAATGCGGAGCAAATGTAAATATTCCCCATGAAAAATACTTTCAGGACACTTTCTCTAAGCTAAAGTGTATTCATTAATATGAATATGCATGATATTCAAATTAGATGCTAACAGAAATGGTGACGCATCAATATAACTTAAACTCCAAGACTGTTTTTTTTATAACTGGTTTGCTTGAGGACACCCTATTGTTCGGGGAACTGAACCCAGGGCTCCCAAACCCTGAAAATCCATTGATTAATGCATATATACAATAATGATATAAAAATGATATTTATATATCTAGATAATAACAAATTTATGGTCCAATATAGGAACTGGATCCTAACAAACAGGGGTTTGATGGATGGTATGGTCCAATATAGGAACTGGATACTAACAAACAGACGTTTGATGGATGGTATGGTCCAATATAGGAACTGGATCCTAACAAACAGGGGTTTGATGGATGGTATGGTCCAATGTAGGAACTGGATCCTACAGACGTTGGCTGGATGGTATGGTCCAATATAGGAACTGGATCCTACAGACGTTGGCTGGATGCCTACAGATATGTATTTATATATCTACTGCTGGGGAAGGGGTACGATATTTGTACCGTAAAAATAAACTGGGTTTGAGTAATATTATAAGATATGAAAGTATTGTACAAAAGCCATAAGATATTCAGTACATTTCGATAGAACTTGATTATTAGACATTATCCTACAACTGTTTTGTCTTGTAGGACTCGTCAGTCAGGCTAATGGCCTGATAAATCCTGGGAATATACCCCGGCAACTCAAAATAGGTGGAAACAAACGTACATGTATCAATCAGGATGAGGAGATGCACTTAACTCATGTTTCAATTAATTCAGTGATTTTATATATACAAACGTATGTTATATACTTTACTGGTCGGTATCCCATAGGCGGAGGGAATCCTGTTTTGGTTACAGGATTTTAAAATTTTCTATAAAAATAAACTGGATGAAATATATTAAATAAAATCGACTAATTATACTTGATTCAGAGTTGTCCCTACTTAACTGATATCTCACTATATTATATATTATATGAATGATGTTAACATGTATATACTCATTGTTACTAAATGGAGAGAACTTACATAGGCTATGCCTGTTGTTCAATCCTTTTTCTTTCAGAATTATTTTCTTTGAGAAATAAAATTTGTTGAAATGAAATGAAATGTTATATATGTAAAGAATAAAATCCTGAAGAACTCGTTTTAGACGCCATATGTATAATTTGTAAGCTATATAAATGTACCTGAGGTGTCGATGGTCCGCACGAATTGCTCCACGGGAGGATGTTAACTATGTACGCCACAGGACAACATAACGCGTGGTTCCAGTCCAATGTTACCTCAGTACTACTCATCTTCCTCACAAATACATTCGTGACAGGGTCTGGTTTTACTAAGAAAGCAATTTTCGTGTAAGTTATTGTATGAACTACTTCGACAGTAAAAAAAGAGTAAAATATCAAGAAAGAATCAAACAACATCAAATGTCTTAAGGAACAGAGAAAATATTCAATCAATAGAAAAAAGGACACGTTAAAACAACAGAAACAGAGGACATGCTAAAACAATAGAAATAGAGGACATGCTAAAACAATAGAAACAGAGGATATGCTAAAACAATAGAAACAGAGGACATGCTAAAACAATAGAAACAGAGGACATGCTAAAACAATAGAAACAGAGGACATGCTAAAACAATAGAAACAGTGGACATGCTAAAACAATAGAAACAGTGGACATGTTAAAACAATAGAAACAGTGGACATGCTAAAACAATAGAAACAGAGGACATGCTAAAACAGCAGAAACAGTGGACATGTTAAAACAATAGAAACAGTGGACATGCTAAAACAATAGAAACAGAGGACATGCTAAAACAGCAGAAATAGAGGACATGCTAAAACAATAGAAACAGTGGACATGCTAAAACAATAGAAACAGTGGACATGCTAAAACAATAGAAACAGTGGACATGCTAAAACAATAGAAACAGTGGACATGTTTAAAGAATAGAAACAGAGGACATGCTAAAACAATAGAAACAGAGGACATGCTAACAATAGAAACAGTGGACATGCTAAAACAATAGAAACAGTACACATGCTAAACAATAGCAAGAGAGGACATGCTAAAACAATAGAAATGGAGGACATATTAAAACAATAGAACAGAGGACATGCTAACAATAGAAACAGTGGACATGCTAAAACAACAGAAACAGAGGACATGCTAACAATAGAAACAGTGGACATGCTAAAACAATAGAAATAGAGGACATGCTAAAACAATAGAAATAGAGGACATGCTAAAACAATAGAAACAGAGGACATGCTAAAACAATAGAAATAGAGGACATGCTAAAACAATAGAAACAGTGGACATGCTAAAACAATAGAAACAGTGGACATGCTAAAACAATAGAAACAGTGGACATGCGAAAACAATAGAAATAGAGGACATGCTAGACAATAGAAATAGAGGACATGCTAAAACAATAGAAACAGAGGACATGCTAAAACAATAGAAACAGAGGACATGCGAAAACAATAGAAACAGAGGACATGCTAAATAAAGTGATAAGGAGCATGTTAGAACAATAGAAACGTGTAAGCATAATATGAACATGTGTCGTTATAAAACAATGAAAACAAAGGACAAATTAAAAACTTTGAAGCAAAAGAAAAACACCCAGAAAGCAGCAATCACCAAGAACCAATAAAAACGTATTATAAACGTCATTAAATTATAAGGTATGA
The DNA here is from genome assembly GCF_902652985.1 of Pecten maximus. Classification (NCBI taxonomy): domain Eukaryota; kingdom Metazoa; phylum Mollusca; class Bivalvia; order Pectinida; family Pectinidae; genus Pecten; species Pecten maximus. The sequence goes on from NC_047028.1 coordinate 32,727,589, forward strand.
AATCAATTATACAACGAAACAAAGGTAGCAATAGATGGTAGGACAAATCAATACCTATCGTTCACGTCAAAACATCATGAGGGTTGAAATACATTTGCTTATCTCATTAAAAGGTGTTTTTTCCTGTACACACATAGATATTCATTTATTTCTACAATACTCACCAAATACCGTTGTATGAGGATTGGAAATGGCAGTATCTTTCCTAAACTTGTTAGTGACATTGACCTTGAACTCATATATCCCTGACTGTAAATCCTGCCCGTGCCAGGTACAGGTCACGGCATCCCTAGTCTTATCGTCGGTGAAGGACAAATCATTACACCTTGTCCAGTTTGATTTCCTGAAACAGACATATGTAAACCTGGATATATTTATATCTGAATAATAACGGAATGGTGATATCACCCGAGATGGGAGATCCAGTGCTCGAGCATTATGTGTAAATGATCAAATGATAAGAACAAACTATGCGCATTACCTGCACATGCGCAGTATGAGCATTTGATAATATTTAACCATCTTCACCAGCTGTATTTTTCATAAAACATAAACCAAACAAAAAGACAACAGTTTGAAGCATCGAATATGATGAAAATGATTGTCCAACACTCTAAAATAAATCATGGATTGCCATCGTTGTAAAAGTACACGGTTCATAACTTAAACGATACATTTTCGAGGACGGATATATTATCGAACATTTTCATAATCTTTGACATCAAATTTGATTTTTGAAATAACTTGACGTTACTTAAGGAAATATCATTAAAAGTGAGTTTCTCCAGAGAAAATAATTCATTATAGTAAATAGCATTCAGGGTGAATTTCTCCTGAGAAAACAATTGATTATAGTAAATAACATTTAGGGTGAATTCCTCCTAGGAAACCACTTTACTATTGGAATACCTATGTAGCATTAAAGGTGAGTTCCTCCACAGAAAACACTGTGTATGGATACGTGTAGACAAAATCTGAAAGTCTGAATACAATTGTCTTAAATACGATTTCTAAAGAAAAATATGTTTTGAAAACAATCAAAACGCAAATATTTACTTCCAACTGTTAAAAAAAAAGTTTGAAGATATGTTTGATCAAGAGAGGTGTATTTGAGTATCTATGTTTTGTGTTCTTAAAATTGATGTAAATGTAAACAAAACTAATTTGCTGTGAATATGAATGTTCTTATTTGATCTAGTTTACAAAACATTGGTTAAGTATATATCTTATGTACTATGCTTATAAACAAATACGCTTATAATGATAAAGATAAAACTATATTGTTGTTTTATTTTGCTATCGTCACCAAACATCAGCAAAGTATGGGGTTTCCTTTTGTTATAGAACCTGGTACTGCTATTTATATAATATTGTTAAAGGTATTTAATAATGTCAGAAGAAGGCGCTTATCTATGGAACTTATCAATTACATTAAGAGTACATGTCATTAAATATAGATATTGCTACAGTACATGCCATTAAAGAGAGACGTTGATACATTACATATAATTAAAGAGAGATGTTGATACGGTACATGTCATTAAAGAGAGATATTGATACAGTACATGTCATTAAAGAGAGATATTGATACAGTACATGTCATTAAAGAGAGACGTTGATACAGTACATGTCATTAACGATATGTTGATACAGTACACGTCATTAAAAAGAGATGTTGATACGGTACATGTCATTAGAGAGAGATGTTGATACAGTTCATGTCATTAAAGAGAGATATTGATACAGTACATGTCATTAAAGATATATTGATACAGTACATGTCATTAAAGAGAGATGTTGATACAGTACATGTCATTAAAGAGAGATGTTGATACAGTACATGTCATTAAAGAGAGATGTTGATACAGTACACGTCATTAAAGAGATATATTGATACAGTACATGTCATTAAAGAGAAATGTTGATACGGTACATGCCATTAAAGAGAGATATTGATACACTACATGTCATTAAAGAGAAATGTTGATACAGTACATGCCATTAAAGAGAGATATTGATACAGTACATGTCATTAAAGAGAAATGTTGATACGGTACATGCCATTAAATATAGATATTGATACAGTACATGTCATTAAAGAGAGACATTGATACAGTACATGTCATTAGAGAGAGATGTTGATACAGTACATGTCATTAAAGAGATGTTGATACAGTCCTTTACGTTATTGTTAGTAGTTTACTGAAGTAAACTACCTTCATTATATGGAATGTATCATTGTGTTAGCATATTCAATTACATAACTGATCGAATGTTTCCTTTCATGCGTTAACATATATATTCTTTATCTATGATTGAATCAAATTCCATAAGCTATACAATCTATCATTGTATCGCCTGGAGAACACTTTGAAATATACTTAACAATATGTATAATCTAATGATGAAATGTATCAGAGATAATAGTAATAATACGTCTTGATTTAATAGGGTGTATAAAAATATGTTCTGTATGTATATCATGACTATTGTCTCTACTTGTCTTATGACAGTGACACCACATTCCTAACTCTTATCTAACTTTACCCGGATTTGACCTAGATTTGCCAGGTGTCCTCGATGAGACAGACGAGACTTACTCTTCCGAAACACCTGGTCTTGTTCCCCTTTGTACTTTTCTATGATTCTTCATACAAAGTTATATTTCTTGCTTATATTTTCCCTCGTTTAATCGATTTGATGTTGTTACTCTTCGTTTTCTATGTTAAATAATAATAATTAATCAAACGACGGTGGTAATGTCCATATGGAAAAACAAGGATTGCTACAAAACATTATTTACTACAAGACGTGTAGAGAACTTTGTGTGTTATGATTATATTGTGTTGTCTGTACTGCTCTCCCACGCTAGACTGGCCATATCACAAATATAAAAACCTGAATCATTTAGATATATCTTCGTATCGGTTCGTTAATGAGTTCATGCCCCCCGGAATTCCAACTTGGTGAACCATTGTCTCTGTAAAGATAGCATCAACGACGCAACGCTGGCACACGAGATTACCATCACAGTGACATAAAGACTGGCACTCTGCTAGCGCGTGTTAGACGTAAGTCGATATACATTGCTGTACCTGTTTGTCCCAGGTACGGTTATAACCTTATAATATAGCCTCACGAATCAATCTCTGGAAAACCCACTATGGTCAAATACAAACCAAGATGGTAACACATATAAGGCGCATACTGTATAAACAAAATATAATCATTGTAAAGATTCAGTATACAGGGTAACACTGTCAAGGTCTAAGTTATAAAAAAATCGAAATTGTCAACATACGGAGACAAAGAAGTCGATCATCACATACATAGAAAAAATAAACTAAATCATCAATACACAGACAAAACTATACTAAATCATCAACAATTAACACATAGAAACAAAACCGTACTATATCATCAACACACACAGATAAAACTAAGTACGCCAGTAACAAAATTAAAGTCGATATACAGAATTTACATCTTAAACCTAGAACATATTGAATGATTATTTATTTATTTATTTAATTCGTCTGAATAGATGATAATGGCAATTTAGAATTTTTTTCATATCGCTTTGTCACACTAGTGATTATTATCCATAGTTATATAGTATTTGGCTGCTAGCTTACATCTTCCTGAACTCCATGGAGATCATACCACATTACCTTCCATTTTGCGCTTACATCTTGTACTAAACCTGGAATGCCGGTACGACATGCGTTCTGCTTTTTGCGAAATGCTTTATTTGAAATGCTTCATGCGAATTTTTTAAAGCATAAATCCTTTGTAATTGAGCATAATTGAACCAAAAGGGATCAATTTTAACAAACAAAGCGACCATCGTTTGATTTGAATTTCCGTCTTTTAGGTCTACAAAGCATTTCGAATAAGCAATAAGCATGTATTTTTTCGCATTTAACATTAAGCATTTCGCATTTAACCAAAATGGTCAATGCTTATTGCAAAAATCTTGTTTTGTGAAATAGCCTTACAGTTGGCCTAAGTCTTTAGAAATGCGGAATATTCCCGATCTGCTCAGGACCAACTGTCGTTCAGCTTTAGCAAATCATGGGTGTTTTTTCTGTTTCTAGTATTATTAATCTTAATTCATCGTCGGATACCCACGGCTATTTGCACCACGCTACACTTATCACGTGATAAACTTAGCTTAGTGATATCCGACGACGTCCTCAATTACAAATAAACATTTATCCTCATTAACAACTTTTGATATGTAGTATAATGGAAAGATATCAAAAGTACAACTCAAGCTTTTACCATTTAGAATCGAACAATCAGCATTGATCATTTCGCAATTAACAGTAACCATTAAGCATAAAACATTCACATTTAGCAGTAAACATTTAGCATCAAGCATTTCGCATTAAAGCAGTAAACATTTAGCATAAAGCATTTCGCATTAAGCAATAAACATTTAGCATCAAGCATTTCGCATTAAGCAATAAACATTTAGCATAAAGCATTTCACATGTAGCAGTAAACATTTAGCATCAAGCATTTCACATGTAGCAGTAAACATTTAGAATAAAGCATTCACATTTAGCAGTAAACATTTAGCATAAAGCATTCACATTAAGCAATAAACATTTAGCATCAAGCATTTCGCATTAAGCAGTAAACATTTAGCATAAAGCATTCACATTTAGCAGTAAACATTTAGCATAAAGTATTCACATTTAGCAGTAATCATTTAGCATAAAGCATTCACATTTAGCAGTAAACATTTAGCATAAAGCATTCACATTTAGCAGTAAACATTTAGCATAAAGCATTCACATTTAGCATGTCGTATCGGCTTTCCATACTGTAGCACAACTGTTTCATGTACTGTCCTACCATACAGTATCCCTGTAAAAGGTACAAAGAAACTAACGACCCTTCGATACGTTGTACAAAGTCAAAATACGACCATCGAGTCCCCGCTTCGGGTATAGACAACGTCACTTCCGGGATAGTTTTGTTTGTTTTTTTGTTTAACGTCCTATTAACAGCCAGCGTCATTTAAGGACGTGCCAGGTTTGGAGGCGGAGGAAAGCCGGAGTACCCGGAGAAAAACCACCGGCCTACTGTCAGTACCTGGCAACTGCCCCACGCAGGTTTCGAACTCGCAACCCAGAGGTGGAGGGCTAGTGATAAAGTGTCGGGACACCATAACCACTCGGCCACCGCGGCCCCCAGGGATAGAGCCATTTCTTGTCAAGTTATATAAAGGAATTGAAGGAATATTGTAAGTGCCACTGTTTTGTTTCAAAATTATAGTGAGCCTTACTATGATATCATACTTACGTTGTGTGGTCACGTGACGCATTCTTCATATCGATGTCTATGTTGATTCCTTCGTCACGATTATAAGGATTCCCATTCGGTTGATTTCTGTAAAACTGCCCGAGGTCAAAGACACATGTGATGGCTTTACAGTCATAGATGATACAAGATACATCCTCCACGGGCTTAGGGTGGTCTGGAAAAATGATAGTGCTACCTTTATAACTGATTAGGACCATATTACCTTTAATTATCACAGGAAACCTCTGGCGTGGAGTTGGATTTATTAACGTGGTACATGCATTACACACCCAATGATATAACACAGTAACAAACTTAAATAACCCGGAATCCATACAGAAAAAAATCCTGTTCCAACAATTATTATGTTTGACCAATCATCTTGTTTCATCAATCATCCATTACCAATCATCCTACTTTACTTAACACCCTGTTTCACCAATCAGCCTCTTTCCCAGTTATTCTGTTTTATCATTCACCCTGTTTCACCAATCATCCAGTTTCACCAATCATCATGTTTCACCATTCATCCTTCACCAATCATCATGTTTCACCATTCATCCTTTATCAATCATCCAGTTTAACCAATCATCCAGTTTCACCAATCATCATGTTTCATCAATCATCCTGTTTCACCATTCTTCCTTCACCAATCATCCAGTTTAACCAATCATCCAGTTTCACCCATCATCATGTTTCACGAATCAGCATGTTTCATCAATCATCCTGTTTCACCATTCGTCCTTCACCAATCATCCAGTTTCACCAATTATCCAGTTTCACGAATCATCATGTTTCATCAATCAGCCTGTTTCACCATTCGTCCTTCATCAATCATCCAGTTTCACCCATCATCATGTTTCACGAATCATCATGTTTCATCAATCATCCTGTTTCACCATTCGTCCTTCACCAATCATCATGTTTCATCAATCATCCTGTTTCACCATTCGTCCTTCATCAATCATCCAGTTTCACCAATCATCCAGTTTCACGAATCATCATGTTTCATCAATCAGCCTGTTTCACCATTCGTCCTTCATCAATCATCCAGTTTCACCCATCATCATGTTTCACGAATCATCATGTTTCATCAATCAGCCTGTTTCACCATTCGTCCTTCATCAATCATCAAGTTTCACCCATCATCATGTTTCACGAATCATCATGTTTCATCAATCATCCTGTTTTACCATTCGTCCTTCACCAATCATCCAGTTTCACCAATTATCCAGTGTCACGAATCAGCATGTTTCATCAATCAGCCTGTTTCACCATTCGTCCTTCATCAATCATCCAGTTTCACCCATCATCATGTTTCACGAATCATCATGTTTCATCAATCATCCTGTTTCACCATTCGTCCTTCACCAATCATCATGTTTCATCAATCATCCTGTTTCACCATTCGTCCTTCATCAATCATCCAGTTTCACCAATCATCCAGTTTCACGAATCATCATGTTTCATCAATCAGCCTGTTTCACCATTCGTCCTTCATAAATCATCCAGTTTCACCCATCATCATGTTTCACGAATCATCATGTTTCATCAATCATCCTGTTTCACCATTCGTCCTTCACCAATCATCCAGTTTCATCAATCATCCTGTTTCACCATTCGTCCTTCATCAATCATCCAGTTTCACCAATCATCCAGTTCCATCAATCATCCAGTTTCACCATTCGTCCTTCACCAATCATCCAGTTTCATCAATCATCCTGTTTCACCATTCGTCCTTCATCAATCATCCAGTTTCACCAATCATCCAGTTTCATCAATCATCCTGTTTCACCATTCGTCCTTCACCAATCATCCAGTTTCACCAATCAACATGTTTCACGAATCATCATGTCTCACCAATCAGCCTGTTTCACCATTCATCCTTCACCAATCATCATGTTTCACCAATCAACATGTTTCATCAATCATCATGTTTCACCAATCAGCCTGTTTCACCAATCATGCTGTTTTACCAATCATCCAGTTTCACCCATCATCATGTTTCACGAAAAATCTTGTTTCACCAATCATCTTGTTACACCAATCATCATGTTTCACCATTCAACCTGTTTTACTTATCACCTTGTTTTACCAAACATCTTGTTTCATCATTCATGACTCCTATCAGGATATCGATAACCAAACTATCGTAAATCGTGCAGCCCAATCCTAAAAATGTATCGATAGCTAGGCATGTTTTGAAACTATAAAAGCGTATAAACTTTAAACAGAGCGCTTAATTTAGGTTGGGTAGGTTGTAGGACAGCAAAACTGTTGTAGTTTTGATTCAGTTGTTAATTTATTCTCAAAAGGGGAAAAAAGGGAAAACAATAATACAAAGATCTGATTCTAACTGTATGAGTTGTAATACTCAGTAAGTTGTGCCAAATCATTTTTTTATTTATTTGACAACACATTAAATATGTATTAACTAAACAAGAAAATGAAAATATTAAGAAGATATTTCGAAAATAAAGTACTGACCAGAGATACAAAGTAACCTTTAATTAATCTATAAAGGTAATTGTTTGAAATCAAAGACAGAGTTACAAGATATCTATTCAAGATACAACAAGTACATGGTATAGCAGCAAAGCTTTGTTTGTTTCCAGAACGATGAAATGGTAAGATTAAAAGAGGATTAAAAAGTAACCAGTAAGTGTAAACAAGGAAGCTGAATACAAAGAAATATAGATAGTACAGCTTTAAATACAGCGTTATCAATTCATCTTCTTTATAATTCATTTTTAATTCACCATTTTTAATCATCAATTTCACTTTTTTCGATAATCAGTTTATACAATTTTCATAATCATTTTCACGATTCCATAATGGGATTCTCCATTTTTATAATCAATTTTCCATCTTTACCATTATTTCACAGTTTTATGATCAAATATGCCATAGTTATACCTTTATTATTGTCTTTATCCCTCGTCTATTTCAATATTTTTCATTATTATTCACATATTCCGATGATCGATTTTACTATTTTATCGTCAATTTCAACTGCTGTATTAATCTATTTAAAATATTTCGGTATAAATAAGTCCTGTGTTTGACGGCTGAAAATAGGCATGAGTAAGCCTGTTAATTAGAGACTTAAAACTTAAATGTAGCAAATTTAAATTAAAGTTTTTATTTCATATAATATCACCTAATAAATAAAATACATGCAGTCCTGAGAAATAAACTTCACTCCATTCATGTATATAATATCTAAAAACGCGAGCTTACATGATCACCGATTAAAGATAGGGCACCCGTAGTCACGCCACAGGAAGTTTAAATACCATTAAATGTATTGTATGATTGCGATTGTACTATCAATGCAGTAATTAAGGAAACAGGAAAAAAATGTTCTCGTTCGTTGTGAGATTACAAATTATGTAATTGCCGGGACAGAACTACAGATTACAGACACAATGACCCTAGTGTGTTGTTTTCACTGAAGTCGGTCACTTGTGAAGTTAGATTTGTCATTAGCCATTCACAACTCGTCGAGTGGGGATTTGGTGTACGAAAACAAATATGTCTGTCTTGGTTACATGTTACAATCAGATAATAATGTTGTGCATACCAGTTAACACTGCTGTGTTGAATGATAACTATTTATGCTCATTTTATAAATCTGTTAGAAAATGTCCCGAGATGAACTAAACACACTGATCACATGACAATTTCGAAGAAGATTGTTTTTCAACTAGACAAAGGCAGACACAACAGACAAAAACACGACCATCCTTAAATAGTATTGATTGTACTTAGAGAATACACTGCTGTCACAAGAATGAGAACATCCTGCGTTATTCCTCTGTTTGTTCTGACTCTCTTTTAGCTTTTCAATTCTACTTTTCTTTATTGCCGTCATCCTTGCTGACAACTTGAATTTTTAAGCCATTGACATAAAGGTATCTGACAACGAGATACTCAATCTCTGAGAACATTCGATTTTCCAGATATACATGATCAAAATATGTAACCTTAACTAATTGATGTTTATAACCTATACAAATGTTTGATAACCTTAACTTATTAATCCTTATAACCTATACAAATGTTTGATAACCTTAAATAATTAATGTTTTTAACCGATACAAATGTTTGATATATCATAAAACAAAAACCTTTCGTTGGTTAAAATTTTTTAAAATGTCCGCATCCATGTTTTGTAAATCCTAAACAATACCATTTGTTTTCTGATATTGACGATACTTACTGTCTACTGCCACAAAAGTGAATTTCTCTAATGGATCGGTTTGCAGGTTTTCGCATTGTGGATTGATGACGACACATGTATATTGAATCTCACGAATTTTTCTATTTTCTGGAGTGATGACGTCCGCAGTCGTACGTCTGATGATGGTAGTGGCGTTTTGGACGTTAATGGTGGTATTGACCTCAGTCAAATTCATGTCACCGTCTGGTAATACCATACGCACGTCTGTGCCGCTCTTGAGAGTGTGACGAGAACTTGCACGCACTTTGCAAATCATATTTAAGGGCTCGCCTTGGTACCGGAATGGACTTTTTGGCGATATATCTGAAAATACAAAGTTTTGTTTTATGAACTTCGCAGTTCAATAATTTGCACATGTATCAGGCCCCAGGTGTGGAGCCTATAGTTTTAGTATTCTTGTATCGGGACTCAAGCTTGTAATGTTATATGTGGAATTTGTGCGCTAGTTTGTAACTTGATGTTTGGGCGCTAGTTTGTAACTTGATATTTGTGCGCTAGTTTGAAACTTTATATTTGTGCGCTAGTTTGTAACTTTATGTTGGCGCTAGTTTGTAACTTTATATTTGTGCGCTAGTTTGTAACTTGATGTTGGGCGCTAGTTTGTAACTTTATATGTGTGCGCTAGTTTGTAACTTTATATTGTGCGCTAGTTTGTAACTTGATGTTGGGCGCTAGTTTGTAACTTTATATTTGTGCGCTAGTTTGTAACTTACGTCTGGGCGTCGTCGAGTACCCTTATGTGAGGGACACATCTGTGTAACTTGATCAAGTTATTTAGGCGCTAAATGTCGTTTAGATTCATTTAAATGTGTTAAGGTGTACGCGTATTTGTTACAGTAATCATTAAATCAACACAAACGATTTAATTGAACTTACAAACTTCTGCATTTATATCACAGGAGCATGTTCCATGTTGAAGTTGAGATGTTAACAGAAGGAAGCAGAACAGCAGTACTTCCATACTTCACTGCCGACTGGGAGTAAATGGCCCTCTAGTACCGCATCTATCCACTAAATAGAAATGAAGTTGTTTGGGTAATACAGCTGAATCAAATGATAAAGTCTTAATTACGTACACATTCACTAATTACTCTAGCCAGCAACAACTTGGTTTGCTGGGAGCTGAGGTTTATTGTTTGGATATTTCATTTATCGAGTGTTTGAGAACAACTTACAGGCGGGTGTTTATGTGCATTTTTTATTTAGAAGTTTCTTCCCGTCCTTCAAGAATTTCTGTATACATTACGGATTTCATAAATGTTATTTAAATGTGCTCTTAATCCATTTTATCACACATTCGTCCTGTTTTACCGTTAATCCATTTTATCACACATTCGTCCTATTTAACAGTTAATCCATTTGATCACACATTCGTCCTATTTTACATTTAATCCATTTATCACACATTCGTCCTGTTTGACAGTTAATCCATTTGATCACACATTCGTCCTGTTTTACATTCAATCAACTTTATCTCACATTCGTTCTGTTTTACATTTAATCCATTTATCACACATTCGTCCTGTTTACATTTAATCCATTTTATCACACATTCGTCCTGTTTTCCAGTTAATCCCTTTGATCAAATATTCGTCCGGTTTACAGTTAATCCATTTTATCACACATTCGTCCTGTTTTACATTTAATCCATTTTATCAGACATTCGTTCTATTTAACAGTTAATCAATTTTATCACACATTCGTCCTGTTTTACCGTTAATCCATTTGATCACACATTCGTCCTGTTTACATTTAATCCAATTTATCACACATTCGTTCTGTTTTACATTTAATCCATTTTATCACACATTCGTCCTATTTTACATTTAATCCATTTATCACACATTCGTCCTGTTTGACAGTTAATCCATTTGATCACACATTCGTCCTGTTTTACATTCAATCAACTTTATCTCACATTCGTTCTGTTTTACATTTAATCCATTTATCACACATTCGTCCTGTTTACATTTAATCCATTTTATCACACATTCGTCCTGTTTGACAGTTTATCTATTTGATCACACATTCGTCCTGTTTTACCGTTAATCCATTTGATCACACATTCGTCCTGTTAACATTTAATCCAATTTATCACACATTCGTTCTGTTTTACATTTAATCCATTTTATCACACATTCGTCCTATTTTACATTTAATCCATTTGATCACACATTCGTCCTGTTTGACAGTTAATCCATTTGATCACACATTCGTCCTGTTTTACCGTTAATCCATTTTATCACACATTCGTCCGGTTTACATTCAATCCATATTATCACACATTCGTCCGGTTTACATTTAATCCCTTTGATCACATATTCGTCCTATTTTACATTTAATCCATTTATCACACATTCGTCCTATTTTACATTTAATCCATTTATCACACATTCGTCCTGTTTACATTTAATCCCTTTGATCACATATTCGTCCTATTTAACAGTTAATCCATTTATCACACATTCTTCCTATTTTACATTTAATCCATTTATCACACATTCTTCCTATTTTACATTTAATCCATTTATCACACATTCGTCCTATTTTACATTTAATCCATTTATCACACATTCGTCCTGTTTTACATTTAATCCATTTTATCACACATTCGTCCTGTTTGACAGTTAATCCATTTGATCACACATTCGTTCTGTTTAACAGTTAATCCATTTATCACACATTCGTCCTATTTTACATTTAATCCATTTTATCACACATTCGTCCTGTTTGGCAGTTAATCCATTTATCACACATTCGTCCTGTTTTACATTTAATCCATTTTATCACACATTCGTCCTGTTTTACCGTTAATCCATTTTATCACACATTCGTCCTGTTTAACAGTTAATCCATTTCATCACACATTCGTCCTATTTAACAGTTAATCCATTTTATCACACATTCGTCCTATTTTACATTTAATCCATTTATCACACATTCGTCCGGTTTACAGTTAATCCATTTTATCACACATTCGTCCTGTTTTACATTTAATCCATTTGATCACACATTCGTCCTGTTTTACCGTTAATCCATTTTATCACACATTCGTCCTGTTTAACAGTTAATCCATTTTATCACACATTCGTCCTATTTAACAGTTAATCCATTTGATCACACATTCGTCCTATTTTACATTTAATCCATATTATCACACATTCGTCCTGTTTAACAGTTAATCCATTTTATCAAACATTCGTCCTATTTTACATTTAATCCATTTTATCACACATTCGTCCTGTTTGACAGTTAATCCATTTTATCACACATTCGTTGTTTTACAGTTAATCCATTTTATCACACATTCGTCCTGTTTACATTTAATCCCTTTGATCACATATTCGTCCTATTTTACATTTAACATTTAATCCCTTTGATCACATATTCGTCCTATTTTACATTTAACATTTAATCCCTTTGATCACATATTCGTCCTATTTTACATTTAACATTTAATCCCTTTGATCACATATTCGTCCTATTTTACATTTAACATTTAATCCATTTCATCACACAATCGTCCTGTTTTCTGTGTTAAGAATCGTCTCCTACAATCTCATATCAAATGAAATGAAACCATATTTAGGATCCTATATTATTTTTTCATCATCATCATCATCTTCATCATCATCATCATCATCATCATCATCATCATCATCGAGTGAGTGAGTGTTAAAGTAGTATTAATATTGTGTATGGATATAATGCAAAATTCTTCAAAAAAATATGTATATATATATATATATATATACATATAGTAAAAACAGGATGTCACTGTGTTTTTATTAAAATATACATCAGCCAATTGTGTTACCATCTATACCTTCCAATCATCATACAAAAAAAAAAAAAAAAAAAAAAAAAAAAGAGCAACCCCACAGCCTCATTTCTCCATATCACATATTATGATCCACAACTTTTCACAGCCAGACATCAATCACATCTGCTTGAGGACACAGTAACAACATATATAAACTAGTGAACTTCCTATTGTAGATATGTTGGAAATTACTCATCAATTCATATTTACAATCTATTAGCTCTGATATATATAGCACTTTATTGACAAGACAAACAGGGAAGTGTGAAAAAGAAAAGAGTTTTGGAGAAAGAAAGTGGAACAGAAAAAGAAAAATAAGTAATAGTTATAATAAAGATGGGAGGTAGACCAAATATTGTATGTTTGGCCTTGTCAAGGGCTCGGAGAGGCCTACTAAGTACAATTAGGTATGCTTCTTAAAAAGTAAAAATAACAATACTATTTGTAATAGTAATAATTTAATACTTGGCAATTCAAACCAATAACCAGCTCATAAACCAACTAACTTTTCCATTTACTCCATTCAAACCTTTCCTTTGCAGAGTCACCATTACCAATTAAAGTGTATTTTGAACTTTGTAATTACCCTTAATTGTGTTAATTAAAGAGTTTACATGTAATGAGTTGTGAAAGCATCTTATTCCGTATATGTAATGCTTAAAAATAATGATCATTTAATTATAAACCCTATTTATCGGTGGAAGGATCATATATTTATTATGTTTACCACATTATAACGTTCGTATTTACCACGTTATAACGTTCGTATTTACCACATTATAACGTTGATATTTACCACATTATAACGTTCGTATTTACCACGTTATAATGTTCGTATTTACCACATTATAACGTTCGTATTTACCACGTTATAACGTTCGTATTTACCACATTATAACGTTCGTATTTACCACATTATAACGTTGATATTTACCACATTATAACGTTGATAATTACCACATTATAATGTTCGTATTTACCACATTGTAACGTTCGAATTTACCACGTTACAACGTTCGAATTTACCACGTTATAACGTTCGAATTTACCACGTTATAACGTTCGTATTTACCACGTTATAACGTTCGTATTTACCACATTATAACGTTCGAATTTACCACGTTATAATGTTCGTATTTACCACATTATAACGTTCGTTTTTACCACATTATAACGTTCATATTTACCACATTATAATAATTCGTATTTCAAGATGTTATATTTATTGTGTTTGCAACATTTTTACGTTCTGAAAATATGCTATACACTTGGATAGGTCCAAGAGAGATACAAAATAAGATTTACTACCGTTATAGAACAGAGAGATATTTACAACATAAGATTTACTACCGTTATAGAACAGAGAGATATTTACAACAGAAGATTTACAACCGCTATTGAACAGAGTGATATTTACAACAGAAGATTTACTACCGTTATAGAATAGAGAGATATTTACAACATAAGATTTACTACCGTTATAGAATAGAGAGATATTTACAACAGCAGATTTACTACCGTTACAGAACAGAGAGATATTTACAACAGCAGATTTACTAACGTTATAGTTCAGAGATATTGGCAACATTGTATCAATTACGCATAGATGGTATTAATATCATATCTAAACATTTCAATAAGGTATGTTCATTAACTAGAATTGAGGAATATACCTCAGCAATATAGGTAACCGAAGAAGCTACCACTGTAATAGGTATTCGTCTGGCTTAAACCACCTTTTTAAAAATTCTAAAGAATTCTCACTGACATTGACTTTCACGTATAAAGCTAGCTATCAATACTTCACTTCTGGCTAGCCGTAATTTTGTATATACATTGAAGGAAAATAAACTCACCCGATTTCTCCACGCTACCTGGGTTGATCCACCACACACATACATAGAGTAGTCCAAACAATGCCCAACCCGACGTATTCGATAGGTAACTTCTAACAATGCAACTTAGGCATAATGTACTGCTTGTTTTTTTTGTTTTTTTTTATATCCGACACATTTAATGAATGACTGTTGTAACTAAAAAGACACAAATATTCCACAGTCGTCCCACGAAAACCTGTTTTCTCACAAATATTGTGATTTTTGTTTTAACTTCTCTCTTTTTAAATCATGGGTATATGGATAGTAGTTTTTTAATGTGACGTTAAGCTGTTGCCACTACGATGTGTGACATTTCTGGGGACAATAGGTCTGACTGGTAGATTTAAAACATGTAACCCAAGTTAAAGCGGACATGTCGAGGGCTGTCAATCTGTTGTTTTATCTAATCGGTGGCGTGTGTGCTAATTATAAATCTGGATTTCCTAACCTCACAACATCGGAAATTTCCTGATTAAATACAGCATTTCCATAACCCACAAGTTTAAAAAATATTTAATAAAACAATGTTGTTACGTGGTTCTATTAAAAACATACATTATAGTGCATTAAAACACTATTGCGTTTGGGGAGAAAAGAGAAATGTCGTGAGGGAGCGTTCTGGGGGTTGAACAGAATGATTGAGTAAAAAGGGCTATATTACAGCTTTAGTTCAGGGTAGGCAGGGGCGTAGCTGGACCATATTTAATGTGTAAGCACTTACAGCAGGGGGTCTGGGGTCACCGTCAGTAAGATAACGCAAAAAGGTTTAAAGAATTCAGAACAAACGTCAAACGCTAGAATGCTTGACTTAATTACACCTGTGTTTGAAAATGATGAGCAAGCATGGGCGTGTGTTTACACTGCAGCTACGCGCCTGGGACGGACACGGCAGAGTGGTCTTAGTAAACATGATGGGTAACGAGATCTTCTGGAAGTTTATACAAGGACTAGTCAATAATGAAAGATGGCAATAAAACAAAATATCCTTCAAATCTGACACCACTGAGTTTCACCTGAGATACGGGTTGTTTATGTCTAACATCATGATCTGATGGAGAACTATTCTGTTTACTCGTGCGACTTAAGTAGGCCGTGTCCGTGTATAGGGAATAACCAACCAATTGAAAAAAAAATATATTTTTGAAACAGCCCCTGTGTATAGAAAGTTGAGCCACGGATAAAATGTCTGGCAGCCACTGATTGGCCAGTATGTTATGAAGCGAGAAAATAGATATGTAGCGTGATAGGTAACTATCAATAAGAAATGTTGATATAAATTTCGTAAGTCCGATTGATTTTTTTCCAAAAAGTTCAGGTAATAATAATTAACAGGTAAACATTTAAGATTTTTGATAATTTTTACTGCAAAATTCAGCCATTTTCAAAATGGCTGCACTGGAGAAAATTTGAGCTGAAGGACCCAACTTTTTTTTATTAGGTGTTATATCAGACCCTAAACTTTTGTTATAAACCATAATTGTCATATTGAATTCATGAATTTGAATGAAATACTCCAAAACGTCAACACTAAAGTCTATGGGAAAACGATTGGTTGGTTGGTACCTTATAGCTACTGGTCCTCGCCAAACTTGTTCTCCCAATGCTATATAACGTAACATTACCTGGATGTCATCCAGATTCACATCATAGCGTTGGTCGATTAGGAAGAGGGCACTCATCCTTTACGAATACATGATCTTATTCTCCTGGTATTTTTAAACCGTCCTAACTATATTTTAATTCTTTCATATTCAGACACCGTTTATCGAGATCGTACTAGAACTATCGATACTGCCTAACTCCGCTACGCAACAAAATTATACGAAGACCTATAACGGGGTTCGATTTCCTGAACAGGCGTGAAAAAGGTATAGGTTCGCTTGCCAGATCACGTGGGTTTTCCCCGGGAACTCCGGTTTCTTCCGACAGTAAGACCTTTCGCGTGATTTCATCTAGGCCACCAACCTGTTTCGAAATTATTCTAAAGTAAATAAAGTTTATGGTTCATATATAGATCATCAATAACTTATTGAGCAGTCTTTTGTATCGTAGTTGATACACACCGCCAAATCATTAAGAAAAATATACATTCCACGAATTGTTTCACATCGCATAATCATAATAAAAACAAAATGGCCATGGATAAGAAGCAAAATATATTTACTGATGTTGTTTTTAAGAACGAATCCTATTTTATTCGATAATTTTTGAAAACCTCTGGCAAAAATTGCTTTCCTGGTGATAATGATGAAACAAGTGCCAGCTGTTGTTGTGCTGGATACGGTTGTTCAAAATAACATTAATGATATCAATTGTCTCGCAGTAGAGTTGGAGACGAAATTCGAGAAGTAACACTACATATAATGTAACTGTTGGAGAGATCCAACTGGTACGATTGATAGAATGCTCCGAGCGAGTTTTGTCACATGCACAATGAACTGTTGATATCTTACGTGTCATTGTTTTATTAAATCCCCGTAAATTCTCGCATTAGAACTGGAGACGAAATTCGAGAAGTAGCACTAAATATAATGTAACTGTTGGAGAGATCTAACTGGTACGATTGATAGAATGCTCCGAGCGAGTTTTGTCATATGCACAATGAACTGTTAGTATCTTACATGTCTTTGGTGTGTTAAATCCCCGTCTTTGTATCGCACGCGCTACATATGGCTGACATGTCGCGTGATGATAGTATCAATGCCTTTTGACAGTCGATGAATACAGACAAGTATTTCTGAATGATCAACAATTACAGACCACTGGGAAACAAAATAGGGCCAAATGATCTGTTTATTACGGCGAATTACGTACACGGAGGTGTATCGGTCTGACAAAGAATGACGGTAAGGTCGAGTAACATTTAACATCACCACGCACATCACTCAAAAACTAAGCTATTTAAAACAAGAGGCCCATGGGGCCTGTATCGCTCACCTGGTTGGATTAGACCAAATGTCAAAATAATGTTCATGTTCAATTCGTTTTATTTGTCAATCTCAAACAATGCTATATATGGTTATGGTGTGGAGATCCAAACTGCATTAAAGAAATAACGAAGTCTAGACTCTCTATGGGTCTGAAAGACCTCAAGAATTGTTTTTAGAACATCCATTCATAACTCTATGACTAGTAGCGATTTAAAGGAATTACCTCTATTTACCCTATGGGGCCCCTCAGGAAGGAAGGGGGGGGGGGGGGGGGGGGGGGGGGGGGGGGGGGTCAGAATTACCATTTATGCAAAATATGTTCCCCTTCCCCCAAGGATGTCTTTGACCAAATTGTGTTCAAATCCATTCATATCTTTATGACAAGTAGCGATTTAAAGGAATTACCTCTATTTCCCCTATGGGGCCCAACCCATTTGTCCCCTCAGGGGTCAGTCACCATTTGTGCAAAATCAGTTCCCCTTCCCCCAAGGATGTTTCTAACTAAATTGGGTTCAAATCCCTTCATAACTTTTTGACTAGTAGCGATTTGAAGGCATTACCTCTATTTTCCCGATGGGGCCCGCCCCTTTGGCCCCTCAGGGGTCAGAGTCACCATTTATGCACAATCTGTTCCCCTTCCCCTAATGATGTTTCTGACCAAATTGGGTTCAAATCCTTCATAACTTTATGACTAGTAGCGATTTAAAAGAATTATTGAATGTAATGCAAAAATAGCATCAAATGTACTCATTCCAGGACGAAACCCGAATTGGGCATCAGATATGTCATATGATTCACTCCATTTCAATAACTTACAATCTAATTAAAATCTAGATGGTCATTCTCACTACGTTACATGAACATCTAACAACATCCCATAAGAGGTCACGTCAGGGTGATCTTTTGGATTAACCAATAAAATGGCTACTTCCAGAATCTTGGAAGTGAATTTTAAATGTCCGAATTAGCATGACTTAGAGGGTATAGTCTGTCAAATTATTTCAAGTCATTTCGTCCCATAAAGCATTTAGCTATATACTGTGCCGAAATGGTTTGCTTCAGATGCATGCTGTGACGAAATGTTTTGCTTCGATGACATCGATAAAATGCCAATTCGCCCTGAAAGTGATATACACACATCCCAAAGGTCATCAGAACGTGACCCCATATTGGATGTTGTTAGATGTTCATGTAACGTAGTGAGAATGACCATCTAGATTTTAATTAGATTGAATAACTTACGATTTAATATTGAAGTAAACAATTTTCAAAGACAGCTTAACAAACTTATACCCTTGAAATTGTTAGGATTCGATTTATCTCCCTTTTTATGCACCGGAGTAATCACGGCTCTAGACCATTCAGCCTGAAAATATCCTGAATTAAAAATTTCATTAAACAAAGTACACAATACGGGTAAAAGGAGAGTTTTCCCCCGATAATAAACATTCATTTAAAATACCATCCAACCGATGTGCTTTTCCACGTTTCAGTGTCAGAATTGCTGGTGATATTTCTTCTATAGAAATTTCAGAATCCAATTCATCATATACTGGTGTATCGTAATCAACTTCATTATCTGCAGATATAGCAGAATCACTATCTAAGTCTGTATCGTTATTAGTATTTACGCCATTAACAATAGACAAATCCTTAAAATATTCATATAAACAATTCAAATCCGTTGGAGGTCCTGATGATTTTTGCCTTGCAAATTTCTTTAAAAAAGACGTGGATTTATTATACTTCCGCAAGTATTCTAGCATGTCTCCTAATCTCATATATTGTCTTTTTTTCTTTGATTCTAATATCTTAAACCTTTTCTTACTTTCTATTAAATTCTGTTATTCACTATATATATATATATATTTTAGTACATAAATTCACTGTGCTTAATTGATTAAATAGATGTTTATGTTACTACTACTAGTTACTACATACATAATTAGCTACATATATACAGTTGAACTTCGTTAACTCGAACTCGGAAACCTCGAATACCCCGCTTAACTCGAAGTACCTCGTCGATCCCGGCCGAATTCTCTCTTTATCTTAGTAAAGAAAATTCGGAAAACTCGACCTCGGATAATACGAAGTGAAAATTTGGTCCCAACAATAAAAATCCTATTTGAAATGATCGAATAACTCGAAGTATAATTTTCGTGTCCAACAACGATCGGTGGTAAACGCCGACATTTTTAACAGCTAAATTCCGTTTGTAATACTGAATATATCGGCAC
This sequence comes from Pecten maximus, assembly GCF_902652985.1. Lineage (NCBI taxonomy): Eukaryota > Metazoa > Mollusca > Bivalvia > Pectinida > Pectinidae > Pecten > Pecten maximus. The sequence continues at coordinate 32,748,015 of NC_047028.1, forward strand.
TACAAACCTACATGCTATCATAAGTGTTTCATAAATTCATTAAAGAAATTGTCGGTTGAATCTTATAACAACAACTCTTGGTGATAAAAAGTACTGCTTTACTTACATCAGGTAATTTCCTAAGGCGGTCGCCGATATTAGTACACACGATAGTCCACAACTCATCTACCCTGCTCGCTCAAGCGGAACTAATCTCTGACACACCGGTAGATCTACTCGGCTGATGTTTTTACAGGTGTAGAAACGAAACAGTCACCGGCGCCTATTAAATCTTTAAACTGCTGAAACAATAGCGTAGTTACTGCCGATGCGTTCAGAGTACAACTGTAATGATAACAAAACTGAGACTTTCAGCACACAATCTAGCTATAGAATCAGGAAGGTATAGGAATATTCCCAGGTGTCATAGGTATTGCATTAACTGTAATTCTTTAGAAGTTGAGGATGAATTTCATTTTTTACTCGTATGTCAAAAATATTCAACTCTTAGAGGAAAATATATAAAGAAATATTTTTGGAAAAAACCTTCAGTCTTCAAAGTAATAGAATTACTGAACACAAATAGTCTTGAAGAATTGAATTTGCTAGGAAGATTTATCAAAGAAGCTTTTAGTTGCAGAATTGTGTAAATATACTCGGTTTGTGTAGGTGTTGAGTTTTGATGTACTGTAACACATTATTGCATAATAGTGTGCTTATACATTGTTGAACCTCCCGGTGTCCGTCTGTCGTGTTTACCAAATGGTATTATCTGATACTTTGTTTTCCATGTCTCTCTGACTGACTGTTATAAAAGTTCTCCTAGAATCCTTATTCTGTAACAGTGTATTATAATTAGTATCAATTCTGTGATTGGGCGCAGCCCTTGTAAGATTAAGTGGTTACAATGTATTTTTTTTTGCTGATGTTGCCAGTAGACAATATGGTTGATTAATATTCCTCATAATATAGTACATATGTCGGTTAATCGGTTTCCGTATTTAATTATAATAAGTTAATTACGTTTTGTAATTTTATTATAATACATGTTGTATTCATATATATATATATACATATATAAATACATGTATATTAATTTATGTACTGATGGGTCATAGACCTAAAGTCAATAAATGAATTGAATTGAACGGTCAGTGCTGTCTATTAAAGAAAAGCATTATTTTCAATTTCGGGAGTATCAAAGAAAATTTTTTTTAACGTTGAAACCCAACTACATGTTTTTGACACATACGTCGGTAGTATATTTAACTATGGGGCTGAAATTTGGGGTTTTCATAAAGCACCGGATATAGAGAAAATCCACTTACAGTTTTTAAAAAGATTATTGGGGGTTAAGAAAAGTACTTCTAATTGTATGATTTACCAAGAATTAGGGAGATTACCTTTTGTAATAGTGAGGAAATTTAGAATTTTTAAATATTGGTTGAAATTAAAACAAACCAATAACTGTGTGTTAAATGCTTGTTATCAAGATATGTTAGAAAACGGGAATGAATGGTTGAATGAAGTAAAAGAAGAACTGTATAGAATGGGTGTTGGGTATATATGGCAAAATGGGGATATTTATACAGCTGATTGTATTATGAATATTGTTAAATGCAGACTATGTGATATATTTATACAAGAATGTAAAGAAAAAATCAATTCATCTTCCAAGTGTTCACTGTACAAGTTTATTAGTGAAAAGTTCTACTTACAGCCATATTTATCAAAACCAATAGGTACTTCTAATTTAAAAGAAATAACTAGAATTAGATTGTCATCACATAAATTAAATATTGAAATTGGTAGATTTAATAACTTAGAAAGAAATCAAAGAATTTGTTCCTATTGTAACAGTGGAGACATTGAAGATGAATTTCATTTTATTATTAAATGTGAATTTCATTTAGACCTAAGAAAACGTTTTATTAAGAAATATTATTATAATAAACCTAGTATGTACAAATTTATTCAACTTCTAGAAACAGTAAACAAAAAAGATCTTTCAAATTTAGCAAAATATATTAAATACAGTAATAAACAAAGAACAGATTTTTTATTAGTATAAAAAAATGTCCTTCTACACTCTACCTGTTGTACAATGTATGTGTTAGTCCGGTTGTGTGTGAGTGTGTGTATGCGAGTGTGTGGTTTTTGTATTGTATCATTTCTGTACATGTATATATTTGTTGAACCGATGAGCCGTAAGGCTCAAGGAAATAAAGAACTTGAACTTGAATTAAATCGGATAACACGCCAACTCAGTGGTGTCTTCCCACTCAGCCAACATATCCTATTTTAACATTGGAGGTAGGAACAATAGAGAACAATAGGCACTAATTACAGGTAAGTTATAGCCTGTTTTGGAGAAGTAATTGATTCTCAGGTTACCTGTGTTACCTGTATTACCTGTGCTATATGTGCTACATGCTGTTAACAGTTTGTAGATAATGTATACTAAATATATATACATGTATCACAAATACTTTTGTATAATTAAACAAGAGCTCCCAGAGGGATCTTGGCGTCCACCATTGAATGATCTTTATAGGTTCCATGTCAGATTGATCTTTTCTCTACTTTTTCCTTCCTCTAAGTCTTACTAATCTGTGTAAATTCAGAAACATCCCTCTAGTACTTTTCAAACAAGGGGAACCCATATATCAAATTTAAGATTTAGCGATAATGGCTGTCTGTCGGCCATGTTGTCTTCGGATTGGTCCCAAAATGCAATACCAGGGACCAAGGGGAACCTACATATGAAATTTGAGAAAGATCCCTTCAGTACCTTCTGTAAAATAGCGATAACAAACTTCAATTGTCAAAATACAAGATGGCTGACTGTCGGCCATGTTGTTTCCTAACTGGTCTCAAAATCCAATATGCATAACTAGGGACAGAGGGCAACCTACAAATGAAATTTCAGAAAGATCCTTTCAGCAATTTCTGAGAAATAGCGATAACAAGAATTGTTTACGGGCGGACGGACCACGGACGCAGGGCGATATGAATAGCCCACCATCTGATGATGGTGGGCTAAAAAGATTAAAATAGAATAACTCAAATTTTCATAAATTAGTGAAAATAATTCATTTTTCTATATCTTTCATTGTTATAAATTTCACACTTTATCATGATTATTATGTTTTATAAATAAAACAGAAAATACATTTGTTCAATTTAACCTTTACATTGAAAGGGCACATTATCAATAAGTTTAAGTCAACGTTACCTGTTTCATTGTGATATATAACAGGTATATATAATGTACTTAAGAGAAAACGATTAAAAACAAAACACTTTAACTGACATTTTAATAGTTCAAGTAAAACAAATCATGTATGATCATGAAACTGATTGAATAATAAAGTACAAATCAGTATAATCCTAGAAATCACGGATAAAGTTCACAATACCACCAAAGTCACTGTGTAATCATATCGGCGGTTCATATGCAGTCTTCACATACGAAATTATTCACGTAATAAATAGTTCAATCTTATTACGACAAAGAAACACTAGTCTATATAATTGTCACTTCCTTTAACACAAGTATATGGTAATCATAACCCTTGCAAGTTCAAGTTACTTTATAAAATTGAATGTTAAATTACACTTGTATATACTGTTTAGAATACAAAAGTTCAATTTCTCAAAGTATATCATAATCACTTAGGTCCCTTTATGAAATTGAATGTTAATGTCAGGAAACACAAATATGATACACGGGTATATAATTGTCATTATCCTGGATTTATTACTCCAAGTGGATAAGATGTGAAGCTGCATCAGCATATACAGTCACATCCATCGTGTTTTTTCGTAGTCTCATCTTGAGAGTCTGGAGTCTCGATTCCAGTTGGCGATTTTTCCTCTTCTTTGCGCATGGTTTACCTCCAGCTTGATACTCTACCATTTCCCAAGAAATCAACCATAATCTGGGCATTTGCCATTGCAACCTATAATCTATTTTCATGAACGTGAAGTACAGTAAGTGTTCAGAGAAAAATAACTAATGGAATTGGTAAAATGTTTTGACTACATATCATCGAAATTTATGCCGTTAACTCTTTATGTGATTATAACAAAATGCACCTCTATTTTTTTGGAAACAATAATTCAATTAGTTAGAATTAGTTGCTTATTATAGCATAGTAATCAGATCTAATTGAAAGGGGGAAAAATGATTGAAAGTACACTGTATATCATTGTTACCTGTATATGATGCATTTTTAATTATATAAGATTTTTCCATTATTTCATTTTTAAAGTGATGTGTAATATCATTATATATATAAGTAATAAATTATCACTATATGTGTTCTGTTATTAATACGTACATATGAATGTATATTTTTAAAGGTATTCTTAAACATTTTCTTCACTTTTATTGCCTTTGAGTCCCATGTATACATATACTGAAACAGACTATACCTACATTTTCCACAGGTAAACGCAGGTAATGTTTATATAACAAAAACAACATGTTGGCTGAGTGGGAATGAACCAACTCAGTAACAGTAACATTTTATACGCACATGCAAAAAGTGTCTTGGGTACGAAACAGACGAGAATGGGTAAGAAAACGGTTACACTAGGGAAAGATAAACCGTGGTTTACACGCGAATGCGCAGATAAAAGAAAGGAATTCCATGAAGCTAAGAAACGGTACAAAATCCTCAAAAATAATGAGAATCGTAAAAAGTTAATCAAGAAAAGTAGAGAATATAAAAAAGTAATCAATGCAAATTATAGAAAGTTCCAAGAAAAAACTGAGAACGAAATGAGGAAAACCTCCATGTATGAACCGAAAGCATTCTGGGATATCTTAAATAGAATTGATAAACAAGATAATGCACTGAGAGTTGACATGCCAATTGATGAGCTACATGATTAATTTAGAAATTTAAATCTGAATCCTAATAAAAGTGAAGACGAATTTGAACTTCCGGTCGAGACTGATATACCGATATATGACAATATACTGAACGGCCGAATTAACAGTGAAGAAATATTAGACGCTGTTAAAAAATTAAATAATAATAAAGCGTGCGGAATTGATGATATATATAATGAATACATTAAAAGTACCATTAATGAAATGTTAGTTTAAACATATTTTATTGACATATAATAATGACAAAGGGATTAGTCAATAAGTGTTTCCAACTTATAGACGACTTCTCCCATAATAATAACAAAATAATTAACAATAACATAGTCACATGATGGCATATACAAATATTCAGAAATTCGATAAAGAAACGAAAATATAATGAGAGAGAGAGCGAGAGAGACAGAGACAGAGACAGAGAGAGACACAGAGAGAGAGAGAGAGAGAGAGAGAGAGAGAGAGAGAGAGAGAGAGAGAGAGGGGGGGGGGGGGGGGGGGGGCGGGAAGGAGGAGGAGATAGGTACATATAAAGTTAAATGACTGCATCGGGAAAGATCACGACATATAAATGTTTGGAATGAATTCAAATATACTTAATCGATTAGAAGAAAAAAACATTTTTATATTATATGGATAAATGGAGCATTTTGGATTAAGTTTTTTTATTATAGGAAAATAGTATGAAAAGAAGGGGGGGGGGGGGGGGGGGGGGGATAGGAAGTGATGATTAGTCGAATCTTCCCGACCTATTCAAGAAGTTTTGCACAACTTTGGCGATTTTTATATTGTCAGTTGAGGAGATATTCGTGTCACCATTGCAAAGTATATTTACATTAACAGGACTGTACCAGGTTAAATCAGCAATAAGAGTTCCTCTTAAGTTATTGTACAGGGGACAGTTAAGGAAAAAAATGATAGGAATCTTCACAGGGATGTCCACATTGACAAGCAGGTGAATCAACGAGATTGGCTCTAAACAGATCATAGCTTAGTGCACTTGCTCGATTTCTTATTCTGTTGTGTAGAATATTTAGTTTTCGAGGACCATAACTGATAAAATGCTTGTCATATATATTGTTTATTGTCATAGATTTTTTTAGATTAGATTTGAAGGAACTTAAGGTAGGCGAGTTTCTGATAGTGTTATGTAAGTCATTCCAAAGTTTTGAAGTAGAAGGAAAGAAGGAGTTATTTGATAGTTGTAGACGAAAGTGTTGTTCCCTAAATAAATCTGCATTTCGTAAATTATAAGGAGCTATGTTGCCAATATACATTGGTAGTAGGTCGATAAGAAAAGTAGGTGCCAGATTATTTACTATAGAATAGAATAAGGAAAGTTTCCGAGCATCTCTTCTCTTCGAAAGGGGTAACCAACCGGTTTCCAGATATAAGAACTCTTTTTTTTTTGTGAATATGGGCAGCCCTGTGACTATTCTTGCGGCCTCCAGATTTATCTTTTCTAATAACAATGAGTTTGTTGAACCGCAGTTGTCCCATACTTCACATGCATATTCAAGTAATGGTCGTATATAGGTAAGGTACATTTTTTCTAATGTGTTCCTGTTTAAGATAAGTTTTAATTTACGGAGGGTGGCTATATATTTAGTTACTTTATTGACTATAGATTCTACATGTACGTTCCACTTACAATCATCAGAAAGAATGACTCCTAGGTGTTTATGGTGGTTTGTTATTTTAATCGGGGTATTATCGAATGTAAAGGACGGAACAAAAGGAAGTTGTCAAGTTGATATTACGAGGCCTCGGTTTTATTAGGATTAAAGGACATAAGCCATTCATTGGGCCAAATTTCAAGTTTTAATAAGTCGCGTTTATCCTCCGTCTCAATAAGGTTAAGGTCATATGACGCGTAGGATAGATGCTTATGTTACTACATACATAATTAGCTACATATATACTTAATTAACTACATAGATACTTCATTAACTTCCAAGATGTAAATTAAACTACATGAATACTCAATTAACTAAATAGATACTTAATTAACTACATACAGTATATACTTAATCAACCATATACATACTTATTTGAATAAATATACAATTAATTAACTAAATAATTACTTAATTAACTAAATAGATACATAGATACTCAACAATATAGGTAGTACATGTATATACAAAATACATAAAGGTTGTAAACATACAAAGTATTTAAAGGTAATACTTTTAAAGTATATAACGGTAAGTAATACATGCTTAAGTGCTTAAATGTAATACATACACGGATACAATGTATGGTTTGTCTTGACTTGAAAAGTTTATCCGTATAAATGGTACTTCTGGAGCCGTTCTGCATAAAATTTATGTCCAAGAATGACATTTTTTTCCATTCCGAAAAAGTTTTCGTTTGTCGTGAAGATAAAAAAAAAGAAGCGGTGCCATTATGGTAAGCGAGGTAATAAGGTTTGGTTTGGTTTCGTTCTCTCGGCTATCCATATCAATCCTCTCTCTGTCACCTAGATCATTCGGTGCAACATTTATGACAACACTGTTCATTAATGTGAAATTCATTTTATTATCAATCACTCAAATAAACATTCAATTGATTTAAACGAAGCGACTGGTACATCGTTGATAGTCCGGCCGGCTAAACACATAGAAATACTAAAGAACACACGTGATTTTTTATATTTATACTTTCCAGTTTCCATGTCCTCGTCGGTCTGTCATTTACACTGTACGGAGCATTTGCTGACTATGTTTCATGTATTGACACCAGGCTCGGTCAGACGTTTATGAGATTTATTGACATGCAGGCTTTGATTGTAAAAATCGTATCCAAGGTTCATGCAATGATGTTTAATTCAATCAAGAACTCTTCACTGTTTTACACCGAGCGGTCATTTGAGTTATTCACATCCTCAACATTTCATTTGAAATATAAAGACATTTATTTCCACATTTTATTTGAAATATAAAGGCATTTATTTCAACATTTTATTTGAAATATAAAGACATTTATTTCCACATTTTATTTGAAATATAAAGGCATTTATTTCCACATTTTATTTGAAATATAAAGACATTTATTTCCACATTTCATTTGAAATATAAAGACATTTATTTCCACATTTCATTTGAAATATAAAGACATTTATTTCCACATTTTATTTGAAATATAAAGGCATTTATTTCCACATTTTATTTGAAATATAAAGACATTTATTTCCACATTTTATTTGAAATATAAAGACATTTATTTCCACATTTCATTTGAAATATAAAGACATTTATTTCCACATTTCATTTGAAATATAAAGACATTTATTTCATTATGGTATCAAGCGTGTTATTAGAATTTTATAAGCATTCATGGAAACTGGCGAGTTATTACAGTCTGTTCGTCGAATGGGCAGCACTATAAATTTTCTTTCGCTTTCGTCACAAGTGTTGTCCCCAAATGTTTCTATGCAATCCTTCCCGACAACCAATTTTGAGAGGTATATTACAATCTCCTAATCAATTCAGATTTAGAACTGTGACGTAAGCAAAAAATGTCCAACCGCCTCATATAAAATGTATATCTATTTTAATATGTCATCTCATCAAATATTCAAATGTGCTATTTCATTTGATGTTGACCGGGAGTGTACGTGTAAGTCTGACCCCAGAAGATGTAGTTTGCTTAAATCTGGTCCTAGAAGCTGTAGCTTGTCTGTGTTATGGTGGTTTGTTATATTAATCGGGGTATTGTCGAATGTAAAGGACGGAACAAAAGGAAGTTGTCTAGTTGATATTACGAGGGCCTCGGTTTTATTAGGATTAAAGGACATAAGCCATTCATTGGACCAAATTTCAAGTTTTAATAAGTCGCGTTTATCCTCCGTCTCAATAAGGTTAAGGTCATATGACAAAAAAGCACCTGCAGAAATAGTTCCATACATCGTGTTTAACATTTAAATATTCTAATAGCAATCATATAAGGACAAGCTCTGGAGAAATTGAAATTCCGTGAGCATATCAGATAACAATGTAAATATTGAGTGAGTCAGTAGTGCTGCCTCGGGTATCAACCAGCATACTACCACGGGATGGGTCTATTGTGTAACTCTTCCTGATATATATCACTCTTGTAGTGAAAAGTAATTAGTCAGCTGATGGCTTTTAGTAATTTATTCTCACTGTGTCCACCGACTCTGTACACGTCTGATGAACCTATATGCGGAATGTTACTCAATTCGCCATACGTCCGTAATTGTGTGATCATTGAAAATTAGAAAGCAGTTATCCGCTTCGACATGGGTATCAAAGAAAGGTGGAAGAATTGTGTGATTTTATTGATACTACTAATCCTTTTGGTCTGTTATTGTAAGTACATGTTTAAGTTAAAACCAGTCTTTTGATTCAGCTTCATTAGGTAGCTTCTAATTAAGTTCTGTGAAGTTTTGGGTCAATTTTATATCCGATCAGTGTATGCTGAAAATAATAGACATTTCTATTCTATTTATCTTGTATCCAAACAGATGAATATTCTATTGTACAAACAAAACCGGAAGTGAAAGGGACGGGACGAATTGGAAGCACCGGTGCAAAAGAGACAGGACGAATGGGGAAAACCGGTGCAAAACAGACGGGACGAGTTGGAAGCGTCGGTGTAAAAGGGACTGGACGAATTGGAAGCACCGGTGCAAAAGATATGGGACGAATTGGAAGTAAAAGCAAATCCATGAACAAGAATCAAGAGGCATATGGCAAAAATAAAGGACGCCTAAATCTCAATGTTACGCAAGGATCAGGGGGTAGGTAGTTTGGTGCCGTAGATCGTGAGTTCGAGGCCCGGTCAGGGCACGAGTCAAAAAGTTGTCTTCTTTTGTCATTTGTGTTACTATGTTATATATCTATTTATTAGCACAATGTATCATATACACTATGTATTGGTGATCCGAAGATATAGATTTCCTGTCGTTGTTGCACCGAGAAAAATATTTATAATATATGTACAATTCGTATCCATGTATGTAAATACATTGCGACCAGGTATTCATATCATCTAATAGACGACTTCCACACTGATCATGTCAGGGTATCGGGCTGACCATCACTGTGGCATTGAAACGTTCTTTTTTAAGAACGCCGATGTGGCGCAGCGGTATAAGCTGCTGGTATTTCTGGCTAGGCGATTGGGTGCCGTAGATCGTGAGTTCGAGTCCCGGTCAGGGCACGAGTCAAAACGTTGTCTTCCTTCGTCATGTGATGTATATATATAACATGTTAGTGGCATGTATTTTAAACAGGTAAAACATACAAGGTTGTATTCCGTATTTGCATTGTACTCGATTACTGACGAGGAGAAGTAAATCGAGGAGACATTTTGGACGAATACTGCTCGTACTTGGGTCGTTGTCAAGGAGTTGTGAATTGACGATATCTACATAAAGTTAATATCATAAGACTGTTTAAACCACAAAAAGTGTAAACTGTCACTAAAAGTACTGATATTGCAGAGATAGAACAGTCAGGATTATTGTCAATGAACCTAACATAGAATTAAACAATATAATACTGATATTCGTCCGCGGTAATGATGGGGTGATTGAAATACCTACATCACGAAGTCTTTCGCTCGGTAAACACGGAGCAAAGGAGATGATGTGGTCATTTAAGCATTGAACGGCTTTCAGTTGGCATTCATATTGACTATGAATGCCAACTGAAAGCCGTTCAATGCTTATATTTACCATCTGCGATTTTTTATTTGTCGTGCGATTTTTTTTTGAAATTTATTTAGAGATTATATGTAAATAGATATATACATTTCGTACATTAAAGATAGATTACATTTTTACTAGGGCATTTTATATTATGAATCGATAACACAGAAATTAAAATGTCTTATAGAAAGAAATTTTGGAAAAGAAGATGTATAACACCACAGGAAAAATACCAAATGAAGACAACTTTTTAGGTTGGTCTAGCCGGTTCTCTCATTATCATAACAATGCAATACTCAACCTTTCTTGGTAAGTGTTGATCGATGAATCAGTTTCAAAATCAACCTGAAACAACATCGAGATGTTTATTCTCCCAGGTCAAATATTTCTGTCTGATTGACATGTGTTCTCTGAAAATCCGTGTTGGAACTCCAGGAGGAACATTCCCCCACAAAGAGCGGAGACAGTACATATCCTTAATCAAGATTTAGAGTTTCTTACTATAAAACATCAATTTTACACTGCCTATTATAGTCATTTATCGTTGAATTTCCTCTCCTAAAAGAAATATCAAAGTGACATCATCCACCGAAAATATACCATTCAAAAAAAATATTGGTTTAAATATGATAATATTAAATTTCGAATGCTATTCTTATATATTTCAGCATCATTTGTTTCTTAAACCACCAAATACCATTAAAAAATATTGGTTTAAATATGATAATATTAAATTTCGAATGCTATTCTTATATATTTCAACTTCATTTGTTTCTTAAACAAAGGATCTCAAGTATTACTGATGACGTATCTGCGGTCCGGGTCCAGTTTTCTTGGTGCGATAGTCCAACAGGTGCCGAGAGCCCTTTACTCGTTTGAACCTATGAAGAGTTATTTGACCAGACAAACTTACATATCAACTGAACGAGGCACGTGTCTCTTCTCAAACGATCGCTGCACGTGAGTACCGTTAATTGCCTTTTCCTAATTATTGGATTAATGGAAATCCCTTATATTAGTTGAAATACCTCATGTAGCATCACCGGATGCTATCAGAAATGGTCTAAAACTATTGTTTCTGTCCATTTTTCCATTTATAAGAGAGTTTGATATTTTTGTTTATGTGGAGCAAATAACCATACACAATCTATCTGAATGATGATATTTCAAAAGACAAGCCTACACAATTTGGAGGTATATAGAGGAAAACTGTTAGTATGTTTGATACATTTGAGCTATGAATATAATGATGCAGTTTCATTAAGTTGGTTTGGTGTGGTTTATTTTGTTTAACGTCCTATTAACATCCAAAGTTATTTAAGGACGGCCTCCCGTGCGTGCGACATGAATGCGTGTGGTAAGTGCGTATGTGTGTTTTGGGAGGCTGCCGTATGTTCGTGTTAAGTTTATTTCCAGTTAAACGCATACCGTTTACAATTAGCTATAGCTACATATGACGATGCTTGCGTTGTAAAATCTGAACGTTTTCTAATCTTGTTTTACGCAGTCCCACGCCCAAGGACGACTACAGCGGAATTATGGAAAACTTCAAGAACTTTTACGAATGTGAATTACGAATACTAGATCCGTTCTTAAGGAGAAGAATATCAGGTCGAAAATGTCATCTTGAAGACGATCAGGAAAAATGCATTTCCGAAATGATTCCTTATTGCAAATCTGGGACAAGAATCGCAAAGACCATTCGGTTATCCATGGACGTGGTGGATGTATTGATGGAAAAGTTTCCGAATCTCAAGGTGATACACTTATTAAGAGATCCACGAGGTATGATAGTATCCAGGATGAAAACTATCCCTGCACTCGGTATTAGAAAAATGGACATGTCTCTTGCGGCCCGTGCTGTGTGCGATAGGTATAACCGAGATATTAGAATAGGACAATCTTTGGACGTCAAATACCCCAACAGAATAAAAACCGTGCTATATGAACAGATAGTGGAGAAACCTCTGGAAACCTCCCTTCGAATATTTCAATTTTTGGGTCTACACCCGAACAAAAACTTTAATACCTGGATGAATGAACATATTGCTGGAGTACAGAAAGTGGCTAATCCGCCGGATACTCACAATCACGCATACAGTACCTATCGTGCCAATTCGTCGGCCACTGCGAACGCTTGGAGGTCACGTCTGATATTCGAAAATGTCGTAAAGATCGACAAGGAGTGTTCTCAGCTGTATGATTATACAGGTTATGTGTCGGTAAAGAGTTCAACACAACTGACAAATTTTAATATTCCTCTTCGAAAGAAGAATGCTAATTTTCCCTAGATAATCGGACTTTTAAATTACAAGTACGAGGTTCTGAAATATATAATTGTTTGAATTGCAGAATGTTTATATTAAATGACGTAAAAGATTTTCCGCTCAGAACTTTCACCTTTGATAAATATATAGACTAAACAGTGCATTGTTGTAACTTATCAGAGACGGTGCTAGTTTATCGCCCCTTACAGATGTTGTCATCCAAAGCAATATGGGTATGGATAATACAAAATCAGGATATACAAAAAAAACAAAAAACAAAAACAAAAAAACAAAAAACAAAAAAAAAACCGTCCAACACGATATGACTGTTGTGTGATGGCGGGTATAAGTATCTTTGACGGACATAGCTTCATATATAGTGAGAGACCATAACAATAAACACCAAGAATGAAAAATGAATAATTTGTGTTTAATTAAAAAAAACCCTGTGCGGAAATAAAACCGAACGACTTCTGTAGGTGTTTATTTTTATATTTTGTTTACGCATGAAAAGAAAAAAAAAATATAATAACCAAAACGGATACAGTTTGTTCCCAATGTTACGAATCATGAGGTTCATTAAACATCCATACTGTCTTTTTAGGTCACCAAGAATAGTAGTAAAATACTATAGTAATATTCAGCGCTCTACGTCACAGGGACGTACCAAGTAGATAATGCTTAACAACAGACGACAAAATAGTCATATTCAGGGACTTACCAATCAGATTATACTTAACATTATTCCAGAGGATTTTTTTTTTTTTTAACTGCAATACTTTAAAAAACTCCCCATGGCTTATGATTAGATGAAGTCAGGCGTGGGCTTGTACAATTAGAATCGCGATATATTTGCCAATAACATTTTGTAACATGATACAATATGGTGTAGTTGATTGGCTGAAAATGAATACGAAATTCGTAAATAATATTTATTATTAAGTTGTTTTTTTCATTCTTCTGGCACTTTTAATATTCACGTGTTCCATTTCTATACTCAGATAGTAGTAAAGTTAGAATAACCGACGGTCTGAATTATCTTACATTTCTAACTGATAATTAGTTAGTAAAATACAACACTTAGAGGTATCGTGCATCATGAATTTTGTACAGAAATACATGTTCATACTGGACACGCGTTTTTAGCTTCAATCAAGTGTGTTTCACATTCTGTCCGAGAACCCTTCTACGTAGCCGTCTGGGTAACAGACGTACGTAAAGATAAAATAGTGACCAGTTCATGTTTATATCACGGGAGTGAGATTGTGATGTTTCTGGTAATTGGTCTAAACCGGTCACCAAAGAGAACTCCCGTATACTATATACAGAGTGTAGCTGAATCATTCCAAATTAATATACGTACATTAAACAATATCTATTCATTGGATTCAGGAATATACATGAATATGTATGTACAAGCGGAAGTTGATTCCTTTTCCTCAACGCAAGACATTGTACGAGGTCTGATTGATAAGTTGCGAGCCTCGTATTGAAGAATTCTAATTTTGCCGGACATATTGTAATACATTTCAACATAATCCCCTTCAGTATTTATACGCTTTTGCCAGCGGTGTTTAAGGGCCTCAATACCACTTGTATAGAACTCCTTTTTCTTGGATGTTCAGAAAGTCATCCACGGCATGATAGTGTTAGGTTCAGGATGCCTGAAATAGCTGTTTTCATTTTGGAAACAGACGAAAGTCTGATTAAGCGAGATCAGGTGAATAAGGCTGATGCTCAATCAATTTAAAGCCACAATCGTGAATGGCAGCCATGGCAATGTCTCTTTCACCATTACCCAAACTCTAACTGGTATTCTCCATTTTGCAAAAACCGATTGCAATCTTAATTTTAAAACATTTTGCTTTTCTATAGATTCATAGAACCACTATTAATTTGAGGTTCGTCCTGTGCAGCCTAAGGTTATTGTACTTAATGACATTGATTGATATTAGCTAATGCCATTGCTCATTTCGTGTTTATAATGACGACCGTTTGACGACTGATCGACTGAGGCAGTTAAATCAACATAAAGAGACTCATATTCAGCCGCATATATATATTTATTTAGACTTTCGATGTATCAGACCATTTATAAAACAAGAGGCCTATAGGGCCTGCATCGCTCACCTGGATATTTCAGTAGTTATGGCAAAATAAACCTATTTCAGTTATTCCAGGTATTTCAAATATTTTTCTACGATTGAACTGTCTATGCCAACAATGGTTTCAAACTACAGGTGGACCAAATCCTGTTATTCTCCGAAAAGAAAAAGATTTCTAAAACAAATGCTATATTTTGCTATATTCCCCTATTGGGCCCCCTTTGTCCCACCCGAACAGGGTCACATCCTCGACTTATACATTAGATTTTCTTTACCTAGGAATTCTCTAGACCAAATATCACCAAAATACATTCAGTTGTTCAGGACTAGTAGGGATTTCAAGGATTAACCTTAATTTCCCCTATTGTACCCCATCCCTACAGCCCCAGGGGAGCCAAACCCTCCGTTTATACAACGTTTGCTCTCCTTTGCCAAAGGGATGTCCGACATTAAAACAAAACTAAAAACCGACAAGACGAAGGCGAATAGAAGGAGAATATGAACACGTGTTCCGGAACAATAGGCGGGTCCTACTTCAGTGGCGACACCTGCCGTACAAATCCAGTGTAAATCACATTCTTAGATTGAACACTACGACCATCAAATTCAAATTCAAATTCATTTTATTCTCTTTTCACATATTGAGATGATGTATAGAGAAAAACATATTAACAATATAATATATACAATAAAGTAGTGTTCGTGGTTGATACGTGGCACTGTTTCACAACAAAATATTTTCATTCTTAATTATCAAGGAGGACAAATCAGGTTATTAATAAATCTGATAAAAATACACATTTTCATTAGTTTTTTAACATTAGTTATATTCATTAGTTTGTTAAATGTAATAATATTCGGTCTTGACCAATAGTATTTGTCTATATATATATATAATTCTGTGACCATCATCAATCAATGATACATTCTCACAAAAAAAAATATCAACAACTATTTAATAGTGAACATAATCACCATCACTGAACTGATCATATTGTACAATCATACAAACTCGGCAGACAAGGTGGTATATATAGAAAGTAAACGTCGTTCCTCGATTGACCATTATGACACTACAGGGGGTAGCGACTGGTTGATTTGAATACATTTCCAGGCAGTAATAGAGATGATATTGAATGGATTATTGAATTGAATATACATGTTTTTCACGCAACTGATGTTGAAACATATGAGCCAGGATGTAGTTAGACTAATCCTTGAGTTATCAAGTGTATAATAAGGGACCATCGCGTACAGATATTCACTTTCGGACATCCGGATATCGAATGCAGCACAAAGAGGAGGGAGACAGAACTTAAGAGTTACATAGCTGTCCTAGCATCACCCATCTTCGCTAACCAAGGGTTACTCTACGCTAAGCTCCATTTGAAATGGAGCTTAGCGTAGAGTAACCCTTGGTTAGCGAAGATGAGCATCACCAGGTAGGGCACATTTACGCGAAAGCTATTGGGCCACAAAAAAAACCTCACGTATGATTTTGAGATGTATGGGGTATTAATGGAGCAGGTGAAAAAGAAAACAAATCGCGAACATAAGCCCAAAAGTAGCGAATTATTATACGTAGAAAAAGTTTTAGGCTTGGTTTGGTCTGTATATTGTTTAACAGCCTATCAACGGCTATGGTCCATTTAGGATGGCCTTTCTTGCGTGCAAGATGAATGTGTATTCTGATTAAGTGTTTATTTGCGGTACGTTCGTGTTTGTGATAGCGCGGAAGTGATGGTTTGGTTTGGTTTATTTTGTTTAACGTCCTATAAACAGCTAAGGACATTTAAGGACGTCCTCCCGTGCGTGCGACATACATGCGTGTGGTGAGTGCGTATGTGTGTTTTAGGAGGCTGCGGTATGTTCGTGTTAAGTCTCCTTGTGATAGGCCGGAACTTTTGCCGATTTATAGTGCTACCTCTAAGCGCCCGCTGTCAGTATAATGTGACCAGGTAGGACAATGGCCTCAATGAGACAAACCACCAGGTGAGAGAGTGTCGAGAAGACTGTCGTACTAGCTATTATTTAGTTTAAAAAAACACCAGTACGTCTAATTATTGGCATTTTTTAAATTTTATTATGGATTTTATGTACCGGTATTTAAGAATCTTTCATTTGATTCGCTAATATCATCAGGTCAAACAGTTACTATGGATGGACGCATTTAATAATCTTCAGTATAAATAACTCTGATTAACATTTAATTAAATTTACATTTGACGAACATTTTGTGTCGGGAGATTAAATCATTAAAAGATTTTGGTAACTGAGCACGTGGTGACGTAGAGCACGGACGTATTGCTACCGGAGAGACATTTCTGTCCTATTTTGATGTTTTAATGTGACTTTTTATTACATATTTTATGAATGTATGTGTGGAAGAGGAAAGTAAACCAAGTGAGTTTTCTATTTGGTGATTTTTATCAAGGAATATTGACTTATTTCGTGTTTTAATGAGATACTGTAACAGGAATGGATAGTGTTAGTTTATGTTAGTGGGTTACTTATAACATACCTCGTGTTCTCAGTTAGCGTCGTTAGTAATATACCGGAAGCCTACTTACTTCCGCTTTTATATCATTCCGTAAGCTTCATGTAACGATATCGCTCATTGGTTGATACTTTGTATTGTTAGCTATAGGATATAAATAGCGGGTGCACGTGTAGTTCGTTAGCCAGACGGATGCGTTGAGTCGCTGGACAGCTCACTTCTCTAGCTTTATCTATTAACAGCTACGGTCATTTAAGGACGTCTCCCGTGCGTGCGACATGCATGCGTGTGGTGAGTGCGAATGTGTGTTTTGGAAGGCTGCCGTATGTTCGTGTTAAGTCTCCTTGTGATAGGCCGGAACTTTTGCCGATTTATAGTGCTACCTCACTGAAGCATACTGCGAAAGACACCCAGCAGCACACCCCACCCGGTCACATTATACTGACAACGGGCGAACCAGTCGTCCCAGTCCTAATATGCCGAGCGCTAAGCAGGAGCAGCAACTGCAATTTTCAAAGACTCTGATATGTCTCGGCCAGGGGACAGAACCCAAAGCTTTCCTCATAGCGGCGAACGCTCAACTAAAGGCCAAAAGTGAGGCATTGTCAAGGGAGACATTGGGAAGAAGAAAGTTGTTCAGAAAGAAGAGAAAAGATAAGATCCCAAATTTAGTCGCCTCTTACGATCATGCAATGGGGGCAGCTGGTACAATTCTTAGGCCCTACCTGCAGGGTAGTATTAGAACAGTGTATTGATTCCAAACTCAGTGATTATGTAAATCTACAAATGTCACAGTTATCTGCCCTTAAATCAAATATTCGGGGGCAAGAAAAGGATAGGGATTCCAACAGGGATATTTTGGAAGAACACGAACAATACTAGCGTCGTACCTGTTTAACTTTCCTTCATGTCCCTGTGCCCGGACAGATAGAGTACAAATAATACTAGAGTCGTACCTGTTTAACTTTCCTTCATGTCCCTGTGCCCCGGGCAGATAGAGTACAAGGATTCAATGCATTACAGGCAGTTATCAGTGTGTATCAAAACAGTATGGGTGTCAATTCTATCACCGAGAAATCGATATCGCGCTGTCACATTATTGTGCCTATAACTGGTAGTATAGCCACTGTGATCATCAGCTTTTATTGATACAATAACCGGGAACTTGTGTTCAGTTACAAGAAAAAACCTTAAAGGAAGTGGTACGATGGTTAAAGAATCGTGAACGAGCTAAACAAAAAAGATTAAATCTTTTTGGACCAGAGACAGATTAGTTACCAAAGGTAAAAAAGTTACCAGAAAGAATGAAAAAGAGAAAATACAGTTATCTAAAATGAGAAATATTACCACTCCGATATCTCTTATGACCTCTTGCCACCTAGTGTTGCTTTAAACTATCTCTTTCAATTAAGAAACAGAAATGATTTTACGGTTGCAAATTATAGACTAGCCAGTACTCGATCTTTCATTTACCATCAACTTTGCTTTCTTTGAACGGATTTTTGAACGGATTTTTGCCAAAAGATCCCTCTTCTCCGAAATCTGACTTACTCAACACTAATGGTATTCATTATACTGTAGCAGACTACGGGTATGAGCGTCCAGCTCGAGACAAACAATGACGTCTCTGACTGTATACAGTGAACCAGTTGTTTATAAGACTTTTCTGATGTACATTTGTATTTTTAAAAGGACGTCGGGACACCAATCCTTCCTACGCATTTATTTTTGTTTTCCTTTATTTATATCCAATAATCTATATGAATAATACAGTGAAATGGAGAGGAATTGTATATTGACTGTTACTGGTATGGCATGATAATATTGAAGAAAAGAAAAATTTATTTGTGAGAATGCACAATATTTTTTTTTTAAATCGTTAACATAATTGTTCAATATTATTTCAGCGTCTACCTGTACTTTTCCTGCTATGAGGAAAACAGCAAAAGTTATGCCCCTTTTTGAAAATATGCACTCCCCATCAAATTACCGTCTAATTTCATTGTGATATTCCGTAAATTTTGAGAGGGTTACTCCATTGGTAACATGAAGGCAGGAGTCCCTCAGGGCTCTATTCTCAGTCCTATACTTTTTTATGATGTCTCTGAAATTTCACGCTCTTCATCTCGTCTTTTCGCTGATGATAAATCTATTATTAGATTGTCTTCCTTATGTGTTGAATTAAATCAATACTAACAATCTCTTGATTCCTGGGTTAATCGGGGTCGCGGTGGCCGAGTGGTTAAGGTGTCCCCACACTTTATCACTAGCTCTCCACCTCTGGGTTACAAGTTCGAAACCTACGTGGGGCAGTTGTCAGGTACTGACCGTATGCCGGTGGTTTTTCTCCGGGTTCTCCGGCTTTCCTCCACCTCCAAAACCTGGCACGTCCTTAAATGACCCTGGCTGTTAATAGGACGTTAAATAAAACAAACACCACTGGGTTGTGAGTTCGAACCTACGTGGGGCAGTTGCCAGGTACTGACCATAGGTCGGTGGTTTTTCTCCAGGTACTCCGGCTTTCCTCCACCTCCAAAACCAGGCATGTCCTTAAATGACACTGGCTGTTAATAGGACGTTAAACAAAACAAACAAATCCTAGGTAAATCAATGGCAAGTTTTAACCCTTGTGAAACGGAAGGTTTGTTTATAACAAAGTCTGTAAATACAAACTGCCAGCTTGATATTATCTTTGGTGGCGAGTTTTTAAATTCTGTTTTTGAATCGTCTGATGATGTCTATTATATTTATTATACAGCAATGAAGAAAATAAATGCAATCAGGAAGTTGAAATATATTCTTAATAAGAAAACTATGTTGAAAATTGATAACTCTTTCATTTTACCACTATTTGAATATGCCCGTGAATTATGGGATGAATGTAATCTGCATGAATCAGAATCAATTGTAAAGGCTCAAAGAGAAGCACTACGTATCATTTCTGGTTTTCATCATATGTGAATATCACTGCTCCATATTTTGAAACAGGTTTAGAAAAGTTACCAGAAAGAATGAAAAAGAGAAAATACAGTTATTTAAAATGAGAAATAGTACCACTCCGATATCTCTTATGACCTCTTGCCACTTAGTATTGAATTAAACAATCGTTTTCCATTAAGAAACAGAAATGATTTTACGGTTACAAATTACAGAATAACCAGTACTCGATCTTTCATTTCACCGTCAACTTGGCTTTCTTTGAACGGTTTCAACCTGGAAATTAGCTATTTCACATCCACTAAATCACCAAAAAGCACATTCCTTTTATAGATTTGGTGAAATTAAATTACATATGTTGCATACAAAGTTGGGGCGTTTGGAATATGTTTAACTGAATCTTCTGATTCCCTCTAAGAATACCTGTTTTTTCCATGTCCTCATTATATTATACAAAGACGCACCCTTTTCCAAATTTCTTACTGATTTAAACGTATTGCTCCAAGGAAATGAAAATCCGACGTAAGATCTAAACACAAACATTTTCAGAAGTGTGCTAAATTATACAAATTCCAGCCAAAGGCTCCGATACAATTTCTCATATTATATAGTATTATTTTGGAGAGGGTCTTAGTAATGTTGTAATAAATTTTGACTAATCCTTTATGCTTTTGTTGAAGCAAGTAAAATATGTTAAAAAAAGACGATGATTTTTCAATGTTTGCATGAAATTATATGAGAAGCCTGTTTATATAATGTATATTTCAAAACTGAATATAAAATTACAGAGTGAAGCGAGCAAACAATTATCAACACTTAACTGGTATAAGACATTGGAAGCTACTGTGTGGTCATAATGACCTGCTAAATACCTGTGGGCATGTCTATGTTTGCTTGTATGTATTAATTGCCGTTTGTTTTGGAGAAATCAACATTGAAAACCATTTGTAAAACCATTCCTTGGCGAATTCAGCCTTAGGGGGGTCAGTAGTGTTGTGTGTGTAATAATGTTCAAATGGTATTCTACCTTGGGATAATTTCTGTTATAAATACATTTGGTTCCAGATATATATCATACTAGTGTGAAATATAATTAGGTTGTAGTCAGTAGTCTGTATATGAGTGTACTATATATCTGTTCACTAGGGTTTCAACACGGGACGGACATGTAATACGAACGTGGCAATGTTCATATTGTACTAGTCATCAAGACGTCACATAGAAACATTCAATGATTGTGTTAGGAAAATCTTAACATAAAGTAATATAACATCACTGTGATGTTTTGTGGACCCTGAAGCGACACTTGAAACTTTTTGGAATGAAGAATCTAAGAGAGAGATGGAAGATTGGATTTCTCCTGCTGTTATCTGTAGCCGTTTTATTTACTTTTTGTAAGTATATACTTTATTAAGCTTATGAAGCGAGGTTAGCTATATCACTGAATTTGCTATATCACTAGATTGGCTATGTCACTATATTGACTATATCGCAAGATTGGCTATATCGCTAGATTGGCTATATCGCAAGATTGGCGATATCACAAGATTGGCTATATTGCAAGATTGACTATATCGCAAGATTGGCTATATCACAAGATTGGCTATATCGCAAGATTGGCGATATCACAAGATTGGCTATATCGCAAGATTGGCTATATCGCAAGATTGACTTTATCGCAAGATTGGCTATATCGCAAGATTGGAGATATCACAAGATTGGCTATATCGCAAGATTGGCTATATCGCAAGATTGGCGATATCACAAGATTGGCGATATCACAAGATTGGCGATATCACAAGATTGGCTATATCGCAAGATTGGCGATATCACAAGATTGGCTATATCGCAAGATTGGCGATATCACAAGATTGGATATATCACAAGATTGGCTATATCGCAAGATTGACTTTATCGCAAGATTGGCGATATCACAAGATTGGCTATATCACAAGATTGGATATATCGCAAGATTGACGATATCACAAGATTGGCTATGTCACTATATTGACTATATCGCAAGATTGGCTATATCGCAAGATTGGCTTTATCGCAAGATTGGCTATATCGATAGATTGACTATGTCGATAGATTGGCTATACCTTTAGATTGGCTCTGTCATTAATTTGCCTATATCACTAGATTGGCTATATGTTTTGATTGGCTATATCATTAGAATAGCTATATCGCTAGGTTGGCTATATCTTTATATTGACACCTTTTAAATAAAGTTTTATGTTGATTCTTTATCTATAGTTGGCTAATGTAGTTATTAGTCTTTTGAAATGTTATCATTTCTATTTTTCTTAGATAATTATACTCATATACATTCAAACATTATCGCGAAGGAGACGGGAGGAATTTCGAGTACAGACAAAGTCACCAACAAGAATGAAGCATCAGTAGAATTTAAGAAACGCCTTAATGTTACTGGAGAATCAAAAGGTATGTCAAATGCAAAAAAATAAACAAACAAACAAAAAACACAAAAAAAAAAAACAAATTGCTGATATTTTCACCAACATGGATTTTAATCCTGTTAATATATGCTTTTGCTTTCCTTGCCTATAACACTTGGTATGTTCTCTGTCGGAAAGAGTAAGCTGGAGGCACATTTTGAGCGGGTGCCATGTTGGGGTTGTATATTGGAGACACCTTAACTTTTGCCTGCATATTCTGGTATATATTTAAATGCTTAAATTTCAGTCATTTCAGTCTTTCTGATGGAACAAAAGGAAAGCATGTATGTACACTATATCGTAAATAAACGTCTCTCTATATTGTATATGGTTCCACAAAGGTTATGTTTTTTTCTCTGTTGGCCCTTTAGTTTCTATAGGTTCGTTTCCCGTAGATATATCTTCTATTGGTATAATACACGTGCTTGGTCAACGTTAAAATCATTGCACTATAGATGCATAAACATATTTTTAACGTTATTGCTTAAAAATTCAATTATCATTACTGAACTTGATAATAAATTGATATAACGACAAATAGACCGAAAGCTGTTACGAGAGCATTTCGTGAAAGTTGATATAATTCAATTCCTAAAAATATTTATATATAATGGTTCACTTACAGATGGGTATCAGATTTTATTGTTGACCTACTTACGGTCAGGCTCCACTTTCCTTGGAGATATTGTTCAACAGGTGCCCAGAGCACTTTACTCGTACGAACCCGCCAGGCATTACATGGCCAGACGACAGTCGTATATATCGCTGGAACGGGGCACGTGCGACTTCGCCAACGATAGCTGCAGGTCAGTAAACAAGTAACTGGTAAACAATTCAAATAAATATAACATGTTACCCGACACTCTAAAGATAACTATCGGTATATTTTATCCAATAAATAAGCACATGGCTGAATATTATGAGATAGCACTGTTGTCACAATAGTGTATATATATATATATATAATTAAAAATATATAATGTCCTTGTAATGGATATGCATAGTAATAATAATAAAAAACACAAACCAGAAATTCACACTAGCGCTTTCACATGCTTTGAGAGCAAGCTCTTCAGGTGTAATATATCATGTGTTTTATTTTCATGCCATTTAATCCATTCTTACTCTAGTGCATCTAACCCTGTTTGTTTAAACACCTTAAAATTAAATCAATTAGTCACCCTTAATTGAGCGGGGGAAAAAAAGAAAAAAATAATCTTTAAATGTTTAACAATTTATGGTGACATTTTGATAAAGTTATATATCATCAAAATAGTAAAGGAATATTTAGGGGACCAATATTTGTATTTCTCAGAATCCGGGTCTAGTCTAGATTTTAATCAAGCGGTCCCTTTAGGCATTTTACTTTTTAATACAGGTTAAAGTTTTGATGTATACTTGTTTTATACGCAGTCGCACGTCCAAGGAAGAATACAGCACCATAATGGAAAACATCCAGAACTTTTACAAATGTGATTTACATCATCTACATCCGTTCTTAAGGAAGGGTATATCCACAATTTCAGGACGAAAGTGCCATCGTGAGGTCGATCAGAAAAAGTGTATTTCTGAAATGCTTCCTTATTGTCAGTCTGGGACCAGGATCGTAAAAACCATCCGGTTGTCCATGGACATAGTGGATGTATTGATGGAAAAGTTTCCGAATCTCAAGGTTATACACTTACTGAGAGATCCACGAGGTATGATAGTGTCCAGGATGAGAACAATTACTCAGCTTCATCTAAAACAAATGGACATGTCTCTATCGGCGCGTGCTGTGTGTGATAGGTATAACCGAGATATAAGAATAGGACAATCTTTGGAAGTCAAATACCCCAACAGAATAAAAACCGTGCTGTATGAACAGATAGTGGAGAAACCACTGGAAACCTCCCTTCGGATATTTAAATTTTTGGGTCAGCAGCCGAATAGCAATTTCAAGTCATGGATGAGTGAGCACATTTCAGGAGACAATAACTCGTCCAACCCACTCGATACTCACAATCACGCATACAGTACCTTTCGCACCAATTCGTCAGCTACTGCGAACGCTTGGAGGTCACGTCTGAAATTCGAAAATGTCGTAAAGATTGACAATGAGTGTTCTCAGCTGTATGATTACACAGGTTACCTGGCTGTTAACAGTTCAACTCATTTGACAAATCTAAAAAATTCTCTTAGAAAGAAGAATGCAGAGTTTCCATAATCTTAATTATAACTCTGAATTTTCATTTGTTCTTCCTTCTGCATAAGATTATGATAAATAAAAAGGATAATTTCAAATGCAAAAAGTCTAAAAGCATCTGATGTTTAATTATGGAATATTAATATTAAATGATATGATGTTTTTGATCATTCACGTTTTCTCTTCTGTTTTAGCCATTTTATATCTGCTGTTCATTAGTAGCTATCAACAGATTTAAAATGTACGATATTGTTACAAGACAGAATTTGAGTAAAATGTTATCTCTTCTGCCATAATTAACATCTGCAATAATTATCCGAGTGTATAAATATATTGTATAAACAAACCCCCCTTGAATGTTAGGTGCTGGTGTCATCTGAACCGTTGATAAACGCTGTCTTTAAGGTTAAAAAAGCAATTGTGTGTAGGAAAAGCCACGAGAAGAAAATGATTTGTATGCAATTGATTATGTCTGGAGAATAAGGAGGATGGGGAAGCTGGGTGGTAGTCTCTTGCTTCAAAAGGTCTTGTACCAATTTACTTTTATGAGCTTGGGCGTTGTAGACAGACATTTTGTATTCCTGTCTTTGGTCTTTTTGTTAGAGTAAAATTTCTTAACCTTTTGCAGCGGCAATGTTACCTTTGGTGGTTGCAGTTTTTGGACTCCCTGATCTGTAGCAATCTTCTAAAAGAATAGAACCATTTTGGAAGTCTTCAACCAACGACAAACTGTACTCAAAGACAACGCAGAATTCCCATACACTTCACACAGTTCAGAAAATATCTTGTTTGCAGGAACATTCAGACTGCCTCTTGTTTTGATTCAAGCTTTGATTTGTAGATTCTCAGATGAACCCATAATTACTACAAATATTGACAGTATATACGAGTTGACCAACTTCATACGCTTGTAACTTTGTGATTATTCACATGTAGGTAATTAGGTATCAAACTATTGAAACGTGAAGACTTGGTTATAACTTAATTTTTCAGTTCTTTGGAAGCCCATTACTTGTAAAAACCCTCGTAGTAATGTTAACTGGCACGGGCTTACTTAAGTTATATTACCAGAATGCAAGGATGCTTTGCCGTTTGAAATGTAAATAATCACAAAAAAATACTGTATACCTGGTAATTTTCGCCCCCGTTTAATTTTCGCCATTTTCACCCTTTGAAGATAGGGCGAATTTAAGATGAAGGCGAAAATTTCAAGCTGAATTGAAGGATTTATAAACCATAGTACATGAATCAATTGTCGTCAGATCACAAACATACCATCTTACTTTTCCACTGTAAAATCACGTACTAAGCATTAAAATAATACATACTAAGTTATCTTAAAAATTCAGTTATTTTTTTTAAATTATGAAGACCAGTCATGATAAAAATGAAATACAGAGTGGCTCAAATTCCTGCCATGGAAAACACTAATTTTATGAGTTTAACGTCTCTTAAATGTGGCTTCCATTCATGTGTATGACACTGGTCAGTCATTAGTCACGGTACGGTAAACTTACAATTGATCATGTTTGCTTAAAATCACCCATGCATACCCGATACTACTTGAATGAGCAGGGACTAAAAGAAAATCTGAACACAGGTAAATCGTCTTTGTTTCACACCTGATTACCTTTCATAGCTCATGCCGGTAAGACAATTGGGGAACTGGATAAGTCCAGAGTGGTCCGAGTGCAACTGTATTGAGAGTTCCGAATGGAATTTTCCGATTGTTTTTACAAACGAGGAAAAGGATATTTCTTGAAAACCATTTAGGGCGAATTCAAAACGGGTCAAATATGTTTTGTGTTGCTCAAGGGCGAAAATAACCTGGGGCGAAAATTACCAGGTATACAGTATTGCTTATTTTCTGATAAAGAATTACATTTGATATAACACACACTCATTTCTCAGTCATTTTTGACGTTCATGCTTGCATACCAGTTCTCGTGTAGTAGTTTGATTATAATAAAAGTTCAGTGCCATAACACAAATCTAGGAAGGGGCAACACAGATATACAATACAATGATTTGTGTTTACACTCAATACACGTTTGTCTCGTAACAGTATTTTGTTTGATGTCAAGTTCAACGAGAAGATTTAGCAAGTGCAACTCCTATTTACCACATAGATGAAACATTCAAAGGTAGGGATTCAAAATGACCTTAGAAGCAAATAGCATAGTTTGTATGTGCTTTTGGTAGCCTCCGTAGTCCCTAGTTTACACATAAGCATTTAAGTCCAAATATGTACATACGCAAGAATATAGTAACATCTCTGTGCCAAGAAATAAAGTATGCTTTTATCGGGGGAAATGATACAATATCAGTTCTTCAATTTGTTTTTAGAAAAGTGAATATAAACATGCTGCTAAAAATATGTCAGACATCATATATGTAAAGTAAGAAGTTACAATTACAGAAGAGATAAAAATGTGAATTTGAATAAGAATATGCTCTTTTTACATTAATTTTCTGAAGGTCAAAAATACAACTTCCAATTGCAGTCCATTCGAAAGTAAGTGCTAAAAACATCTCCAAACAGTATAAAGTAAATTGCGCAAAAATGGTAATGAGGATTTTTTTGCAAAGTAATTAAAATTGATTGGCAATATTACTATATACTTTTTAAAAGAAAAACGAGCATAGGGGGAAATCTGTGGCATTGATAAAATAATGTAAAGTGAACTGAAATAAAATGTTTATACTTGGTTTCATTAGTACACAGGGACTGACACCTACACTAATAACAAACTAAAGTGAAATTTCCACTTTCAAAATGACCACCATGTTCCCTGATAACCGCAAATATCAAATGGTCTTACAACTGCTCAATGAAATTTCAGACAAGAACTCTACTTGATAGATTTATGTTGGTTTACACATTAAACCACCTAATCTGGAATCCAATTTGGCTTCCTCGACCTAAAATCTAATTAGTCATATCAGTGTTGCCCCACATCGTAGTTCTGATTGTCCAAGTCAACCAAACCTAATACATTTTGTACATGGAAGATGACGTTTAGTAGCGAAATCTACATTACTTGAAGTTTGTCTTAAAACTGTTGACTTTTGGATGCAAAGGCGTGCTGGTTTCGAAGTGCATTTATTATCCAAAATAGTATAGGATACTGCATGACTACTCGGGCACATACTCCCATGGTTCTCTGTCCAGTAGGACATTAGCAATATCTGATATCGTCCAATGTCCCGTGAGTGCCGATAGATACAGATCTCGTAGTCGCCATCATCCCTGAGGTGCTCACCGATGTAGCCAGCTGCCAGTGATATTTGTTATGCCAGGAGATTGTCCGAAGGTATTCCATGTCTAACTTTAGAAAGTCACAACTATCTGCAGTTGCATCTAGTTTGATAAATAGTGCTTGGCATTTCTGGTAAGATCTGACTCACCCGTTACACTCTCAGCTAAGGCGTTGTGAACACTAAGACGCGTTCATTTTGTTAGTAAGCGCCCTATCCTTTTGTCTCGCTCTGGTGTTTAGTCAACATCGGTCATATAATATATCGCATTTAACGTCCTAATTATAATTAACAGCGATGGTCATTAAAAGACGTGGCCTCCATATGTCGGCATTACGTGAATGCGTACTACGGGTTGTTCTATATTAGGAAAGACGCGTGTATACATGTACAACAAGTCGTTTGGGTGACACACATCAAAGCTAAAAATCAACGCTTTGCACAAATGGTCACGCTTTGATCTTTGGTCAGGGTTAGTGTAAGTGATCAAGTTTTCTATATGCTAAGTAATTTTAAATGGACTGAATATTGCAGACATTCAAAATGTCATTTGTTCAAAAACAATTGACGGTTTTTTCCCACAAAATGCTTATGGTTCAAACCTTCCTATTTCGTTAAAGATATATACATTGTATATATATTTTTATCTTTTTTTTTGTGTGACAATCTGCGTTCTGAGTTTATTAATTAAGTTACGTAATTAATAGATTAGGCAAGTGTATCATCGATTAATTAGGGCTAATTGTATAGCCAAGAAGACCAACTTTGATGGCAAAAAGCAGTGTATCGGTGAATGGTTTCTAGGTGTAAACATTCCCTAGGCCGACCCCTATGGGAAAATAACATTGCCGGAAACCACACCTTTGAACGTATTTAATTAAACTGGGTTGCATGTCGTATTTTTGTTACATTATTTAAGGATTCCTTAGAAAATACAATTATAAAATAGCAATGGTGAGCGAAAACCGTTCCAACGAATACAACCCTAGACAGCTTAACAGATTCAATAATAAGAAAAAAGTCATAATAATGTGATATTTGATTTTACACTTTCGTTCCATCGGCGAATGGTGACTATTCTATAGGCAAACAGTGATAGAACATTCAAAAGGCGAACAATCAACGTTTCATAGGCGACAGTATACGTTCCATCAGCAAACAGTGAACGTTCTGTCGGCGAATAGTGAACGTTCTATTCGCAAATGATGAAAGTCCCATAGGCGAATAGTGAACGTCCCATAGGCCAACAGTGAACGTCCCATAGGCGAATAGTGAACGTCCCATAGGCCAACAGTGAACGTCCCATAGGCGAATAGTGAACGTTCCATAGGCCAACAGTGAACGTCCCATAGGCGAATAGTGAACGTCCCATAGGCGAATAGTGAACGTTCCATAAGCGAATAGTGAACGTCCCATAGGCGAATAGTGAACGTTCTATGGGCGAATAGTGAACGTCCCATAGGCGAATAGTGAACGTCCCATAGGCCAACAGTGAACGTCCCATAGGCGACATTTAACGTTCCATCGGCGAATAGTATACAATCGACGAAAGCCCCCAACACAATAAAGTGGTGTTTATCTATCTCATAAAGTGACGACAAAGTGATGAACCACCTGCTATTTTTCACAATTAAACATGAAATAAAATTGATGGTCGACTATCATGCAAATCAAACAGTAGAAGCTTGGAAGGTTCCAGTTTTGGGTGAGCGTGAACCTACTGTAGTTGTAGGATATAAAGTCACAATTTGTTTTGTTTACTATTTAAACCACCAGGCGTCAACATTTAGGCAGTCACCATGTACAGGCGGCCATTTAGAATTTTGACAGATGAGGTTTATTATTTCTCGAAAAGTTCCACATGGACCTTACTCAAATTTCACCTGTATGTCTACGTTATTCCCTAGTTGTGCATGTTTCATTTTGTGCCTGATATGAAAACAAGATTGCCGACAGGCGGCCATTGTGAATTTCGGCAGTTGAAGTTTATTGTCGCTATTGCTAAGAGGATCTCAGATTTTAACCTGTAGGTTCCCGTTGGGCCTCAGTTGTTCCAGTTTTGTGACTAATTTGAAAGCATGATAGTCGACAGGCGGTCATTTTGAATACTGCCAGTCGAAGTTTGTTATTGATGTTCCTCAGAAAGTTCTTCTTGGATCTTTATTAATTTTAAGTGTAGGTCCCCCAGTTGTCTGTTCCGTTATTTAGAAAATAAGATGAACAACGGCGGTTATTTTGAATTTTGACAATTTAAGTTTGTGTCGCTATTTCTGAGAAGTTCTTCAAGGAGATATCTTGAATTTGATTTAGGTTCCTCCTGTATTAGTTTTTGTTAACCATATTTTTCAGAGAATTCTTGCTGGAATTTCTCAGTTTTACTGATAATGTGTAGGTTCCTCTTGGTTTCAAAGGATTCAAAGGGTGAACGAAGTGGCTGTCGTCAAGGTGACCAATCTCAGCTTATCGTTTTATCCTTTACGTTGAAATTCTAGCCATCACGTTGTAAAACCTTAAGGATGTGAAATGTATTGTAATTCATAACAAACAAGCTCAATACGTAGAAGAACAGGTCTTATGCTGGGTTCATCGCGTAAATCATTTTTTGAAGCTCCAGATATTTTAGACAGGTTTGCTCGATCGTGAGGCCCAGAGATAAATAAGTCGAACAGGTTTGGAGAAATTAAAAAAAAGGTTTAGTGGAGAGGTATATCACTATGTGAGATGGAAGATGAAATGGGTTGGTAGTTTGTCTATTTTATGTGTAGATTTCGATGTCTATCTCGATAAATCGCTAAAATAAACTATAGGAGACAAATAATAAGATCTAATCAACAATCAAACATTAGTAAAGAAGATATCTAACTGTCGTCGGCAGAATTCCCGTCATAAAAACCTTACTAATCCCAAAATTGAAAACTTTTTTTTTTGACAATGCCAAAACCTATTGGTAAAGTAGTAAAATCAATAACACATGGTCCACCTGACAAAGTTTATAACAACTCTTCAATGATCCTAGAATAAAAGGTTGATAAATAACCCCTGGATTAACTTGTCTAAAGTAATATTTGGAGAAGAAATTTAACGTATATGATTATTCTGAGAACAGAATATAATACATGTTTTTAGTTTAAGAAAAGACAAATGTCTCCGGGAAAATGTTTTTATCTGGAAAATGGTTATCAGGGCTGTATTTGTCAAAAAAGTACTGATTGTGGCTGCCACTTTCGGCAATGAGAAAATTCAAATTGATATTAAGGACATTATTTACGTTAAACTTTGGTATGACAAGGAGGTAAAATATATTGGTGGTATAGTTGATAATACACTTATACAGTTTGTGAACCAGGTTTTCTAGATAAAAGAGTTATCGATATTATTTAGTTCTCCAGATGTCTTTAATCAAACTTAAAGAAAAAGTATGATATGTAACTCAAATCTGAAACGCATCAAACTATTTTACTTCAATTGGGTCCCTGCATCTTGCGCTGGCCTTACCAAGCGCCCACTCGGAAATGCATTTGTTTTCTTTTCTTTTAAGAGCTCGCGTGGGAAGGATTATTCAAAATTGATTATTGTGAACTTAAAAGCATTGAGCATAGTGCGCCAAATTGAATGACATCTCCACTCTCTAGTTTGGCGATTGGAAGCAGGTCTACCTCAATATTATCGATACTGTCTTTGTCGAACATTGCTTAGTCCATTGCGTTTTTTCCTTGGATTTTCATTCAATGAAGTTAGAATTGTCAAAAACAGTCTGTACTGTACAGAAGTTGAGGATGCCGTTTGTCCTTTAAGTGTTATAAAACACAATCTATACAATCATATGCTAAAACGAAACAAATAGATGATATAAGGCTGTAATCTCTTCTAGACAATCCTCAAATAAATTTAAGAAATACTTAACGATGACTCGTGTATTGTTGCAGGATATACAACGAGGACAAGGATATTTTGCAATTAAATTAATAACGAAGGCCTGCAGGCCTTAGTTATTAATTTAATTGCAAAATATCCTCGTCCTCGTTGTATATCCTGCAACAATACACGAGTCAAAGTTGATTATTTCTATTCTACCATGTACTGTTTAGTTCTGAGATCTACCTCTTCCTAATAGAAAAACGGCAATGAAACCCCGGGAAATGTGTCGCTACATGGCTGTTACAATTCAAAAGAAACGATAAGGCGCGCGTGCTAATTAATATTCAAAAGCTGACGTCAATTCCAAGCCGTTTCGATAACTTTCGGGGATGTCGGCAAGCAATTCATGTAGAAATGCTCTTCAAAGGTTGCCTGTGGAAATAGACCTTACAGCATATTGTCAAGCAAAGTCTGCTCTGGGTGGATAGAAATTAACAATCTGCTATATTTCTCCGTGTAAAATACACGGTCTCCGACGCTCAAACGTTTTGGCCCCGCCATGTTTGTTTACAAATGTACGATTACGGAGGGGAAAGATTGTAACAGCCATGACTCACGAGCGTGTATTATTGACACGAGCGTGCATTATTGGAAAATAATACATGGTTTTAAACCAATAAAAACTGTCGTTGCATAGCAAACATGGCAGAATTGTGATTAATCTATTTTCCTTTGATATCAATGATGCAGTCCTATACTAGTGTAGCGGGACTGGACTGGGTCGATCATCGGTGACCAGGAAGCTCAATTGGTAGAGCATCCGGCTAGTGTTCGGAGGTCCCGGGTTCGAACCCCGGTCTGGCCGCTACATTTTCTCCTCTCCTGTTACAAAATTGGCGCCCAACTAAAATACCCACGGTGGTGGTATAAGGCTCTCGTGTGTCTTCGAGGGTGAAGACTTGGAAAAAAGGAGGGAGGTGTGTAGCGGGACTGGACTGGGTCGATCATCGGTGACTAGGTAGCTCAATTGGTAGAGCATCCGGCTAGTGTTCGGAGGTCCCGGGTTCGAACCCCGGTCTGGCCGCTACATTTTCTCCTCTCCTGTTACACTAGTTTCAAGAACATATGTGTTAGAAACGGTTTCATTATAGTAAGATCATTATGTATAAGTAAATGGTTTGGTAAGTTTTCGAAGATTCCTTTGGTATGTAAATGACATCCCCGGTATAAACACTACCAAATGAACACAGCAACAACAGAATTCTAAAAATAATCCTTAATAAAGTTATTCGTACAAAATGTAAAGTCGCAGTACAATTCTCCGAGATTGCATTTGATTTACTTTCATTTTAAAGGATAAAAAGATCCAAGTTTTTAGGGGGTAACGTTAGCGTATACAAGGTCACTGTAACAGACTTTCTTATCTTTTAAATCGACGATAACTACTGTTTGTCGAAGATGTGTCACCTTAAATAAATATCAACACTTAACTGTCTGTATGACAATTTATACTAAATCGCCGGAAGCATGTCAAGGTTACCTCGTATGCAATTGATTAACGAAGTCAAGCAATGAAATAGCATTAATATGTCGTTAACCATACTCTTCAATAAAAAAAGCACGAAGAAATAGTCAGGGTCCTTGTTTTTCTTTTTGAATATTATATGAACAATGTAATATCGATAACGTGTATTTTCTGGAGATATTGAAATTAAAATTCCATTCGACAGTCAAATGGCGAATCAAGCCGTGGGCGGGCAATTAGTCGCGAGTGGTATAGACATCACATGGAAGCAAGACATCTGGTGATTTACCTGGTCATTTATTCATACTGACCTCTAATCACGTGGGTGACACGTTCACAAGAGTTACTGAGGCTGACAAACATATAACCTTACACGTTCTATGTTTCAGACACTTAGAAAAGGAGATTTATTTAGAAATGAAGCATCGAATACAGAGATGGAGAAATGGATTATTTCTGCTCATGTTTATGGCCGTTTTGTTGTGGTACTGTAAGTATACGTTTGATATTTCTCTACGTTTGTTTCCGTATCGTTAAATTAGCGTCTGTTTTACAATGTCGATATTTTGGTCAATTTCATGCTCATAAAACTTTAGTCTGAAATGATAAAAAGGATTTATTTAGTCTTGTACAATAGATCTGACCTATTTTTCTTAGATGAGTATTCTCAAATACAGAAAACAAGGACAAAAATGAAAGTGAAAGAGACAAGACAGAAGTGGAATAAGATCACAGAAAAGGATCAAGTATCGGGAAATTTCGAGGGACGCTCCAACGTTACTCCGGGGTCAAAAGGTAAGATGTAAAACCGTATTACTGATATAATGTCGATACTGATATGCGTTCATATACATACAATCAATTATATAACAAAGATAAAGATATTTCCACATTCTAAAGAGAAATGTTTAATCTTTCTAACGAGTATTCACACAAAAAGATTGGCTAGGTATTGAGCAAAAGTAAGAATTGATGAACTTCAACATGAAGCGCTAGCGCGCTTCATTAAATTTGCCTTTGTCCAGTTGGCAATCATCAGCCCATAACTTCCTAATGAAAGCAGTTCAATACTTAAATATGTTATATGTTACAATGTTATTTGTTGATTTGTTATATTTCATTGTTACATGTTATAATATTATGTCACTATGTTGTGTGTTCTTATATTATGATTTTTATGCTATATGTTACTGTGTTATATGGTATAACGTTACATAATATTCTGTTATATGATATTCTGTTATATGATATTTGTTATATGGTATATTATATGGTATTATGTTATATGATATTCTGTTATATATTATTATGTATATGGTGTTCTGTTATATAGTATTATGTTATATGATATTATGTTATATGGTATTATGTTATATGGTATAACGTTACATAATATTCTGTTATATGATATTTTGTTATATGGTATTTTGTTATATGGTATATTATATGGTATTATGTTATATGATATTCTGTTATATATTATTATGTATATGGTGTTCTGTTATATAGTATTATGTTATATGATATTATGTTATATGGTATTATGTTATATGATATTATGTTATATGGTATGTTATATGGTATTATGTTATATGGTATGTTATATGGTATGTTACATGTATATGGTATTACGTTACATGATATTCTGGACAATAGTGATGTAGATTAACGACAAATATAATACAGGATTACAACTACATTCCTGGACATGTTTGGTGAATGACTCGTATCAACTCATTCCGGGACATATTTGGTGAATCACTCGTGTCAACTACATTCCTGGACATATTTGGTGAATCACTCGTGTCAACTACATTCCTGGACATATTTGGTGAATCACTCGTGTCAACTACATTCCTGGACATATTTGGTGAATCACTCGTTTCAACTACATTCCTGGACATATTTGGTGAATCACTCGTGTCAACTACATTCCTGGACATATTTGGTGAATCACTCGTGTCAACTACATTCCTGGACATATTTGGTGAATCACTCGTGTCAACTATATTTCGAGTCATATTTGGAGAATCCCTCGTGTCAACTAAATTGAAAGTGGTCCTATCATATTCAGAATTCAACATTGGCTTCGTTTCTCTCTTTGTAATGTATCCGAGTTCAGCATGTAGTAAATTGGTAGTCATCACACTATGGGAGAGTTGATTCACCACAAGTGATCATTTTTTGTTTCACAATTCCATGTCTGTCTAACAATGTTAAAACCTTTGCCACATATTAAAGCATACGTAACATTCTATGATATAACATTCATATCAGCATATTTGAACGTACAAGTCTTATTTCGACAGTCTATGATAAGGTCGCACGTTTTACATCCCTTCTGCATATAATTTGTGACAAACGTTTCTCTTAACTCAGAATCAAATTGAGATCGACACAAAATACGTTTAAGATTTTTGGGCTGACGTTTACAATTCATAATTTTCTTATTGCTCAAAATAGATTTTTTTATGAATTATATAATAACATAGTAACACAAATAACGAATTATGACAATTTTATGGCTCGTACCCTGACCGGACCTCGAACTCACGATCTACGGCACATAATCACCAAACCTGAGCGTCGCTCCAGTCTACTTACACCAATTGAAGACAGATAGAAAATATATTGTATTATATCTATACATTTACTTCAATTAAATACCAAACTACTTTTCATAAAATACCAATCTACTCTCGTAAAACCCATGTACATGTAATTGGTTTAAAACAACACAAATAACAGTAGATTATTTGTATCACTTTTACAGTATATTACAGTGTTATCATGCGAGTGCTAAGAACCTAATCAATGGTGTTCACCTCTCACCTGCTCTCACCAGCTCTCACCTGTACTGTTAATTAGCTCCGCAGCTCACTAACGTAATATACCTGGCCTGAGACAAAGGTAACATGTAAAATAGATGGTTTCCTATTACTGTAAATTACACACAATAACTAGTATATTTAAGCAAGGAACAATGGTTTTAATATTGTTATTGTCGATATGGTAGCAAGATGTATGGTGGGCAAATGGCATGGGAACCCGTTAGGGTTTCCGTGCTACATTTGCCCACCATACATCTTGTTGCCATATCGACTATAACAACATTAAAACCACTGTTCAATACTTATATTTACATTGTCTTACCATTTTCGTCATCTTTGAAAAAAACTAAACCAAAACAAAAAAAATCCCGCCTTTTTTAATGTCACATGACCCACTGGGTGTTATAGTCTATGGCACTGGGTGTTATAGGCGTATGGTGGCAACTGCCTCTTAGCATTATGTCAATGAAGAAATGCGGAGCAAATGTAAATATATATATAAATTCAAAATCGTACACCTATTGTAACCTCATTTTTAAATGATAGAAAACAATCAATGTTGTAAAATGTCTTCAAAACCCACAATTGTCATTCCTGTGTCTCGTCTTTTACATTACAAACGATTGGTTTCCTTCTACAGAACTGTATCAAATTGTTTGTGTACCAGAAAACGTTTGTATATAAATATACATTAAATTTATTCAATGGTTAAACAACGAGAATACAGACTGTTCTTCTAATTCACTTATTCCCCTGATAAATTGATATCGTTGATAAAATGTGTAGAAGATGTAGCTCACATCGGTTTTTCTTCGTTAGCATATATCAGAAGACGTGTACCCTTCCGGGACACCTGGTTCTATTTTCTATTTTGCCCACGTTATACCGTTATGCCGATTTGTGGTAGATTTATGGTTTTGTTATTTTCGGAACATTATCTTTTCTTTCCAAAAAGCATCTAATATATTTAGCTTTTCGTTATTATTATTAAACAAAGGAGACTTAAGAAAAGGATGTATGAACAAATATGGACCTCAAGCAGATCAGTGACTGGAACTTAATATTATTGCATTTAAGTCTGACAAATAATGACATAGCACTTTTAAAATTTAAATGTAAAATCAATTCTTCAAACACAATATAATGGTTTACTTACAGATGGGTATCAGATTTTATTGTTGACCTACTTACGGTCGGGCTCCACTTTCCTTGGAGATATTGTTCAACAGGTGCCCAGAGCACTTTACTCGTACGAACCCGCCAGGCATTACATGGCCAGACGACAGTCGTACATATCGCTGGAACGGGGCACGTGCGACTTCGCCAACGATAGCTGCAGGTAAGTAAACAATTAATTGGTGATCAATTGCAAAAAGATATTGATTAATACTTTATTATTATGTTAATATATTATTTCCAAATATCATCATGACTTTAACCCAATAGCTCAGATCTTAACTGAAGATTCACTCTTTATCATAAAACTTATAGAGATTACCTTATTAACCCAAAACAAACAAAGAATGAAATGGAAGCGACCTAAATTCATTGCTTATCAGACCAAAGGTAACGAGCAAAATTCAGATGTGGGGTACGATAAAATGCCATTGTGAGCAATTTAGTTTTTATTACTGTAAAGTAAAAATGAAAATAGAGTAATACAGTAAACTATGTAACAGTTGGTATTAGAATATACAGTCCATCCCCGTCTTCAACTGATCATAAGTATACTTTGTCGGAAAAGTATCTTTTCTTACAAACTTGAGAGGTAGAACCAAGAAATGAAAATTATTTAATCCGCATTTTTTCAGCTGTTTCCTTCTGTCAATACTCGTAAAAAA
Organism: Pecten maximus; assembly: GCF_902652985.1. Classification (NCBI taxonomy): domain Eukaryota; kingdom Metazoa; phylum Mollusca; class Bivalvia; order Pectinida; family Pectinidae; genus Pecten; species Pecten maximus. Next base: position 32,786,328 of record NC_047028.1, read on the forward strand.
GATGTTTATCATCTAGAATGTTGATACCGAAATTTAAAAGAATGGAACTCATAATAGGTTGAAAGAAAGAAATAAAACAATGTGTAATTCATTTTCTTCGAAATAAAACAAATTTTTGAATAAAGACATGTATCTTCCACAGAACAATGGAGATGTTTAGGGGACAAGCATTACTTCTTGTGTGAAGTGAACATCCCTTCAGATGCCCTCTCCAGATAGAGTTTTCGCATTCAGCATTATACTGTTTCGGTAGCGTATATCGGACATTTAAAGTTACTATATAAAATATCATGTCATTTGTTTTTCTATGTGCAGTCATACGTCCAGTCAGGAATACAACACCATAATGGAAAACATCCAAAACTTTTACAAATGTGATTTACATCATCTACATCCGTTCTTAAGGAGGGGTATGTCCACAACTTCGGGACGACAGTGTCATCATGAGGCCGAACGGAAAAGGTGTATTTCTGAAATGCTTCCTTATTGTCAGTCTGGGACCAGGATCGTAAAAACTATCCGGTTGTCCATGGACGTAGTGGATGTATTGATGGAAAAGTTTCCGAATCTTAAGGTGATACACTTACTGAGAGATCCACGAGGTATGATAGTATCCAGGATGAGAACAATTATTCAGCTTCATCTACACCAGGGTGACATGTCAACATCGGCGCGTGCTGTGTGCGATAGGTATAACCGAGATATAAGAATAGGACAATCTTTGGACGTCAAATACCCCAATAGAATAAAAACTGTGCTGTATGAACAGATAGTGGAGAAACCACTGGAAACCTCCCTTCGGATATTTAAATTTTTGGGTCAGCAGCCGAATAACAATTTCAAGTCATGGATGAGTGAGCACATTTCAGGAGACAATAAATTCGTCCAACCAACTGGATACTCATAATCAGGCTTACAGTACCTATCGGGCCAATTCGTCGGCCACTGCGAATTCTTGGAGATCACTTCTTCAGTTCAAAGACGTTATAAAAATCGACAATGAGTGTTCCCAGCTGTATGAATACACAGGTTACCTGGCTGTTAACAGTTCAACACAACTAACAAATCTTAAAATATCTCTTAGAAAGAACAATGCCAATTTCGCATAGATATTCCGTTCCTTTGTTTTACTCTAATGCTTCAGGCGACAACTTCGAAAAGTTAACCTAGTGTATTCATTGGATAAATTTAAATAAAAAGAGTAATGATTTGATATAAAATAACAAATAATCAAACAGATCACAGGTCCATAAAGGCTCCTTAACCTAAGGGAATCGCATAACTTAAAAATGTTCCATAACATTTTCTTTGAATTTCAGGGATGCTGTTCTTAAATTCTGCAAAGTTTTCAAAGTTCTAAAGTTTTCCTTGTGAAAATATTCAGTTGAGGCCTGTCTGTAAATAATAGAACAATGATAAACTGCGGTCTAGACAGACATCTGTATTCACTCTCTCTGGTACCAGTTTATTATTGTTTATCAACATTGCATAGCATTTTAAAATAAAATGAAAACAAATATGATAATTTTACAAAATGGGCAATATTGTTGTATTTTATTGGAATGATATTGAAAATTGTAAAATGTTAACGAATTTTGAACTTTAAGCTAGTTTTGTGCTTCATTCCATCCCGTAAACAAAGTTTCCGAAAGACAGTATCATTCGAAGTTTATTTGAGGGTCGAACAGTTACTCCAGATACTAGCTAACTCCAGACACTTTGACGTACTAGCTAACTCCAGACACTTTGACGTACTAGATAACTCCAGACACTTTGACGTACTAGCTAACTCCAGACACTTTGACGTAAAGTTTCCCACTACAGTCATTGAAAAGTACATTAAGATCTCGCTAGTTGACAGCCGCTAGCAAATAATTAAATGTTTGTCTGTTCTATTATAGTTCCAGACGAGTCTTTTGACAGATGTCTTGATAAGTTCATAATGTAATTTAGTGATCGCTACCTACGATCTACAACCAACACCCCACTATCCCAACACTTAATATTGGCAGTGATATATATTGGATACAGAAGTGTGTCTGTATGAGAGGTAACACGAGTTGTCTCTAATAATGTTGTAAAGGCTATAATTAGCTCTGAGGATCTGCAAATAGCTTTTACGACGTTTCAAATCGTAATTAATCAAGAATGACAAAATCAGAACGATTATCGCAAACAGATTCAAAAGATACAAAGTATTACTAGAGTTTGGAGGTTTGAAAAATAATTCGTCTGAATGAGATCACGGTCTTTATAAACATTTGTATACTTCCGAATGCATATTACAGTATCAAGGGTAGTAACTCCCCCAGAGTGAAAACCGGACAAGAATATTCATAATTGTATTTTTCGTATATATGACGGGTTGTGAATCTCACTTTCGTATATATCGTTGTAAAGAGAAATGTTGAGTCTAATAATAATAAACAAAATTAAAATGTCTGAAAATTCAATTAAGACAATGAATTTAGTCTTACTATAGGAATCAAATTGTAAAGCTAGAATACAGGGTCATTACATTCATTCTAAATGGGTGCAATTATTTGTCTAATTGAACCAGTCTCACCGCATTGTTCTGATCTACATTTTGACCTCTGACCTAAATCAAAGATAAAAGTTTGTCCAGGCTCTATTCCCTACACTACTTGTCAATGTAACTTCATACCTAGGTGAGGTGGTATGTTATGTACCAAAATTAGATCACCAACCTTTCGACCTTTGACCTACTTCAAAGAAAAAGTTTGTTTGGGCCTGATCTGCTCTTCTTACCACTTGAGCTTCTTACTTGGGGCATATGTTCGTCTAACTTGGGATTTATTTTCACTGAACTTCTAATAATGCTTAATAAGATAATCACTATTCTTGAATTTATTCACATCTATACTACCAAAGATAATTCGAAAGTCAAAAAATCAGTGTGAAGAGTTAGTTCCAACACAAATTTCTCTGCATCCGGTGGTGGTTTGTAATTCGCTGATTTTGTTCTAATACTTTGACTGCAAAATATCATTGGCGTACTGTCTAATGGGATATCATTGGTGTATTGTCTCGTGGAATATCATTGGTGTATTGTCTCGTGGGATATCATTGGTGTATTGTCTCGTGGGATATCATTGGTGTATTGTCTCGTGGAATATCATTGGTGTACTGTCTCGTGGGATATCGTCGGTGTATTGTCTCGTGGGATATCATTGGTGTATTGTCTCGTGGGATATCATTGGTGTATTGTCTCGTGGGATATCATTGGTGTATTGTCTCGTGGAATATCATTGGTGTATTGTCTCTTGGGATATCGTTGGTGTATTGTCTCGTGGAATATCATTGGAGTACTGTCTCGTGGGATATCATTGGTGTATTGTCTCGTGGAATATCATTGGTGTACTGTCTCGTGGGATATCATTGGTGTATTGTCTCGTGGAATACCATTGGTGTATTGTCTCGTGGGATATCATTGGTGTATAGGTTCTGTTAGTTTTAATTATCAATGCGAAAGAAATCGTTAATGTAATATATTCAACTACTCTCGGATACGTAAAGCATCACTATCAAAATAGGAATTATTTCAAATTCACACACATATACTGTACACTGTACATGTATTTGTAAACAATAATATAAATAATTCATTATCGTAGAAAGATGACAATTTAGAACAATATCTCAACTATTTAAAAGTAACTTTCTCCTAGCCGTATCAATAATTAAATTTCTACCAAAATTCATCAGAGTCTTTACATTGCTAGTCTTGAACACAGATGGTCGGCGGTACAAATATGGATTGATATATTTTACTCTTAATTCTGAATAAGTTGGACATGGTTTGGTGAGATAGACATGTGTAACAAACTGCTAAACGATATAACATTTACAGAATTACGGAATAGCCTGCCTGGTTATAGCACTTACATCTGTTTATAGAAAAATACCAGCCAAAAACAGACGCCTGTAATCATAGTTTCAATTCATAATATACCGGTATCAACCGGTCTACCAAGCCACGCCTTGTACACTGAAGCAGGAAATGGTGAGTCGGTAAAGTGACGAAACTCCGGAAATTTTACCGGAACACAAGCCGGCGGCAAGTTAAACTTCCATCACAATGATAGTACAAAGGTTTCGTGACATGATTTGTAACTTTTTACTTGACAAATCTCTAAACATGGACCCCTACATAGATGTACACCTGAGCGGAAAATAAAACATAGCCATTATTTAGTCCCTAAAACATTCCTTCTATTGCACGAGTGGTCGAATGGTTAAGGTGTCCCGACACTTTATCACTAGCTCGCGAGTTCGAAACATTCGTGGGGCAGTTGCCTGGTACTGACCGTAATTATATATATAAGCAGGTGGTTTTTCTCCGGGTACTCCAGCTTTCCTCCACCTCCAAAACCTGGCACGTCCTTAAATGACCCTGGCTGTTAAAAGGACGTTAAACAAAAACAAACAAACAGCGCGAGTGCAAAAATAACGATAATTTTCATTCGGTCGCTGTGAAGAAAACTATAACTTTCAGTTTTTGTCACTCGTTTATCCCTATTCTGTGCCGCTGTGACACACCCGAGAGTTTTTGACTATTTCGTATACAAAGAGTATAGAAAACATGTTCGCTTCGCATGAGGAAGCTAATGTGTGCTTATGTTTGGCAGGACGAAATTACCCTTGTGAGCTGGACAAAATATTTTGATTCTTAATACAATGTAGATTTTCGTTCTGTCGCCGACATACAATTACGTTAAGTCTAGGTAACTATTTTATCGTCACTAATCTGCGAAATATCGAAAAGATATTTGATATAATTAGAAATATTTGACTGTAAAAAATATCAATAAGAACCATGACAGAAAAGTGTAGTTGTGGGTGTGGACAAATAGGACACTACATCGTTAAGAACTTCCATTATCTTGTTCTTTCTTCTTTCTAAAGTCTCCCTTGACAATGCCTCACTTTTGGCCTTTAGTTGAGCGTTCGCCCCTGTGAGGAAGGCTTTGGGTTCTGTCCCCTGGCCGAGACTTACCAGAGTCTTTAACAAGAGATCCCAGAGGGATCTTGGCGCCCACCATTGAATGTTCTTCATAGGTTCCATGTCAGATTGATATTTTCTCTACTTTTCTCTTCTTCTAAGTCTTACTAATCTGTGTAAATTCAGAAGAAACCTCTAGTACTTTTCAAACAAGGGAAACCTATATATAAAATTTAAGATTTAGGCACCAAGGGGAACCTATATATGGAAATTTCAGGAAGATCCCTTCATTAGTTTCTTAGAAATAGCGATAACCAGTTTCAATGTTATTTTCTGATTAGTCTCAAAATACAATAGGCATAACTAGGCACCAAAGGGAACCTACATATGAAATTTCAGGAAGATCCCTTCAGTGCTTTCTGAGAATTAGCGATAACAAACTTCAATTGTCAAAATCCAAGATGGCTGCCTGACAGCCATGTTGTTTTCGGATTGGTCTCAAAATGCAATATGCATAACTAGGCACATGGGGGAACCTACATATGAAATTTGAGAAAGATCCCTTCAGTACTTTCTCAGAAATAGCGATAACAAACTTTAATGGTCAAAATCCAAGATGGCTGCCTATCGGCCATGCTGTTTTCCAATAGGTCTCAAAATGCAATATGCATAACTAGGCACCAAGGGGAACCTACATATGAAATTTGAGAAAGATCTCGTCAGTGCATTCTGAGAAATAGCGATAACAAACTTCAATTGTCAAAATCCAAGATGGCTGCCTGTCGGCCAGGTTGTTTTCCGATTGGTCTCAAAATGCAATATGCATACCTTGGCACCAAGGGGAACCTACACATGAAATTTGAGAAAGATCCCTTCAGTACTTTCTGAGAAATAGCAATAACAAACTTCAATTGTCAAAATCCAAGATGGCTGCCTGTCGGCCATGTTGTTTTGCGATTGGTCTCAAAATGCGATATGCATAACTAGGCACCAAGGGGAACCTACATATGAAATTTGAGAAAGATCCCTTCAGTACTTTCTGAGAAATAGCGATAACAAACTTCAATTGTCAAAATCCAAGATGGCTGCCTGTCGGCCATGTTGTTTTCCGATAGGTCTCAAAATGCAATATGCATAACTAGGCACCAAGGGGAACCTACATATGAAATTTGAGAAAGATCCCTTCAGTATTTTCTGATGATTAGCGATAACAAGAATTGTTTAAGGACGGAGGGACGGAGGGACGGACCACGGACGCAGGGCGATTTGAATAGCCCACCATCTGATGATGGTGGGCTAAAAATGGTAGTTGCCACTCCTGCTTAGCGCTCTGCATATTTGGAGTGGAACTGGTTTGCCCGTTGTCAGTATAATGTGACCGGGTGGCATATCCTGCTGGGTGTCTTCTGCTAATGCTTAGCCACACGAAAAATTGAAACACACCCGACCTATCCAGACGGGACAGATTGTCTCCAGGTATATAAAGGTTTTAATTTTCCATAGTATGGCCTATTGGGCAAGTCCCGAAATGTAGGACTTGACCCTATGGCCATTCATTAACATATTTCTAATCGTAGCAAGGATATACACGGATATGGTAAAATTAAGGATAGGGACATCTGTTATTTCTATATTGTTTGATAACAGGGTAGGGACATCTACTATTTCCATATTGTTTGATAACAGGGTAGGGACATCTACTATTTCCATATTGTTTGATAACAGGGTAGGGATATCTACTATTTCCATATTGTTTGATAATAGGGTAGGGACATCTACTATTTCCATATTGTTTGATAATAGGGTAGGGACATCTACTATTTCCATATTGTTTGATTGGTTGACAGAAATCTGTAGGATATGGACAGTCTTTTGGGGGTCTTTTTGGAGTAAAATTGTATTTTGTTTCTTCATCCTTTCTAGATACATGTAGGCACCTACATTTAGTAATAGGGCGAGTGTCGATATCTCAACATTTACAATCCTTGGCCACTAGCGTTTTATTTTGAGTTCCACTGCTACTATCATTTTATTAACAAGAAATTCAAACTAGCAGGAAAAAAACTTCCTTCTAAAATAGTCGGAGGCTAAAGTACAACCAAATGATCAAATTATCATCTTTTGTTATATTGGTCAAATGGTCTGGTTTCATTACAAAGATTACAGTCGAAATCTTATCTCAAAGTTTGTGAGATACAGGGAATAAATTAGAGTAATTCAGAGTATTCTAACATCGAAACAATTTCAAACTCAATAGTACAAGTGGAACTGAAGAAAAAGTTTAAAATGGGCTTTTCAAGATGGCTGTCATGGCGGCCATCTTGGATTTCGGACCGACCCACAAAAAAACAACACTTGGACAAAACCATGTCTTAAGCTTGAGCTGAATCCCACTAATGCAATTTGGGAAGACCATGATTGCGCAATCATGTTACAAAATGGCTGCCTTGGCTGCCATGTCAAAGTTTTTTACAAGCCGAAAAATAACAAAACTTTTTTTGGCTCCCCTTCCTTAACATCCTTGCCAATTTCCAGCTCAATGCCACCAGTGGAACTGGAGAAAAAGTTTCAAATATGTTTTTAAGATGGTTCCCATGGCGGCCATCTTGGATTTCGGATTTTGGATATCATTAATGGCAAAAGCAATGCTGTAATTGCCATGTCCACATGTATATGCTGTGCAGATAACAATGAAAGATTGATCTTTGAAATTTTATTTCATTCTATAAATAGATGAAACATATATTAAACATTACATATTCAACAGAGAAATATATATTTATACCTGAACCATTCTCAACAACCTTTCATTCAAATCTCTCCCATTTCACTTACACAATATACACTGGGTTCCTTTATAAATGTATATTCTCCAAATGTTGTAACTTCAATATTGTAAAGACCTCAATATGAAATGTATGTCTTATATTCTCAAAACTGATGACATCACAGCAAGTATAGTGAATGACACTGCAGTTTACAGTGAGATGAATGACACTGCAGTTTACAGCGGGATGAATGACACTGCAGTTTACAGTGAAATGAATAAGTTATAACATACACAGTCTTTTGTGAAATGGATGGGGAAAAATTAAATGAGCATGAAGTTAATATCACAGACGCAAATGCTGACCTTGTGTGGCACATCTTTGATCAGTTCTACTTGTTGCTTCCATTGGGGAACTTCCTCACGAAGTTAACATCTGGTGGGACAATATCACGATTTGCATAATCGCCACTGGCCAGGTACAGGGTTCAAAACTGACATAAAATACACTACAAGTTTCTATGTTGAGTGTAAAACATCATGGCCTTAAAGTGTCAAAGTACCACTCTATCAAAGAGATTCAATATTATCAACTTACGTCAGCAGTTTAGCACAAACCCTCATTTCCTTCCTAGAAAATCTAATATTTCTTTTATTTTATAATTAGGGCCATTTCCAGTAAAACAACAGCCGGATCTAAATACTCTTAATGAGACATCAAATAATTTCATTTATTATTTCAATTAAAGAAAAGGACATGAAAAAGACCTTAAATTTTGTTTGGAGTCGCAGGATTCAATTGATCTGCTTTACTAGAACAGCCCTTCAGATGATCTCAATATCTGGTATACTCCAGCCATTTTACTTTCACAAGCTCACTTGAGAGTGAATATTGTGGCATCCTCAAGATGGTGTTGGCAGGTTTAATGTGTTGAGTGGCAAACATGCTGTCAACTGTTTTTGGTGGGCAGCCATTCGGAGGTAAACAGTTTGTTCCCCGTTAATATTTAATATCATCTGCTAGAATTCCACTGTCCCGTAGAAATGGGAGCCCGTTTACGGCTTTCGGATTGGACCATTGACTTACAGTATTGTTCTAACATTTGAATAAGCACCTTTTTCTTAAAACGTCCCGCTTCTCGTATCACATCACGCACAAATGCACTTTTCATGTCCAAACTTCCCTGCACGGTGTTAAGATGATTAAATAATGCGTCATAATCTGAAAATATACAAAAATAATTTCATGAAATTTCATGTGTTCATTTAGAGAGAACTTAAAGAATATTTGATCACTCTTTTCAACTATTTTTTGTGTATAATTTCTAATTAAAACATCAGGATTCGTGTTATATTGAAACTTCACTTTTGAATTTTGACATGATGTTCTAACTTAATCTGTAATCTATCATGAAAAAGCCATATACCAAGTGACAACTTGATGTAACAAACGAAAAATGAGAAAAAAGAAGTTTGAAAACAAGTAATTACCAGAATATCCTATGTGCAAAGGGCCTTTTTTTTTTTTTATTAAATCCAGCAAAAATTGAATAAAGATACATGGTTCAAACTGTAATTCATTATGACAAAGGCAAGCACTAAGTATAAATAGATGGAGCAAATAGTAAGGGAAAAAAAAGTCTGGAAAAGTAATATATGACCGATGACAAAGAGGACAACATTGAGGATGGACAAAGTGATCCCTATAAATGGCCGATAAGCTTCGCAGTTGACACAAAAATAAATATAAAATGGTGCAATTACATTATAACCTTCTCGGGTTATTTTGACCTAAACAAACTTCCGAAAAATGTCAGTTTTCCGGGAACATTGGGATTATCTTGATATTTATGTTTATTTATACAAGATTTGACGAAACATGTCTTGAAAATTTTATTGAAGTTTGCTTGCTAAGGCTTGCAAAAACAAATAAAAACAAAAACCAAAAAACAACTTGAGGATACTTACTGCGTCCTGGACGTTTGATTTCCTTGAAGAGTGTGTGACGTAACCTTGTATTATGAGACCACATTAGCGCTTCCTTCTTGCTGTTAATTTCATGTCCATGTGAATGTGAATGTGAATGGATACGAACATTCTCCACTTCTGACACATTGTTTTTTAGAGCACTCGGAGAAGTTAAATTTGAATGATTGACACTGTTTTCAGTCATGTGATTCGTCACTTTTTCTTGTTCAACATCGGCTATCACAAGGGGAGATTCGTCCTCAGACACATTTCCTTCATCAGATGTAACAGATTCCGCTTAAAGATGAAAAATGATTATTTACATTAAATATTTTAGAAAGATACGAACCACTAACAACTACTGCTACTTTGTTAACCAGTCATTTAAGTAATGAGCAGTGGTTTTAATGTTGTTATCATCGATATGGCAGCAAGATGCATTTATATTTACATTGTTTTACCATTTCTTTCAACTTTGAAAAAAAACGGAACAAAAAAAAAAAAAAAAATCCCGCCTTTTTTAAAATCACATGAACCACTGGGTGTTATAGGCATATGGTGGCAACAGCCTCTTAGCATTGTGTCAATGGGGAAATGCGGGGCAAATGTAAATATACTAGCATGTTACAGGGGCCGGAATCTCCTAAATGCCTGGAGAAAAAGTAAAAGTCGAGTATCTTTTCTCTGATGACTTTTTTCGTGTTTCAATACATAGAAAGAAATATCAGTATTTTAAAATCATACTGCAAAATATTGTTTTCAGAATTCATATAACTGGTACTGGCCTACCTGTAAGTAATAAACTGACCTTGACCCAGCATCACAAACTCAAAGTTTTCCAAGATATTATGGCCCTTTATCGTTATGTGATTATCTTAATCCCTCAAGGTTTACGTAGCCGACAAACTTAAAGAGATAGAAAAGAAAACTAAAGTCCCCCCCCCCCAAATTGTTTCATTGGTAGGGGACTAATAACAATTAAAATGCAGCGAGAAAAAAAAATCTAAAAGAGTAAACAAAACACAAAGGAGAGGCCCAAAGGGCCTGTACTGCCCACCTCCCTGATTTGAGCAAACTACAAAACAAAGTTTAATTTGTTAATAGCTTCATTTGTTGATGTCTAACAATGCTATATATGGTATGGATCTCAATTGTTTCAAAGATAACCCAGAAAAGAAGTCCAGACTCAACATGATTGTGTTTAAAGAAACTTGGGGTGGGGAAAGACTCCTGGGCCTATCTTTACATTGTAAACACAGGATTGTGTTCAACTCTTGATACCCAGCATTTCCATATATTGTAATGGGGTGGGGATCTGAATGGTTTCAAAGATACATATATTCATATATAATAAAGGAACTAAGTCTTTTTATGCCCAGTATTGCTTATATGGTTAGAGAAGTTGTTCACAACAATATAGTCAAATTGCTCCCTTTTGGCCCATCAGCCACACCATTTGTACAATTCTGAATGAGATGCTTCCAGTTCAATTTTAATTCCAATCAGCAATTGAAGGCTGGACAGTGGATGACACAGTATGGCATAAGCTCACCTTGGTCCTTCAGACCAGGTAGGCTAATTATAATAATGAAATCAAGTAATTCTCGTCAAAATGTTATAGGTATTATGATGAATTCGAAGAGAACACGTCGATATTTCAAATCAATATTCTGTCATTCTTCTGTGATACCTCTTACAACAAGAACCTTCTATAGATTAGTTTTTGTAATTTAAGGAAATATTTTCTGAAACCAGTATTAAAATTGTTCATTCATTCATTTCATTGAAACAAGAGGCCCAAAGAGGCCTGTATTTCTCATCTGCTTCTAATGTAACTTGGAATTTAATTTACATCAGTCATGCAGATACTAACCTGATATCCACCTGATTCAAATATAAGAGTAGGTTAGGTTTAGTGATTTAAGTTAGTTTGTAGCCTTTCATTCAAGCATACTACTTGACCAATATGAGGGCTTGAGGCCTCTTGATTATCGAGAATAAGTTATTCAAAGATTTTAGCATATTCGACACCTGCGACTTTGATGCAAATCAAGGTCATTCATTTAAAGAAACTTGGTAGCCCTTCCTCCCAGAATGCTGTAGGCCCAATCTCATGTCACTGGGCCTCTTGGTTATTGAGAAGAAGTTGTTTAAAGGGGAAAATTGATGCCAGACATACAGAGTTGTCTTCCTTAGAATTTCTAACCATCTTCTGTGTCCCTCTATGATAATCAGGTCACAATGCAAATTTGACTGGGGTAATATGGAGGTCACAACTGAGGTTAAAAGTCAAAGTAAGGTCAGGAAATAAGAGAGTGCAAAGATCAAAGCATGGAATTTAACATAGGATATCAAAGCCAGGCGGAGGTAAAAGTTTGCAGTCTTTTATTTTTTATAATCTGAAATCCATTCAAACAATATTAGATTTTCTTATTCAATAATGGTCATGACCAAATTTCATCAAAATCCATTAAGGCATTCAGGACTTGTAGGAATTTTAAGGATTCATCTCAATTTCCCCTATTTGGCCCCGCCCCTCTGGCCCCAAGGGAGCCACATCTTGCGCTTATACAACTTTAGTTTCCATTTGCTTGATTGTACTCCTGTTAGATATTTTATATATGTTACATATTTACAAAATATCATAAAATAAATAAGGAATTGGACAGAAATGTTATACAGGTAACATTAAACACAATAATACAATAACTATTTAACAAAATACCTTTACTAGTAATAAAGTTTATACTTTGCACAATAACTGGATTAAAGCAAGCGATGGGGTTGTATAGCTTGGACCAAGCAGCAGAGACAATAGAGTTGTCTCCCTTTTGTTGTCCAGGCCAACATCCGTGTCCCTCCATATTAAGACAATCAGGTCACCTTACAAACCTGACTGGGGTAAGGTGGAGGTCACAGCAAAGGTCAAGTCATCTATAGGGTTAAAGGGCAAGGTAAGGTGGATCATGCATATCCAAGGGTCAGGTCAGGTGAAGGGAGTTGAATGTTGTTGAATGGAATTTTTCTTGCATCCAACAGCAGGCAGTTTGATATATTTATATGAGTTGACAAGGCCTGATTATAGTGTTTATCGAGATATCATACAACAAAGGTCACTTTGATTTCTTTATTACGATTTAGGACTAACCTCTTCTAACTCGAAAATCTTAAACTATTGACATGGCTCCTTGGAGTTCAAGCTAGTGGGCTTCTACTGTATATGAAACACTGGATCAGACATTCAAGAATTTTTCAAGATCACGGTTAAAGATTCAAGGACTTTAAGAATGAAAGAAAACTCAAGGCTTTCAAGGGCACATAGTTAAATTCAAGAAACTTACAGGACTGTATGCATCCTGTATAAGTTACAAAATTCTTTTTATTTTTAAGTATCATCTGTTCATCAGTTCAGTATTAAATTCAGGAAAACCTGGTGTTTTATACTCACTTTCCATGCTCTCCGTGTCTGACATGGAACTGTCTGTGTCGGAAGGAGGAGGAGCAGGAGAGGCCGGGGGCGTTGTCCCCGGTAATGGAGAACTCGGGCGGCGATACTTAATGTCTCTAGGTAAGGGACCTGAAAAACACATGAATTATATTGTCAAATTGTTACAGATTCCATATATCTTGTGCAGATCTTCCTGATTTAAAACTAGAACTGTAAGCCAATGGAAAATCAAATATCTAAATTTCAACCAACCAAGGACCACAATTTCCTTAGCAGCATTGTTGTCATGGCAACAAAGCCTATATAGTGGTATTTGGCATATTCCCCTATATACCAAATTTGATCAAAATCAGACAATATCCAATTTTTGACTAAATCAGAGACCTGGATTGTGTTGCCATGGTGATAATTTTGGAAACATCTAATGTGTCAAGTTTCATGCTTTGTTTACATACAACATTTGACCAAAAGCGAATAAAATTAGTTAAATAACTGAGGAATTATTGAACAGGAAAGGTGAAGAATGATTTCAAAATGGATCCACATCATCATTAGTTACCAGCTTTCCGACGCTTCGGTCCTGGAGATACCGACGGACTCTCGTGATGTCTTTTCTTCACTGGATGCTGACCGAAATTGGCTTCATCTGCCTCGTCCACCATATTGAAATTCTGTAAATGTATAAATGGATGTCAACAGACTTTACTAATGATCACTTCTGATAAGATTTTAGTGAAATCTTTAGAGAAATCTTTTGTCTACTTTTAAATTTTTGAAAATACCTTCAGCATTTATATACACTAACAATGTTACCAGGTCCTATTACAGTATTACTAGGTATGTATAACACGGACAGAGAAGTAGAGACAATAGAGTTGTCTCCCTTGAATCAGCCATGCCAACATCGGTGTCCCTCCATTTTAAGACAATCAGGTCACGATTCAAACATGATTGGGGTAAGGTGGAGGTCACTTCTAGGTCATAGGTCAAAGTAAGGTTAGGCAGTTACATGAGGGGTCAGAATATCGGTATTTGAAATTTCAATTACTGACAATTCAGAAAACATACAAGATTTTTCACTGCATACATACTGTACTCGACCAGCAATAAGTCCCTGCATCTAGCAGGAAATACGACTTTTAAAGGGTGGGGGCTTATTGCCAAAACAGGTTTCAAATAAAATTACGTTTTCGGCAAACAGAAAATATGATAGCCTATACAAAATGCAGACATTATCATTATTATCCATGATGTGAATGTAAAGTCTATCATAGTCCCAGTCCGGCCAGAACAGATAGGTATACAAATTCTATGAATATTTATAAGTTCTTAAGGGCCTTTATTTGTGTGTTAAAGATGTGAAAATTGGTTCTTATAATATTATTTATCTACACAAATTATGCAGTAACTGAATACAACACATTTCCCAAATGTAGTAACTTCCGATTTTACTGCTATTTTACCGGTCATCAGCAATTCGTTGACAAGATCAAAAAGTAATAAATACTGTATTGCATTATTAACCCTTTGCCACATGCAGGTTATAACACTTCAGCACTCTGTGCCAATAGTACAAAGATACATTGTTGCAATGCAACATTATTGCGCTGACTGAAATATACATACACCATCTCAATGGCGGTTTTTGAGAAATTAAGCTTTGTTTTGATTAATTTTTCTAAACCTAATTTTGAAAGTGAAATAGTTGTTTTAGACATTTTTAGTAAGTTACAATTATGTTCAGAATTTCTTAAATTTTAATTCTGTGCTATTTTCTTTATAAAACCAACAACACATAACCACGAAATCAGCTGTATACAAACAGAACAGAAAAATTTCAAAATATTTTGACAATGTAATTTATAATTCATTGAATTCCTGTACATGAAATGATTCAACATTAACTCCCAAATGAAACAAACTGAATTTTCAAAGTTTTCACAAGAATATTTCAACAGTTCAGGCTTAAGCCTAGAATATTTTATATCCGATGTCGCGACGAAGGAATGTGTATCCGACCATTTTGGGTCAAATCTACCTTCGTTTTTCAAATGCCGGCAAGCGTAGTTATTAGTGTGTCGAGCTATGGTGGAAACTGATTCTCATTGAAGAAAAGGTAGAAATAATCAATGGGACTTGCAGTATCAACATCAAAAGTTTCTGGAAGTTCTGGCCCCGTTTCCCTAACAAAATCATTTACTGTGATCGGCAAAAAATCTCTGTCAACATTACCTAATGGCGGCGGTACAACTAGTCGCCGTTCGTCCTCATTTTCGGACTCGTTATCTGTTGACAGTTCATTTAGAACATCGTTAAGATCAATATCTGACTCAATGTATTCAGGTCCAAAGCCATCGAACTCTAAATTATCATCATCGTCGTCAAAAATGTCGCGCAAAATCGTAGCCACAGCCGCCATCACGCCTCGTTGTTGTCACACTTTTCTACACTCATGACTCACACTTTCTAGGTTAATTTATTCAAAAACTTTCGTATGAATGACGTGTACAAATCTGATTGGTCGATGCATTGATATCTTCTTAAAATAGTATCAGGGATTTCCAGATAGGTGTCGCTCTCAATCACGGGATTTTCCATGTCTAAGTTTACCGAACCGGCATGGCGTCGAGAGGCGCTTACATTGAGATAACGTAGAGGCGTCGAGAAGCGCTTACATGGAGATAATGCAGAGGCGTCGAGAAGCGCTTACATGTGGCAAGGGGTAAAGGCGTCCAGAGGCGCTTACATGTGGCAAAGGGTTAAAGAAATATTTCAGTCATACATCTTTGATTAGGCTATCTTCTTCTGTATCATAACTTAAGAAGTTGTTTTAACCCAACCCCTTCTTAAGCCCATTATCAGTGCTTAGCCCCCTGGACTTATACCCTGTAAATACCATATCATCAAATGTAGGCCTGGTTTCAAAGTCTTAATAGACCGGGGACAAGGCTTATTGCAGAGCAAGAACTTATTGCCAGTCCAGTAGGGTCGGTTTAAATTCCCTAGAAATCATATCAAAACACAACAGTCAGTCAATATTCAATAACGGTAAACAAATATACGCCATACCTTCACTTTAAATGGATTTCCAAACATGTGTACCCGTGAAGGCTGATTCTCCAGTTCCCGGAGTAAAGGAGGCTGTTTCTTTAAATAGTCTTGGTAATTACCCATTTGTTGTATAGGAACATTATGCATTTGATCTGAAAATAAAGGATGACAGTAAAGCCTGTGTAAGTTAGTACATACATCTTGTGGCCCTACAGGCTCATATCTGTATGTCGAGTGGAGAAGTTTGATTTGACGAATTTGTTACAGACTTTATGCTTCCCTGTATAACTAACCAGTCTTCATTCATTCTCTGAGAACTAAGAATGACGAGCATTAATGTGCTCATAGCCCTGCAGTGTTCCAGCTAGGATTTGAAAAGGGCAGGGCGCTGCCTAAAAAAAGGGCATTTTTGTGCGCGACATTTTTTCCGGGCCTATCTATCTTCTACCTTATTTTACAGGACAATTTAAGTACATCCATGCATTACATATGACCTGATTCATAAGAGACAAATAGAATGAGCATCAATGACACTTAGAAAAAGGGCAGTACTACAGGAAAAGGGGTGGGGCGCATTTCTAACTTTGAAATAGGGGCAGGGCGCCGCGCCCTGCTAACCCGACCTAGCTGGAACACTGCCCTGGTATGTCTCAATACTTCATTGATAATTGACAATTTGTGAGTTTTAGTTTGTGTGAACATTTTGTCAGCTAGATCAATGACTATTTGCTAATTTATTATCGAAAGTATCATCACATTAATTATTGACAATTTACCAGTGTGTGGTATTCTAAAAATCTTTCCTGACTTTAAATGTTGACTGCATCTTTTAAACCTATTGTTTGTATTTTGTGTTTATGTTTTGTTTATATAAACAAATCAAGGAAGACAGGGTCATCACTCTTCACTTACCATGGTCTACAAGTTTTGTTTATTTATTTGTTTATGTTGTTTATATAAACAAATCAAGGAAGACAGGGTCATCACTCTTCACTTACCATGGCCTACAAGTTTTGTTTATTTATTTGTTTATGTTGTTTATACCGTATATCGGGTTTTTTTAGCGAGTGTCTAATTTTCGCTATTTTCACGACCAGACTCGGTCGCGAATTTTAAGATATCTCTAAAATTGGTCACATTTTACAGTAAGAGTTAGCTCCCTTGTAGGGGTGTTGTCATGAACCGATCACCTGTTTACACATGCCGTATACAGGTGTGCTTAATTGGCCGTAACTCGACTGAACTGTTTTATTCAATAAAAATGTACTCACAGTTGACCATATTTTTTTTGTCCTTTGTACAGATCTATTTGAAATCATAACGAGAGTGACATTGCCAAGTGAAACATGGCCATGCTACGATTTGTAACCGTTACACGGAAGGACAAAGAAAATCTGGTCAGGGACAGACCTGAGTTTGCTGAAGCAAACAAACTTGTAGATAAATTATTATTATTAATGTACTTCTTCGTTTTTGTTGTATATGAAACATATGTACGCTAAAATTTGAATTACACGTTGTGAAAACGCTAAAAATGAAATACGCTAAAAATAAAATGTGTCATTTTGTACAGAAAACGCGAAATTTGGCATACGCTAAAAAAACCCGATATACGGTATAAACAAAGCTAGGAAGCCAGGATCATCACACTTCACTTACCATGATCTACAAGTTTTGTATTGCTGTAGGATTTCTGTAAGAAGTTCATCTTCATACGTGAGATTTGGTCAAGTAAACGAGAACGTGGAATGTCGTAAGGATTGCGGTAGAACTGGGGAAGAATGCTTGGATCGGCGACAGCCATTGTGAATGTGTTGAAGTCAGTCAGTTCCTGTTTTAGACTCTGAATATTTCCACCAACATTCTGTAATAATTGGTTGAAATCTTTTCTTTGTAAAATTGATGTCTTGGTCCTGTAAACGAACAGAAAAAAAACTTTATTTTCTTGTCAAAAATTGCACTAATGTCATGCTTCATGCTTTAAACAATTTCATCATAAAAATTAACAAAAAATCAAATTTAATTCAAATCTGACAAATAAAACTGCTTGCATTAATTAAAACATTTCCTAAAACTCAAATATTTATGGCAAAAAGGTTAAACAAAGTTTTAAACAGTGTTATATAACCTATTAATAAGAACAGAAGGTTTAACAAAGTTTTAAACAGAGCTATATAACCTATTAATAAGAACAGCAGGTTTAACAGAGTTTTAAACAGAGCTATATATAACCTATTAATAAGAACAGCAGGTTTAACAGAGTTTTAAACAGTGTTATATAACCTATTAATAAAAACAGAAGGTTTAACAAAGTTTTAAACAGAGTTATATAACCTATTAATAAGAACAGCTTACCGCGAGTCAACCTTGATCCCATCGTTGAGGGGGACTTTCTGACCGACCGAGGCAATCAACCTGTCCATCTCTACCTTGGCCTGGAGAAAAAGTCAATGAATCTTAAGGTTTTGGGTTATCTCCCCTTACATTGGGTTATCTCCCCTTACACGTCCAAGCATTTTGGACGATGACATACCCTGTGCTGCATGTGTTGTACATCATTACGTTTTCAAGTTTTATACAGACAATGCTTTGCCATAAATATTTGGATATTTTTTAATTTGACCACATGAATGATAACTTTAAAGAGTGTTAAAATTCCAGAGCATCTAAACAGGAATGATAAACCATCTCACTTAAATCATTCATATACAATATTAACAGATTTGGAATTTAGCCCCTGTACATATGTAACTGGGTCGCAAATTCTTTCTTTCTGAGTGGTAGATTAAAGTAATTCAATGTATCAAAACACAAAATCCTGTGACTTGTAATTTGAAACGTGTATAGAAATATTCTCTGTCCATATCACTTGAAGGCAACTGACGTGCTAGTTTCAAACAAGAGTATAATTATGTTCATTTAATTAGTGGAGAGAAAGTTAAATGGCAGAAATTGTGGCTTCCCTGTAAAATCTAACAATAATAACAATTACATTGTTTTGAAGTTGTAAAATCTTGTCACAGCCTAATATCATATTAAGTTTGTTTGTAATCATTCTTAAGTTTTCTCTGGGATGTTTTTAAAAGAAAAACACTCTTTGCATCACGATATTAAAATAGATTTCGGCCCCTATTTTCATACCGACCATCAGTAGCCTAACTCTCTTCTAACAACATCCTGACATTAAGACACTGTATCTTTAGTGGTTTTTACTATTGCGATTCTACTTTACCTGGTTTTTGAGTTTTTTTAAGTAGGTGATGACTGTGTAGCTGAGGTTATTGTCCATCGTATCCGGTACAAGGTTTGGAGCTCCCATCCGAGCCAATGCTCGCCGTAATGGCTGCAACCAAAATCATGGTATTTACTGCCAACAATACAACTTGTCACATGAAATCAAATGTATAACATTCACATCTGGGAATTCAAACAGAAGACAAAACTGAATATCTAAACAACAATTAATCACTACATAAATACAGTATGACATGGATGCAGAAAAAATTGTACTTAAGAAAGGTGCAGGAAGCATAAAATTGTTGTAGAAGTATATTTGTGTAGGAAGCAGAAAAATTCATTAAGCCCCTTTAAATCTCAATTCAGAAAGCTTATAAGAGTTTAACATAAAATCATGATCAAAGTTACTGCTTTTGTCTTGGAAATAAATGAATTCATGGTAACAGATTTGTTTATCTTCCCTTACAGATCAGAAGTATTGACTGTAATTGAAGCTTTGACTATAAATGAAGCTTTGACTGTAATTGAACATTGACTGTAATTGAAGCTTTGACTGTAACTAAGCATTGACTGTAATTGAAGCATTGACTTCCAGTATACTGCAGACATAGCAGCATGCCAATGCTGTGATTACAGTAGGGGCTGCGGGTATATTAACAAAGGTAGTTAGGAGTCTTGAAGGACAATGATGCCAGTATGCTGTTAAATATTTGGCAGGACTCTGTAAATTAAACACATTTGACCAGTATAACTTTAAAGGTAAACAAAGGTATAGTAACTGCTTTATGATCATTTCAATTGTATGATTTTTGTCCATCAGTTTCTTATATTTTTTAAGCTTGAGACAATATAATCATGATAATATGCAGCTGTTTCCCTTTGTTTATTTCAGTATTTTGTTCTTGTTGATCTAGTTTTTTTCTTTCAAACTTTGTACACTTTATTTTGACATACAATTGCACTTTCTTGTTGACGTTTTGATTTAGATATGAATGGAAGTGTGACCATTTCGGAAGTGTGACCATTTCCATGGTTTTTTGCTTTTTGGCATCCAACAAGTGTGTGTGTTTGATTCATAATAAATCATTTATAATTGAAATATTGTCTTTCTATATTAAATTTTATGTTGCAGTCTTCCTACAGTCATGATTCTGTATGCTGACAGTATTTTTTTTGGCATGGATTTGGGGCCGAATACAGGCCCCTTCCCCTAAAGAAAATTTGCTGTATTTTCCCAATTTTTTGTTCATATTTTCTCTTGTTTGTTAATAAATATGAAGAAATGTTGATCATATAACATTTCACATAATGTTTTCACAAGCCAATGCTCGATCATAGCTATATTATGCTTATTCAAAATGATATTAAACCATTGACTTGATGATTATTTTCGAGCTTGGAAGAAAGTACATTTTTGCCGAAATTAAAAAGATATGGCTATATTTTCCCAATGGAAAAGGTACAGGCCCCTGTATAATTAGGGTAAGAAAATCACTGGCTGATGGGATGGTGCTATGGTTACAGCATGAAGGCAACATTATCAGAATTATATGGTACTGAGACGGAGGCTGGCTAAGGTTGCCTACAAACTATGATTACCAAGGGAATATTGGCCACGCTGCTGGCATTCTGAAAATCAGTAAGATATATAAATTAAGATTTAAAAGAGCTTTCTGAGTAAAACAGCACCCTTATTGCTTTCTTGCTTTGCCTATTGCTTTTTAATTGTTTTCTTAATGCAGCACATATCAGTAATATAAGGTCGGTATTTACCCCAGCATAATACGGTGGCATTGTTTTAATGTATCCTTCAAACTGCTGTCTCCATTTTGGGCATATCTTCAACTTATGTACTTTAAAAAGTTCATCTGCAAAGACAAAAATTAATACAATATTTCAGATGAATGACAGACCCAAGAGAAACAAACGTAGGTATTTCAAGACGTCAACGGGTACTGCAGCTACAAGATAAGGCTATCTGGTACAGAAAACAAACACTTGCTGAATGGTGATACACCTTGTAGAAGATCCATGTAATCAAGACATATCCCTTTTAAAACATGTACCCAATTTTTTTCACCCAATTCATCAAATTAATCAAAGATTATACTTGATGTCAGAATATCACCATACAAGAGTTATGTCCCTTCACATGTTTATTATTACATGTTAATGTATGGTATAAATGGTTAATTGATATCTAAACTTAAGACACAACTAGATAAAGGCACAAACTATATATATATATATATAGGTGATTAATATAGGTTATTCATATTCTTATAATCAAGAACCAGAATTAGACATTCTCTTAATCAAGGAACAGAATTAGACATTGTTTTAATCAAGGAACAGAATTAGACATTCTTTTAATCAAGGAACAGAATAAGACATTCTCTTAATCAAGGAACAGAATTAGACATTCTCTTAATAAAGGAACAGAATTAGACATTCTTTTAATCAAGGAACAGAATTAGACATTCTCTTAATCAAGGAACAGAATTAGACATTCTCTTAATCAAGGAACAGAATTAGACATTCTCTTAATCAAGGAACAGAATTAGACATTCTCTTAATAAAGGAACAGAATTAAACATTCTCTTAATCAAGGAACAGAATTAGACATTCTCTTAATAAAGGAACAGAATTAAACATTCTCTTAATCAAGGAACAGAATTAGACATTCTCTTAATCCAGGACCCTTATCAGACATTCTCTTAATCTAGGACGCTAATCAGACATTCTCTTAATCTAGGACGCTAATTAGACATTCTCTTAATCTAGGACATTTTAAAAGTTTAAAAGACATTCTCTTAATCAAGGACCAGAATTAGACATTCTCTTAATCAAGGACCAGAATTAGACAATCTCTTCATCCAGGACCCTAATTAGACTTTCTCTTAATCCAGGACCCTACTTAGACATTCTCTTCATCAGGGAACAGAATTAGACATTCTCTTAATCCAGGACGCTGATTAGATATTCTCTTAATCCAGAACGCTAATTAGACATTCTCTTAATAAAGGACTAAGGATTAAGATACCGGACCACTCTGTATGGTAAATGTATACCCTGGGAGGAAACCTGAAGGACAGAATAGTTCCATCCTGACTAAACTAGGTCCTTGACAAATCATATCTTAAATAATCATATCTTAAATATTTACTAAAAAATAGTAAGTGAAATTTTCATCAAAAAATGATCAGTGAAAATATCTAAGAATTAATCTCAATATAATAAATTTGTTTACATTTAACAGTTAATGTCAAAAAAGACATTTTGTTAATGTAAAACAACAAGACAATCTCTATAAAGATTAGTTTCAATTGTCTTTGTGTAATTAACATATGCTTTGAATATTCATAATGAGACTGAACGGCCTCACTTGATTGGTGGATGTCTCCTGCCGACTGTTCCATGAGAAGGCTTCCCGCCGTCACATGATAAGCATGGTATTGGAGGAAGTGTCTCCCCCGTAATGTCAGATCGAGGCTGCATCGAGAAGATAAAGCCATGGCTTAAGAATAGAGTTACCTCCCCCTACACCTAAATCATGTTAAATTTTCGCAACATTAATAGCCAACATCCATTGGTTGCAGGAAATTTCACTGGTGTTCACACTTTGCTATAATCTTAAAGTACAAACAAAGAACTTAAATATCTAGATGATAAACAGACAGCATTAGTTCATGTATTATGATGCATGATATATATGAAAGTAAATACCTGTAAAACTGGATCAAACATCCCAAAACATGTTTATATTAGTAACCATCCATGAATCTCAACTCATTCACCCCTGAAGTGTCATAATGAACTATTCCAATGTTTGAATTGGAAGGGTTGAAATGTGTCTTTAGGGGTGAATGAGTTAAATAAGTTTTCAAACCCTTCCCCCACCAACCCTAAACATCTGTAATAATGTCATTCAATGTCACTGCTCATCCACGCTTAAGTTCTTTACCCCTCGGTGTTAAAAAGCCCCCTCTGGAACCCTGGTATATATTTGGTCCTTTACCCCTCTGTGTTAAAAAGCCCCCTCTGGAACCCAAGTATATATTTGGTCCTTTGCCCCTCTGTGTTAAAAAGCCCCCTCTGGAACCCAAGTATATATTTGGTCCTTTGCCCCTCTGTGTTAAAAAGCCCCCTCTGGAACCCAAGTATATATTTGGTCCTTTACCCCTCTGTGTTAAAAAGCCCCCTCTGGAACCCAAGTATATATTTGGTCCTTTGCCCCTCTGTGTTAAAAAGCCCCCTCTGGAACCCTGGTATATATTTGGTCCTTTGCCCCTCTGTGTTAAAAAGCCCCCTCTGGAACCCTGGTATATATTTGGTCCTTTACCCCTCTGTGTTAAAAAGCCCCCTCTGGAATCCTGGTATATATTTGGTCCTTTGCCCCTCTGTGTTAAAAAGCCCCAATTTTCCTACCAAACTATCTCCTGTCTTTATATTGTGTTTCGAAATTCTTCCTGAAACCCCTTGGTCTTACCATTTCTAACCTAACATCTATGAAACAGCATTGTCATTTGACAACCAGCCATATCTTCATCTGGACTGCAATACTATATATATACCCTTGGCCCTTGTACCAAAGCCCTACCTAACTTGCTATAACAGTAACCTACTGCTTTCAACTGCGAGGAATAGTGGGTTTCCATTTTGAATTTAACCAGACCCTCATTCCCCGACTCCCGACATCCTGGCCAAATTTTTGTCCCCAGCCGAGTTTTATTTTTTTTAAAAGAGACATTGCCACTTGCTAGGAACCAGACATCTCCCCTACTTCTAGACCCCACTTGTTGATGTTTTTACAGAATGGCCGACTTACCAAGAAGAGGCAGAAGAACTGGGTAGTTGTACGGCATAATGAAGAGGTTCACACAAGTGAGAGCACTGCTAGCCTTTAGGTAACCAAATGGATGTCCTGTGTCACTGTACTTAGCACTGTTACTGATGAACACCTACAGCAAACATTTTATAACAATGAGATTTGTTTTTTCATGGTATGAGCTAAATTCAAATCTTCAAAGCTGGCTGTAATTTCTATAAAATATTTGTTTAAATATGAATGAAAATGTATGTTGTGTTGTCATATTTTGTAATTCCATCATATTACCACTTTTCATTTTTGTTTTCAAATGTAGCATTAATACAGTACAATATTTTATGGGTATGAGCTGTCTGACATAGACGGTCTAATCACGACTTCTGATTGTTTACTATTGAACAGAGAAAAGTGTATTGTGATTATGCATCATATCGGAATAAAAGTGTATCTTTCGTATCATATAAGAACAATTGAGGACTGTGTTTGTGTCAATCAATTGTTGGAAAAGTACACCTCACCTGCCAACAAGAATTAGGAAGTCTTCGCCCAAGGATAAACTGGGTCAACGGTGAGGGTTCTAGTTCATATTTATCAAAAGGCAGGTTTTCTATCACCATAGGTTCACAATCTGTACAGCAGAATTTGACCACAGGCTGAGCTGACCGGGGAGGCTGAAATACATAAATGGTTACATTTGAAGGATGTACTGCCATTGCTTCTTATGGAAACAACTGATAAAATTAGGAGATGTAATTTTGATTTCAAATTATTTTAAACAATTACTTGCAACATCCCATATATACAAACATTTTAGAAATTTTCTTCTGTGAAAAACAATAGGAAGCATTTGCAGCATTTAAAACATCTGAAGAAAACTTGTTAACTGATATTATTTTTTTTTTGAGAAAGGAAATAAAATTTTCTAATAATTGAATTTGTTTTTTTATTGTTTTTTTTTTAGATTTACTATTTGGAGACAAATCCAGTCATATAAACATGTAGTTAGTTCTAAAACTTCTACAGGACACAGGGTATGTCATTTGTTAGACTGTTACTGGTTTATCACCTACATGACGGCCTATTGCTAGTTTTCCTCTCACTGACTATAGTCATTCTGTCAGTGATGTCATTTGTTTTGCTAAAGTGGTAGTCTATAGAAAAGAAATGATCATTAATCTTAAGAAAAAATAACTCTGTAACAGTAGAAATTCAGCACCATTTAGACCACAGACTCGATCTTTGCAAACCTTCAACATCCGCTAGGCCTCTTACAAATGTAAACCTACCAATGTAGCACTTCCGATGTCCGGCCAGTAGGCCTCGGGGATCGGCCAATGGCCCACTGAGTAGCCCTTCTGTGCTGACCTGGGAACGTAGATCAGTTTTCTACAGTTCTGCCATTGGTTGTTGCCAGGTAACTGCTGTTGTATCTGTTGTAAAACTGCTTTCTTGTCATCTTCCATTTCCTGCTGTATGGGTTTGTTGACATCTTGGTTTTCTGTAAAAATAGTAATTAAAACAATAATAGTTTTGTGTTACCTATATTTGTTATAATTTGATACTAAAAAAAAATTGTGTTTCAATAATGTATGTTAGTACTTTGGTACTGCTACTGTTTGATATTATAAATATTAAAGTTGAACATTAGTCTGTCCTGCCCTGCAGGTGGGATATATTGCACCCCACTTTGAAAGTGTTTGTTTATATTTATACTGTGGTCAGTTAAACAATGCCAGTTTTCAGAATAGACAGATTCTAGATTATTAAGTTTTTAACTACTATAATTAATGAGGGAAAATGCCAAGTTGGTGCAATTAACAAGGGTTACAGCCCCTCATTTCTGAAAGTCAGAGGCTAAATATCATCCATTACTCACGGATATCGTGGCAGGGGTGTTAATGATAAATTGTTTCCATCTCAACACCTACCTTTTGAATTTCCATTGCTGTCAACAATTTCCATTTTTCCTGCAATGAAAATATATTTTCTAATATCAAGAACATACGCCAAGAAAGCACAATGTAGTACTCAAATAACATCTGCATTTTAAGGTTTTAATTTTCAGTAAATAAATGTTTAGGAATTTCAGCTAGTTTTTTTCACACTGGACTGGAGAAGGGTCTTTTTGCCTCATTTTGGAAAGAAAACTGGTGAATTGGGAAAAATTTTCAGGAGTAAACTGCTAGTTTTGGGAATTTCATTTAAATATGAAATAATTTCATTTCAGAATGGGGCCCTATCACAGCCCCAAAAAGTCACCACAAAAGCCCAGATTTTAAAATATTTAAAACTACTAACCTTCCATCAGTATTGGTGCAGGCTCTGGTCCGATCTTCTCGAAGTTGATGACCACCCCACTCTGAACCTTCTGTACCAAACTGTCCAGTGTGGCATTCAACATCTTCTGTGTGTACACCGCATACGACCTCCCTAAACATAAGTCGCCATGATAAAAACTAGAGTACACTAATGGCTACAACTCTTTGACACTGGTAAAAACATCTTCTATAACACCACACCAGAAACAGTATTTACATTAGGCATACCATGTATTTATATATCAGTGTTCACTCTTCAGCCTCTAGTTCAAAAGATTTTTTTAATCACAATATACCCAAGTATCACCAGTGAGGAAGTTTACCTGCCGACAGGTTTTTCCTCTAGATTTGAGGTTTCATGATACAGGACAATTTTGTATTTTAGTTCTTCCCCCAAGTATTGATCTAGAGTGTCATTTGGGCTAGCTTTATTAACATGATACAACGTAGTGATGAGAATCAGATGACCTTGTCCGATCAATTTTCGATTAAAATCAGATTTAATTTGAAAATAAATGTCTAAAACATGTCTTAGTTGTAAATGCAAATGATATCTAGTAAACATCATTGTTTAATTGTTTGTCAAGTTTAGGAGCAAAACAATTGATCAAAACTTCAGTCTGCTGCTTTTATTTGAGATAGAAATAACAAAGACGACTAAATATTAACCAGACAGATCATTACATTGATCACTGTATTAGATAATACAAGTCTGTGTTTGATTGATATTTAACTTGCGGAGATGATCTAAATATGCTGTCAGACTCATTAAATTTATAATAGATGTTACCTTATTTACATTCATATAGAAAATACATTCAATTTTACTTCCTTGCATCAAATTAGACAAATACTACTAAAATGTGAGTTTTTGCTGTGATATAAATTCTCTGCCTTGACTGCAGATCATGTGACTGTCACATGATGACAATACAGGGGAACACTAGCACTGCCACTGACGTTTACGAGAAAAAGGCAACACATATTAATCGAAAGTTTGACAGACTATGACATTAAGGTGCAATATTTATATTTAATATTAATAAGTTCAACTGAATGTTACATTACAATAGTTCGACTTAATTTCTAAAAAGGTTAAAGTGAAAGTAGAAATTTGCCGAGACTCATTCTATAATTTACATTTGCTACATTATTTGACGCATCAAACTGTTTGTTTATATGAGACTACACATGCACTCAGAGGGTATCAGTAATTATAAAATGGATAATTTAAAATTTCACATGGAGACTGGTGTTTAGATTAGTCCAAGCCGGCAAATTTTGGACAGAAATATCATGATATTTTGCTAATTGGTGGATAAATTACACTTTCAGCAATTTTTTCGGGTACGTAAATGACACAGATTTTTACGGTATATTTACGGTTATATCTCCTGAACAGGTATGGCCAGTTAGGTAGTGATTGTGAAAGCAATCACTTCCCTCCAAAGTTAACAATTATCTTCATGTAAATCTTGAGCAGCTTATGAACCCTTGAACTACAGTAAGTGACCATAATAAAGCTACGTGTGTTTAATCTCACCTCCAGTCACCTCACACATGGCGTCCAGAGGATGGTTTTCTGCTGAAGGGATGTACATATTTCCTCCCATGTCCATCGGAACACTCCCTGGAATCTTTAGCACCAAGCCAAAGATACGCTGGTCCCATCTAAACGGCTCCTTGGTCAGTTCTGACCCCGGAACGGTGGACAACATGGGGAGGTTGAGCTAAAGGTTTAAACATACAGATATTAAATACTTACATTGTAAAGATAATCAGCATAATTTCTATCTATCTCAAAAAAAATTCTAACCAGCTCTTGGGAAATGGTGTGGCTTGGTTTTATGAATACTTCTCCTTTTAGAGACCTAACCCAAGATACATCATTCACAATATCACACAGCACACTTCCTGCCACGTTCAATCAAGTGTTTGTAATAAGGCAGAACATAACAATTTTGACCCAATTACAAATACTCAAATGTTGCCAATAGCAGAGATTTTCCTACAATTTTTCAACTGGGTCCAGGGTCCACTGAATTTGGAATTTTTATTCGACAAAATGTGACATTGCCCTGATTGGGAAAAACAAAAAATAGCAAAATTCAGACAAAGTTCAGTTTTTCTTTGAAAATATTGCCTTTATATTATTTTTGAACTCATTTCGTTATCTACAGCTGGTTTCCATATTTTAAAATTGCCTTAATACAGCATTACAGGTCTTTTTATATAAAACATACTTAATCATTCAAAAGTGACTTCAAAATTGGGAATTTTTACAGTGGTACATCGGGAGATTTCTTTTTCATTTAATTTTAGGGGAATGGGTCCTTTTAATGGACACTGTTTAAATAGGAAAATCCCTGAATAGCGAGTGGTTCTAGTATCACCTCTACAAGACAGGCTTCAATTTTGTATAATTTGAAACTACCTTCAAGTACCCTACTAAAGAATGGATAGAATCCAATACAGACCCAATATAGGCTAAGGAAGGGACATAACTCCATTTAGACTTTTTACAATGCAACACAGATATTGATGATGATGAACCAAATGTCTCTCACCTCTGGTTGCACCCCGTTTGTTGTGGTCAGTTTACCACCATCTGTTATCACAATGATGACCGCTGGCTCAAGGTAAAATGGACACCGTCCCTATACAAACACAGGACAAATTAATTAACAGCACATTCTGGGAGAGCTCAGATTTACCATCAAGCTTTTTGTGTGTTTGGCAGTGTGCCAGTAAAATCAGCGTCGGATATGACAGTATGTCAGTAAAATTAGTGTCAGATATGACAGTGTGTCGGTAAAATCAGCGTCGGATATGACAGTGTGTCGGTAAAATCAGCGTCGGATATGACAGTTTGTTGGTAAAATCAGTGTCGGATATGACAGTGTGTTGATAAAATCAGTGTCGGATATGACAGTTTGTTGGTAAAATCAGTGTCGGATATGACAGTTTGTTGGTAAAATCAGTGTCGGATATGACAGTGTGTCAGTAAAGTCAGTGTCAGATATGACAGTGTGTCAGCAAAATCAGTGTCAGATTTGACAGTGTGTCAGTAAAATCAGTGTCTGATATGACAGTGTGTCGGTAAAATCAGTGTGTCAGATATGACAGTGTGTCAGTAAAATCAGTGTCGGATATGACAGTGTGTCAGTAAAGTCAGTGTCGGATATGACAGTGTGTCAGCAAAATCAGTGTCAGATTTGACAGTGTGTCAGTAAAGTCAGTGTAGGATATGACAGTGTGTCAATAAAATCAGTGTCGGATATGACAGTGTGTCAGTAAAACCAGTGTCGGATTTGACAGTGTGTCAGTAAAATCAGTGTCCGATATGACAGTGTGTCAGTAAAATCAGTGTCCGATATGACAGTGTGTCGGTAAAATCAGTGTGTCAGATATGACAGTGTGTCAGTAAAATCAGTGTCGGATATGACAGTGTGTCAGTAAAGTCAGTGTCGGATATGACAGTGTGTCAGCAAAATCAGTGTCAGATTTGACAGTGTGTCAGTAAAGTCAGTGTAGGATATGACAGTGTGTCAGTAAAATCAGTGTCTGATTTGACAGTGTGTCGGTAAAATCGTGTCGGATATGACAGTGGTTCAGTAAAGTCAGTGTAGGATATGACAGTATGTCAGTAAAGTCAGTGTAGGATATGACAGTATGTCAGTAAAGTCAGTGTCGGATATGACAGTGTGTTAGTAAAGTCAGTGTAGGATATGACAGTATGTCAGTAAAATCAGTGTAGGATATGACAGTGTGTCAGTAAAATCAGTGTCCGATATGACAGTGTGTCGGTAAAATCAGTGTGTCAGTAAAATCAGTGTAGGATATGATAGTGTGTCAGTAAAGTCAGTGTGTCAGATATGACAGTTTGTCAGTAAAATCAGCGTCGGATATGACAGTGTGTCGGTAAAATCAGCGTCGGATATGACAGTTTGTTGGTGAAATCAGTGTCGGATATGACAGTTTGTCAGTAAAATCAGTGTCGGATATGACAGTTTGTCAGTAAAATCAGCGTCGGATATGACAGTGTGTCGGTAAAATCAGCGTCGGATATGACAGTTTGTTGGTGAAATCAGTGTCGGATATGACAGTTTGTTGGTAAAATCAGTGTCGGATATGACAGTTTGTTGGTAAAATCAGTGTCGGATATGACAGTGTGTCAGTAAAGTCAGTGTCGGATATGACAGTGTGTCAGCAAAATCAGTGTAGGATATGACAGTGTGTCAGTAAAATCAGTGTCCGATATGACAGTGTGTCGGTAAAATCAGTGTAGGATATGACAGTGTGTCAGTAAAGTCAGTGTAGGATATGACAGTATGTCAGTAAAGTCAGTGTAGGATATGACAGTATGTCAGTAAAGTCAGTGTAGGATATGACAGTATGTCAGTAAAGTCAGTGTAGGATATGACAGCATGTCAGTAAAGTCAGTGTAGGATATGATAGTGTGTCAGTAAAGTCAGTGTGTCGGATATGACAGTGTGTCAGTAAAGTCAGTGTAGGATATGACAGTATGTCAGTAAAGTCAGTGTCGGATATGACAGTTTGTTGGTAAAATCAGTGTCGGATATGACAGTTTGTTGGTAAAATCAGTGTCGGATATGACAGTGTGTCAGTAAAATCAGTGTTTGATATGACAGTTTCGGTAAAATCAGTGTTTGATATGACAGTGTCGGTAAAATCAGTGTGTCAGTAAAATTAGTGTCGGACATGATAGTGAAGCATCTTGCTGGACTGGTGGACGTTTCAGGATAATGTTAAAGCCAGGTTTCACTGTTGTAATATCTTTTTTACATTGGTAAGAAATTCACGTCTTTTTCCTAATTTTTGGAAATTAACTCGCTTTCTTCCTTGGAAACAGCCTTAACAGGGCAAACAAAATTAACATTGCGACTATTGTCATAAATCAAACATGGTCATGACAAACCGATCTTTACCTGACCATAAGTATCTATGCCGCTCTGCATTCGGTTGATGTTGAGTAGATCAAAAGCATGCTTCAGAGATGGGCCAAGTGATGAAAGGCCTACAGCTGTCAGATTCTTCAGTTCATTGATGAATGTTGCATGACTTTCTTTCCAACCCGCCTAAAATAAAAACATAATTTTAGGTGATGGGGATGGTCTTCCAAAATAAACATGACTTAGTGGCTTTTATAATACAGCAATCACAGCGACACTTGATAAGGTCATCAACATTTTCAGAAAATTATAAAGAAAACATTAAATTACCATTTTTAAACTGCTTATTTAATCGATTTGTCAAAGTGAAAATATTTTCATAAATTTTGAAGTTTTTTTTTTCATTTATATTTTTTTATTCACAATAATCATGAAGATTAAGGTTTAATGGGGTTTTTTTAGGGTTTAATTTCCTTGCAACAGGTAGGGTCTTATGATTTTCATTAGTTTAGGACAATAAATAACTGAAATGTATTTAACAGATCTATTCACATCAAAGTGGAATTATTTATTGCATTCATGTGTCCTAATTTAGATACCAATCTAATTAATAAATATGGATCATTTTTATAGCTCGAAACCAAACTTTAGTTCAATTAACAATTTTGAATTCATGTCATGATCAATTAACACTTTGGAAGGACCATGTTTAAACTCTTAATAACAAAATCCATATTGTTGAGGAGTATTTGCGGGTCATCCAAACCAGAGACATATATACAGAGATTGGCAGCTCTCTATTTGTCCTTGTGTTTACATAGTGGCCCCTGACCTTCCCACAATCCTTTGCGGTCGCTCGGTTCAGTCTTCACTAGACGCCATATTGGAGAAAACTTGAAAACCAGACCCATAATTATCGATAATTTCTATTTGAAATCATCACCAAGATCCAATTATGTGCTTTAATTTTATTAATATCAAAGTGCAGAAGTGTCATCAATATGAAATATATGACAATTTGCTGTCCAAGTGTTTGTATTTTGAGTATGAAAGTCAAGCACAACGCAGGAAAGATCGGCGGGAATCTCCAATTTTCGAAAAGTCCCTATGGGGTTTTCGAGAATACGGATAAATGACAACAATGTGCATGATAATCAAGACCACATTCCATAAGTATGATAGTTTTTGGTTAATGTGGTAACTTTTGTAGTGGCCTAGATAAAACAATGTGCTTTTTGTGTGCGTTTAAAATTGACGATGTTTTGGTCTGACGTAATGGCGGCTTAATTACAAACTTGGACATGTCGAATAGGACCCAATGGATTTTCGAAAATACGGATAAATGACAACAATATGCATGATCAGTAAGACTATATCCCATAAGTTTGATAGTTTTTGGTTAATGTGGTAACTTTTGTAGTGGCCAAAATAAAACGATGTGCTTTTTGTGTGCGTTTAAAATTGACGATGTTTTGGTCTGACGTAATGGCGGCTATTTAGAAACTTGGACATGTCGAATAGGACCCAATGGATTTTAGAAAATACGGATAAATGGCAACAATGTGCATGATCAATAAGACTATATCCCATAAGTATGATAGTTTTGGGTTAATGTAGTAACTTTTGTAGTGGCCAAAATAAAACGATGTGCTTTCTGTGTGTATTCAAAATGACCATGTTTTGGTCTGACGTAATGGCGGATTAACCAGAACATGTCGAATAAGTTCCAATACTACGATACACACATGCGCATAGCCCGATTTACCTGCGCTCGCGTGTGTTTGATAGGAGACAGGACACTCTCGATAAGGGATATGCTTGAGTGGTCACGAATAAAGGGAGCCACTATGTGTACGGGGAAATAGCGATGTTACTAATCTCTCTGTATATATGTCTCTGTCCAAACCATTGAAATCAGGTTTTTGAAATTCTAATACTTTTTTTTGTTATAATCTGATTAAATCATAATATATATTTTCTATGTATAAAGTCTGCATTTTATGGTTTAATGCCGACAACTAAAACTTAACTGAATTGCCGCAAATATCATAATTTACCACTTCAGTCACTCATTGCAGCTGCTACTCATATATGATTACCCTTGATGAACCCCCATTATTTATGTAAATTAGCTCCAGGTTGCCTGGTATTTACCCACAATGCAACATAAACCTCAGATCAAGGAGAAAATGGCGGTGTATGGAAGGAAGTGTACAGCTCGTCAAACTTCTTGTTTTATTCAACGAAAGTTAATTTAGGACGGTTCATGCAACGGCAGCTCGTTTTCTTGAAGTTCGCTCCACCTAAACGACACGAACCCGTTGACACCATACACCGGATTAGCTTCCATTTACCTTTATATTAGACGGCGGGTCCTCTAACGTCAGCAGCATGTATCTATCCCATCTGCTGTTCGCATCTC
The DNA here is from genome assembly GCF_902652985.1 of Pecten maximus. Classification (NCBI taxonomy): domain Eukaryota; kingdom Metazoa; phylum Mollusca; class Bivalvia; order Pectinida; family Pectinidae; genus Pecten; species Pecten maximus. The sequence goes on from NC_047028.1 coordinate 32,820,243, forward strand.
GGGACCTGATCTAAACAAAAAATTGCGGAAATTAAAATAAAGAATGCGCGATTGTTGCATCTGAATATATAATAGAAAACAAATCCGACCTCATCTGCGTAATTTACCTTCATGAAAGATTCTACGGAAGCTTTCGAAATGTCAATCAAAGATGTCCCCAAATATGTACGCTGATTCATCGACGCACTCGTGTCGACTAAAAAGAGAATTATCGTCATTTTCAAGAATGGTTAACAAGGAATCATTCGAGATGTTTTCGTTGACAAACGACTCGTACTAACGGTCGTACGGCCATCACACCGTCCGCTCCCGACAAAGACGCACCGCAGAGTGCTGCCTTTCGAAGCAGCTAGCACGCCACGATAACTCGTCACGTGACATTCTCGCCATTAACGATTTCATTGGCCAGCGAAGGGGATCTGTGGGAGTAATCCTTGGATATTTTATTCCATGATCTAAAACATTTATATTTAGGCTATTAAGACGCTACATACAACAAAATTAATTATAGAAACAATTATTTTGCATCAAGTGAACATTCCTACATTGGAAAGTTTGTTAATGATACATTTGAAAATTATATTTATTACGATGCAAAATATAATTTCTCCCGAAATATCCCTTTCCCATATCATGGCCTACAAGTATTGTTGACAGACTACAGTGAGCTTTAGAAAGGTTTGGTGATTCATTAATAATGTAGTAAACGAAAAAAATAGTTTAAATGATTATGTGCATTCCAATTCGAGATGGTGATATGGATTTTCCTTTTACAGTCGCCACAAAACCCCTTTTGTGTCGGAAATGAAATGCCCGGATGATTGAACTTCCAAAATAATATTTTACCACGTGGGCTGATGTTTATTGTTTACGTACGAAACACGTGTTAGCTATGGTAATCGGCAAACTTGTGAATATAACACAATTATCCGTTTCTCGTCACTCCTTATGAAATATCAATATATATTGGGATAACTGCTGTATATGTACGTCGAATGTGAACTTAATTTTATACTCTATTAAAAAGTATGTAGCCTAATTAATGCAAGCAGTGCACGTGCATCATGAGCATGCTCACTTATGCAGACATTCAGTAGCTTTTTATAGCACGGTACTTCTTTAAACCAAGAATGAAAATTAATGATACTCCAGATCAAAAGTTGTCAAAACTCTGTCCACACATACTCAACAATTGCTGCTCTTCCTAAAGTTTATTATGGTTGGGTTTTTTTTCAGATGAAGAAAAAACCCTTTCATAGTTGCTGGCTTGCAATCTTGACTGTGTTCGTAACATTAAACTATAGTTCATCCATGGACTGTCCTAATTCATGTCAATGTACAGTGGATAATTCTGGAGCATTCAACGTGGACTGTACAAAACTGGAACTCACAACTTTCCCTGAATCGGTACCAGTTAGTACAACTAAGTTAAACATCAGCAACAACAGGATGACTTTCTTGGAAAGACTTCAGGAGGAAGATACAGTATATTCCAATGTCACAGTTTTGGATTTAAGTAATAACAGTCTTGTTGATATTAATGATTTTTTGCAATCATTTCCTAATTTAAAGTATTTACATTTGAAGAAAAATGAATTAACTGAAATTCCCAAGTTTTTACCTGAAACACTGGCAGTATTATATGCAGATATAAACATGATCAAAAGTCTATGGAATCTAAATGGGAGTCGTCTAAGAGAACTCTACCTCAGTGATAATTTTATTGATCTTAGTGGTATTAGTAGTAAGCAAATGAAAGGAACACACAAAACCATTGAACTATTAGACCTTGAAATTTTGGACCTTGCAGGAAATCAGATAAGGGAAGTAGATGATAAAACATTCAGCAGATTTCCCTCGTTGAAGCACATATCTCTATCAAACAACAGAATATCAAATGTGTCTTTTGTGAAGGAATTGAAAGTAGTTGAAGTCCTAGATCTAAGCAATAACTCCATTTCAGAATTCACTAAAAATGTTTTTAAAAATTTGCATAGCCTACGATATTTGTCATTGGCATTTAATAATTTTGTAAGTTTGCCGAAACATTTCCCCACTCTTGAATGGCTGGACATGTCATTTAATAATATCAGCCATTTGACAGAGGAGGTGGATAAAAAAGAGCTTTACCCTCATGATGTGTTTCTATTGGGGGGTAATCCATTTCACTGTGACTGCCACCTACAATGGGTTAAAGACTTATATGAATTACGTATTTACTTATTAAAATATATTGACGTTAAGATAGAGAAATATGTCCCAGTTTGTGCAACACCTATAAATTTAGCTGGGAAGTCCTGGGACTTGGTCGACTCAGAACAGTTTGTATGTTCTGGTAAAGTTGAAAATCCATTAATGGAAGATGAATCAATTGCGACAGATCTTCACCGGTCCTCAGAACTACATGTGAATTTTGTTGGACAGAATTACATCAAATTAAGTTGGACGCCATTGCAGTGGGATTCAAAGTCACAATCAAGGGAGACAATTTTGGCATACCGAAAATTTGGTGGAGAGAATATTTGGAGGGAGGTATTAGTCCAAGGTAATGCAGGTGTTTACACTATAAGAGATTTAAACCCTAACACTGCATACATCGTCTGTCTGAAGGGAGGTATAGCCCCGGACAAGAGCTGTGTGGAAGTGGTCACTCCGAGTCAATCTTGGCTAGAAGACAATGTATATTTGTGCTGGGTGGCTGCCCTTATATTCATCATCATTTCTGTCATACTGACTCTTTGCATGTGTTTCTTCAAAGGTGACATTCACAAGAAGCAGCTATAAATCTGCAGTTAATTTTATTTTGTATGAAAAAGAAGTGATTTTCTAAAAACCAGAATAAAAACATCTAGAGAATGCATATTGTTTGGTGTATTGTTTTCTTCAGTATAATACATATACTTGTATTGTTGAAAAAAGAAATGTTAAAGACATTTAATTGAAATTCAATATTATATTTAGTTCCGTTTCATCCATTATGCTGATCTGTTTGAACATAAATGGTGCTATTTTCTGAGCACAGTTACAATGTAGAGGATGTGTGTATCTATTGGACCAACAACATTAAAACATCATGTGACCAAGATGTCAGTTCAATGGTTAAACATCATGTGACCAAGATGTCAGTTCAATGGTTAAACATCATGTGACCAAGATGTCAGATTCAATGGTTACACATCATGTGACCAAGACGTCGGATCCAATGGTTTTAACCAAACTATTACATGGTTTGTACATTTTTTTATACCGAAATTCCAGCAATTTTCCAGCACTTTCAGTCTTCCAGGTGCATTTTCTGTCCAAACTTGTAGGGAATTGAGATTATTTTTGTCTTTAGATGAAAAAAATAAAACAATATGTTTAAAAGGTAAAATGATCAAAAGATCTGGATATTATATGGAAACTTAAAATAATTTTGATGATTAAAATCTTTTTATAATTTTCTTGTGATAGATTACTAATTTACTTTGAATCTGAAAGAGCATGTTTACAAGGCAAGTGTGAATTCCAATACTTTCAAGTACTTGTGAGCAAATTCCAGCCCTGACCCCCAATTCCAGCACCTTCCATCATCCGTACAAACCATGTATTACCCTTTCATTATGATGACTTGATTATGATTGTGTTAGGGGGATCACAATAGTTCAGTTGGTTAGAGGGCGCTATGTCAGGGGGATCGCGAATGCTCAGTCGGTTAGAGGGCGCTATGTCAGGGGGATCTCGATAGCTCAGTCAGTTAGAGGGCGCTATGTCAGGGGAATTGCGAAGCTCAGTCGGGTAGAGGGCGCTATGTCAGGGGGATTGTGATAGCTCAGTAGGTTAGAGGGCGCTATGTCAATGGGATCGTGATAGTTTAGTCGGTTAGAGGGCGCTATGTCAGGGGGATCGCGATAGCTAAGTCGGTTAGAGGGCGCTATGTCGGGGATCGCGATAGCTCAGTCGGTTAGAGGGCGCTATGTCGGGGATCGCGATAGCTCAGTCGGTTAGAGGGCGCTATGTCAGGGGGATTGTGATAGCTCAGTCGGTTAGAGGGCGCTATGTCAATGGGATCGCGATAGTTCAGTCGTTTAGAGGGCCTGATGTCAGGGGGATGACGATAGTTTAGTCAATTAGAGGGCGCTATATGTCGGGGGGATCGCAATAACTCAGAGTACCTGCCACGTAACCTCAGGTGAAGATCCAAAGTGCAATGGTTTGGCACTCCCTACCCTTGTTGGTTTGTATTTCTCTTGGGAAGCTGAGAAACAGACCGGTCTGTGCTGTTGTGGTTGTGTCCTTGGGCAAGACACTTCACCCTTATTGCTCTGGATGGCATGTGATTGGTCTCCCATATATTGTTCAGTGAGGTATTCACCAACTACTACAAGGATATCCCGCCTCAAATGACCCTGGCTATTCAGGGGGCGATAAACCAAGGAAACAAACACAACACTAGCACTACTATGGAACTGACCTCAATCTTTGCAAGGAAGTCAACTTTCCTAATTTGTCACTTTCATTAAGATTATAACTGGTCCTAGGATCTTGGGTTACTAATTTTACCCCAAAGTTTAACTAAAGTCAAAATTTATGGTACACTGAATCCTACTCAATTAGCTAAATTGTGCACTTAAAAATCTCAGAAGGGAGAACTAAATACCGCTGTAAAACCAGTGACAGGGAAAAGTTTCCAGATGAAATCTTGGTTGTAATGATATTTTTGTAACTTTTTTCTAATGGAATGCTTTGTATCTGGAACAGAGTTTTTGTTGAACGATGGGATATTGTATTGGTATATCATCATGTTATAGGTGGAGGGTGAGCATATATGGACATGAACTGGGCAACTCCAGAAATAAATTTGAACACTGACAGGTCAGCATTGAAGGGCCTTGTTGTAGGGCAATCCCTTATCATCATTGAGAAACCCTTATGTCTCCCAGATTGACATTTGAACTTCAAAACAATTGCAAGAGAGCAAAATATACATTAACAGGTATACACATCCACCGCCATATTTGCTTGGTTTATCAAAAGGAAAATATTAGTATAAAACTCTTTTGTAAGGTTTGATTTGTTTTATTTAAATCCTAAATACCTCCTCCAATAAGAACCAGGGACAGAACTGGAGATCTACTTTGTACTACTGAATTCTGTGCACGTGTGCTGGAGGGTTTTGATATTATATGGTACTGTTTAAATAAAATTACTTTTGTTGTTGGTTAAATCCCTGACAAATCTAGAGTCCTCCCATAGATGTTTCAGGAATTGCCCTTTAAACAGAATATCTAACACTCAAATAAAACTCAAATTAAACAGTAATTTTTACAACCTTTAATGTTAACTTGCATAAACAATATGTCAGATGTATAAATGAAATATGAAAATGATATAATGGTGAATTTCTTTGTGCAAATATTATATGGTCACATACATTGTGAATTTGTAGAATATGAATTAAGTATAGTGATATATAAAGTTATATAATGTAAACAGTTCATGAGACGACACGTTTTTATAAAGCTGCTTGATTCAATGTTCAGATGAGATCGGATTAGACACCCTAAGCCATGAGATCAAACTCCAGACACCTCTCTTTTGAAGTGTTGATATTTTAAGTGAACATTTTCTTTTAAAACCTCAGCACTATTTGTTCATAGGGGTATCCTATACTAGCTATCACATAATGTTTAACAAAAGGCCCATGGGCCTTGACGTCACCTGAGTTTCAAAATATTTCGGTTAATTTAATTGACCCTTTTTGGCCCCTGACTCATCAGTCCAAGGGGTTATTCAGGGCCAACAGGTGAAGTTAGAATGAATTCCAATAGAAATCAAACAAATGAGAGTCAAAAATGTGATTTCCCTATGTAAACTATTATACTTTCTAGCTTATATTAGCTTTTCATGATAACGTTTTCATTTTAAATCTATAAAAATAATTTATACAAAAAAAACCCAACTCTTCTTGCGTTCGTTTTGTGATTTCAGACAGATTTCTACTAATTGCATGATACAGCTAAATGTAATTACTATGGAGACAGATCCTTATAATTCACACACACTTTAGACAGTGACACAACATACACAGCTGATATCGACTGTCAACCTTTATATAAAACAACAGTCCTATATATACATGTATATGTATTATGTAATATAAAAACAATAAACAAATTTGTTTAAATTTCAGTATTCATCAGTATAACTTTGTTCAGTTTAACAAGACTGACTATTTCATCATTAAATTTGTAAGTAGATCCTCAATATTGGTGTTGCATGCATATATGGTGTGTATTTCAGACTAACTGACATTTTATATCGCATTTGAAGAATGCTTAAATCTTAAACAATTCTCTTAAACATCTACACTTGAAAAAGATGAAAACTTCACTGAAAAATTTCACCGGAATAATGGTTTTCATTCAATAAAATTATATTGCATATAAGTGGTATATGAATTTTTTTCTAGTTGCCGAGCTCCCATGCCAAAACACTATGTGAGTTTATGGACATACAAATAAATGTATTGCTGTTACACAAAATTTATACAAACTTCTATAAAGAACTCACTGAATGTGTTTATAATGTGTTTATAATGTGGTTATAATGTAATGTCTTCATAAACAACGTCCAGGTATCACGTGACCTGTAACAGATTCCACTGTTTAATAATAACAGAAGTTACAAAAATGATATGTAGGATAGCTTTATACAGGAAATAGGTTATACCTCGGTAGGTGTTTGACACGTAAACAACTAGTGTATGCTTACCAACTAGCCAGTGACGAAGCCACCAAAAAGAAACAAGAGGCACAGAGGGCCTGTACCACTCACCTGAATATTTCCACATTTGCGAAAAAACGTGGTGCATGTATAGCAGAACTTTAAAATATTCCTCCATTTCCCCTGTAGGGCCTGGCTCCTCTGCCCCCATTGAGTCGCCTTCACTCAATAACGCTCCAGACGAAATTTGATCAAAATTATATCAGTCGTTCAGGACTACTGGCAGTAGTGATTTTAAAGAAATGTTGAGGGGAAAATGCACAATGGCATGTAACAGGCATATTTCATCTTTCCTTGAATATATACATGTATTGGAAATATCACAATATGGAGCTTTAAACATGATAAAATATCAACATGTTTTGTTTGTAGTTTTATCACAGTCTATTGTAAAATTATTCAAGACTTACCAGAAGTATCATTTGGACCTTGGATTAAGCATTTATAGGAGATAAGGTTTCAAAAACAAAATACTTAAAATGAAATAATTTTGGAGAATTCTCTACTGTTATATACAATTTAGCATACTTTGGAGTTAGATGTGAACAGTTGTACAAGGACAAAATCCAACTTAAGTAATTTTCAGTTCTAAATTGCAATATGACTTCCATGAAAAGTACAACCATAAAATCTGTGGAGATATTGAATAAGTACACACAATAAGAGCTTACAACCTACTTCCACACACTAATGCAACATTTATTCATCATCCTCTTCATCCTCTGAACACATATTCTCTTCATCCTCGTCCATCCGTTTGGCATCCCCTACCTGTGGAATTTCATTTTTGCCTATTCCATTGGTAGGCGACAAATCGGAATGAATGGCTGCTCCAACAGGAGTTTCAATATTGTTACTTAAACTAAGTCTGGCAGTTGTATCCGCAGCTACTGGCGTAGTACCTGTCGTAGAACCATTCGTTACTGACGAACCGTTTTGTGCTGGGTTCGAAGTTGATCTTGTTCTTGTCTTGGCTCCGGCCCCAAACACAGGGATATGAGTCTTGTGGACAGACTGAAAATTGTTTTTACGAAACGCCATAATGCAATGAAGATTACCACCTGGCTTTTTAGCCTTGCGTTTCTGAAGTCCTTCTTCCAGGCGTCGAATGTTGAGATACTCAGGATTGACACAGTTAAGGTCTGTCGAGATGTCCTCCCACCTAGAGGAAGAGATTAGTCATGGTTATAGTGATAGTCTTCTAAAGATACAATATACTATATATTTATCTTATGACTTTTATGTCATACGTTATATATATTAACTGTAGATAGTAATATTGTTATGACATCAGAATTAAGAAAACCAATGTGTATGACAATCTTAGGTTAATTTGGCGACATCAATTAATATCTGAAATTTAACAAAGTAAGAATATTAATTTGAAGAGTTTTTACATAACTTTATTCTTAGTTTGTCATAGAATTATTAAATGTTAATTATTTTGATTCCATACGAGAGATTTCCAGTGTTACCTTTTACAATGTATACTGGGATGTTTAATGGCGCAGTCGCCTATCAGAATGTGTGTTTCTACGTCCTCCTGGGCCAAAGGTCCACTGAAATGGTCAACATGATCGTTATCATACCAGATAAATGTGTATTATAAGTACATGTAGTGGGAATGTAAGAACAGATTCTCAAACTCTATCTAAACAGAGAAGAACCCCTCAAATCTGTCCATTATATATCTGTCCATAGATATTATCTGTCTGTTAGATAATTGTCCATTAGATAATTAAAACACTCCATTAGTTATCTGTCCATTAGATATCTGTTCATTACATATACCTGTTAATTAGATATCTACACATTACATATACCTGTTAATTAGATATCTACACATTACATATACCTGTTAATTAGATATCTACACATTACATATAATTGTCCATTAGATATTTGTTTGTTACACACCTGTCCGTTTGATATTTGTTTGTTACACACCTGTCCATTAGATATCTGTTCGTTACACACCTGTCCATTAGATATCTGTTCGTTACACACCTGTCCATTAGATATTTGTTTGTTACACACCTGTCCATTAGATATTTGTTTTTGTTACACACCTGTCCATTAGATATCTGTTCGTTACACACCTGTCCGTTTGATATTTGTTTGTTACAAACCTGTCCAGTAGATATCTGTTCGTGACACACCTGTCCATTAGATATTTGTTTGTTACACACCTGTCTATTAGATATCTGTTCGTTACACACCTGTCCATTAGATATTTGTTCGTTACACACCTGTCCGTTAGATATTTGTTCGTTACACACCTGTCCAGTAGATATCTGTTCGTTACACACCTGTCTATTAGATATTTGTTCGTTACACACCTGTCTATTAGATATCTGTTCGTTACACACCTGTCCATTAGATATCTGTTCGTTACACACCTGTCCATTAGATATTTGTTTGTTACACACCTGTCCATTAGATATCTGTTCGTTACACACCTGTCTATTAGATATCTGTTCGTTACACACCTGTCTATTAGATATCTGTTCGTTACACACCTGTCCATTAGATATCTGTTCGTTACACACCTGTCCATTAGATATTTGTTCGTTACACACCTGTCCATTAGATATTTGTTCGTTACACACCTGTCCATTAGATATTTGTTCGTTACACACCTGTCCATTAGATATTTGTTCCTTACACACCTGTCCATTATATATCTTTGTTACACACCTGTCCATTAGATATTTGTTCGTTACACACCTGTCCATTAGATATCTGTTCGTTACACACCTGTCCATTAGATATCTGTTCGTTACACCTGTCCATTAGATATCTGTTCGTTACACACCTGTCCATTCAGTAATATTTTTTACTGGTACTTTACCTGTAAGCCTCCTCGGCCTTGAGAGGTGTATCCTCATACCCAATCGGACAGAAGTAATGGTTTTGGCAGTGGTAAATATAGGCAGTATTAGGGTCTCGCAGTCCTTTCTTAATAGCCTGGAGTGCCATGTCTGAAGTCAGCCCAAAAGTCTTGTCCTTACCATGAGGTTTGTATGTAAAGTAGCTCTGCCCACGGACCTTGAAGTGGTCGTTTAGCCTCTTGAACCATCTAAAAAGTATACGTGTTTAATTTATGTATTAATGTGTCAATACGGACCAGGTGATAACCCAATTCATAAATTTAAGTTAGTTTCAAAAGCTCGTGCTAAAAATCTTAATTTATTGTATCATTGTGAAATCACAGGGACTACAAATTAAATTCCTACATCACAACAGTAGTCCATACATAGATATTTCATGGATTAATAATTGTAATACCTATAATTTATATATATAGTGTGTGGGTTGTGAATATCATTTGTGCCAAGCCATTGTATTTGAAATATGAGTTTAGGTGCTGTAAACAAGAAATCATTTATCAACTTTTACTCTGACAATTAAATAAATTTAACAATAAATTATTTATCAAATTTTACATTGACAATTAAATAAATTTTAAATAAATTATTTATCAAATTTTACACTGACAAAGGTTAAATTTTACACTAAATCATTTATCAAATTTTTCACTGACAATGGATACATTTTACAATAAATTATTTATCAAATTTTACACTGACAATTGATATACAATGTTTTTTACAATAAATCAATAATCAAATTTTACACTGATAATGAAATAAATTTTACAATACAGGTATTTTATATTCCAAATTTTATGAGAATCAACTCCAAAAATTGAATTTAACCAAACTGAAGTTATCTCCCTTAATACATTTTTGGACAGAGCCCCACTAAAATTGCACTCTTCTCCTTCTAGAATATATCTTCCGGTCACTCGATTTGTAGCTCTTCTGCTTCTGGAAGATCTTCTACCTCTTCCGCCTCAAAGCTGGAAGATTAATCTTCCAAGATGGAGGCGACCATGTTTTGAATGTGCAAGTGATGAGTTTCACTAGAGAAGGATTTATGACACATACATGCACGTGTTTGTGTCATAGTGTTTGAGAAAACTTAAAAACTTGTTTATTTTGGGTTATATTCTCCCAGTTTACTCGATTTACATATAACGGAATGTGATCTTCTTAGAAGGCTTCTCTTCCGAGAAGAGTGCAAATTGAGTGGGGCTCGTAACTTAAGAAAATAGTGGGTGAATATGAACTAAATCTGTTTATGGAAACGATTCCATATAAGTTTTACAAAACTTGTTTCTGAATCCTCTGTAACTACTCTTTGTTATACTTATTTGAAAATGGAATGAAATAAAGTTTATATTTAATCTGTTCAAGGGTTCAGGGTACAATGAAATAAAGTTTATATTTAATCTGTTCAAGGGTTCAGGTATAATGAAATAAAGTTTATATTTAATCTGTTCAAGGGTTCAGGGTGTAATGAAATAAAGTTTATATTTAATCTGTTCAAGGGTTCAGGGTGTAATGAAATAAAGTTTATATTTAATCTGTTCAAGGGTTCAGGGTACAATGAAATAAAGTTTATATTTAATCTGTTCAAGGGTTCAGGGTACAATGAAATAAAGTTTATATTTAATCTGTTCAAGGGTTCAGGTATAATGAAATAAAGTTTATATTTAATCTGTTCAAGGGTTCAGGGTGTAATGAAATAAAGTTTATATTTAATCTGTTCAAGGGTTCAGGGTGTAATGAAATAAAGTTTATATTTAATCTGTTCAAGGGTTCAGGGTACAATGAAATAAAGTTTATATTTAATCTGTTCAAGGGTTCAGGGCGTAATGAAATAAAGTTTATATTTAACCTGTTCAAGGGTTCAGGGTGTAATGAAATAAAGTTTATATTTAATCTGTTCAAGGGTTCAAGTACAATGAAATAAAGTTTATATTTAATCTGTTCAAGGGTTCAGGTATAATGAAATAAAGTTTATATTTAATCTGTTCAAGGGTTCAGGTATAATGAAATAAAGTTTATATTTAATCTGTTCAAGGGTTCAGGGTATAATGAAATAAAGTTTATATTTAATCTGTTCAAGGGTTCAGGGTATAATGAAATAAAGTTTATATTTAATCTGTTCAAGGGTTCAGGGTGTAATGAAATAAAGTTTATATTTAATCTGTTCAAGGGTTCAGGGTGTAATGAAATAAAGTTTATATTTAATCTGTTCAAGGGTTCAGGGTGTAATGAAATAAAGTTTATATTTAATCTGTTCAAGGGTTTAGGGTACAATGAAATAAAGTTTATATTTAATCTGTTCAAGGGTCTGGGTGTAATGAAATAAAGTTTATATTTAATCTGTTCAAGGGTTCAGGGTGTAATGAAATAAAGTTTATATTTAATCTGTTCAAGGGTTCAGGGTATAATGAAATAAAGTTTATATTTAATCTGTTCAAGGGTTCAGGTATAATGAAATAAAGTTTATATTTAATCTGTTCAAGGGTTCAGGGTGTAATGAAATAAAGTTTATATTTAATCTGTTCAGGGTTCAGGGTATAATGAAATAAAGTTTATATTTAATCTGTTCAAGGGTTCAGGGTGTAATGAAATAAAGTTTATATTTAATCTGTTCAAGGGTTCAGGGTATAATGAAATAAAGTTTATATTTAATCTGTTCAAGGGTTCAGGGTGTAATGAAATAAAGTTTATATTTAATCTGTTCAAGGGTTCAGGGTATAATGAAATAAAGTTTATATTTAATCTGTTCAAGGGTTCAGGGTGTAATGAAATAAAGTTTATATTTAATCTGTTCAAGGGTTCAGGGTGTAATGAAATAAAGTTTATATTTAATCTGTTCAAGGGTTCAGGGTGTAATGAAATAAAGTTTATATTTAATCTGTTCAAGGGTTCAGGGTATAATGAAATAAAGTTTATATTTAATCTGTTCAAGGGTTCAGGGTGTAATGAAATAAAGATTATATTTAATCTGTTCAAGGGTTCAGGGTATAATGAAATAAAGTTTATATTTAATCTGTTCAAGGGTTCAGGGTGTAATGAAATAAAGTTTATATTTAATCTGTTCAAGGGTTCAGGGTATAATGAAATAAAGTTTATATTTAATCTGTTCAAGGGTTCAGGGAATAATGAAATAAAGTTTATATTTAATCTGTTCAAGGCTTCAGGGTACAATAACATGCATGACAGTCTGTCAGAGAATACATACAAATTGGGCTGAGCGACAACTTTACAATGAAACATGAGAAAAAGATGTATTTTAGTTACGTCATGAGTGTTGCGTTTCCAGTGAATGGCCCGAATCTGATCTCGTCAAATGGTGGCTTAAACCCAAGGATGGCAAGAGCCTCTTCTTGTGTTAAAGGTTGTAGACTGAAAAACAACGACATAAACATTAGCGTAGGATATATATATATATATGGTTTATAGCAAAAATAATAATGAACTTGACCTTTCTTTGGTATGCACAAAATCTACAATAATGTGTCATTCCTGTCGGGTGGCCCACTTATCGATAATATAAAGTATATGTGACAGGGTATTCTTAAAGTATCATCTGGAGAAATGGTGGCAAAAACCAATTAACATAATGAATTTCAATCGACAAGTTGATGGAATTCAAATACAATTGTACTTATCATAAGTTTGAACACTTATAACCAAATTTGGTAAAGATGTCCTCTGGTTATACTTCTAGGCCTTTTGCTACCATCCCTGGATGGAGGAGAGGAGGGGAGGGGGTGAGGGAGGGAGGGGGAGGGGGTGAGGGAGGGAGGAGGGGAAGGGGGGAGGAAGGGAGGGGCGGGGGTGAGGAGGGGAGGGGGTGAGGGAGGGAGGGGCGGGGCTTGTACATGGATATAATAGTCTGTCTGCGCTTTGATTGGCTTAGTAACATACTTCACTCAGTGATTGGTTACTTGCAGTCTGTGATGCCACAATTCATAGAGGTACAAGTGAGGACATTAATTGCAAGATAAATTGACTTGGTTTGGTTCAGTTTATTTTGTTTTAATGTCCTATTAACAGCCAGGGTCATTTCAGGATGTGCCAGGTTCTGGAGGTAAAGCTGGAGTACCCAGAGAAAAACCACTGGCCTACAGTCAGTACCTGGCAACTGCCCCATGTAGATTTCGAACTCGCAACCCAGAGGTGGAGGGCTAGTGATAAAGTGTCGGGACACCTTAACCAATCGGCAGATAAATTAGTTAAGTCAGAGAGGTATGAATGTTCTTACAAGACTGTTGGTCATTGGTCATTCCAAGAACAAGGGAGGTACTGTTGTTTGGTTACGGTCTCAGAAATCGACAAAATAAGGGAGACCTTGTTCACAACATACCTAAGTAACTCAACAGTACTACCTAGACAACAGCTGGTAAACAGTTGTCCACTCGTGGATGCACTAAACATTAAATTATATGTTCTATTATCTCTTTTAGATAAATTTTCAGCATATTTATTATAACCTATGCAAGCTTCTTTATACTCATCTGTCTCAAACTTTACTCTGACTGTTTACAAATAAATGAGTAAAAGCTGTTGATTGCCCTCTTAACTTTCTGGAAATCTAACATTTGAAAAGAGTTATGACAAGACGGCTTACTTTCCATTGCCAAGTGTGCTAAACAGGAAGTTCCAACAGGAGACAAGGGAGGTAATTCCGCATGACTTGCTGTACTGTGGTCGACTCATACACACCCTGCAAATATAAGTTTGGATGAGAATGGAATTCAGATTGCTACTTAGCTTTGTATGGTGAACCTCTGCCTCTGGGTAACTCAAACATTTGTTTGAAAGTTTCAACTATGTGAACCAGGATCTTCTTATTTCAAATTCCATGTTTGCCAAATTTTCAAAGGAAGGGGACTCGGGTTCTGGACCCTAATTTAGACATGTTTTCAGTAAAATTTTGAGTAATTTTCCGTAAAACCGTTTCTTTGTTAATGATTTAAAAAGCAACTAGTCAAGCCAAAAGAGCAGCTTAAATTGTATTGTTTTTAGTTTTCAAGACAGGTCATGTACAGAATTATGTTCCGTCATTTAAAATTTTGATCAAGAAGAATTACCACCAGAAACCTAGGAAGTTGGCAGTAATGCAATTTACAAATTTCAAACTAGTACTATGTACCAATTAATCCTAAATGACCATACCATGTACTTTTTTTACCCAATTACATAAATTTGAAGTTTTAAACAATAATGCTGTTATACATACCAGCGTTTCATATCAAAGACTTTCCTAGCAGAGATGAGTTCTGCAGTTACTTTCACACATGGAGGGAATGTATGGGCTTGAGTCGTCTCCCTTTGCCGTTGAGCTTGATAGCACTTACAAATACAAATAAATTGAAAAAATAAAACAACACGTTACACATGACAAAAATTTGTGTCCAGGAGGTGATGGTCTAATTGTTATATAGGTGTATTTCTGGACAAATTCCAGCACTAATCTTGAAACATATATATACCGTATTTGACCTAATAAGGACGCAGGGCACGAGTAATTGACAGTGGGGGTGCCGTTATTATGATTATTTATTCTGAAGTTTTATGAAACGGACTATACCTTATTACTATTACTTTATCACTCAGTCAAAGATTTACATCCTTGAAAAAAGGTAGGGGTGCCCTTATTAGGGCAGGCACCCTTATTAGGTTAAATACAGTATATGTTATTACCACAATGACATGTACATGCAGAATTTTCCTGACGATTTTGTGATTTTTGAGAAATTGCCACCTAGTACTGTGTCTTAATGTGTAAGAAAAGTGTCAGTATAAGCAAGATGGCCAAATACACACTGATAGGTGATGTTTTTGTTTTTAAATTAATAATTGAACACATTTGATCAGTGTGACAGTCGAAGGTTGGTCAAGGTCATTCAATTGGACAAACTTTTCATTCTTTCATCAATGTATGCCAGTCCCAATATCATCACTTTGGGCCTTTTGGTTATTGAGAAGCTGCTTAGATATATTTCATACACTTTGACCCATGTGACCTTGAAAGTAGGTCAAGGTAATTGATTTTAACAAACTTTGTACCATTTCATTCCAGTATGCTAATGACCCAATTTCATGACCCTAAGGCCTGTAGGTTATTGAGAAAAAGTTGAGAAAGTAAATTGTTTAAGAAGCACAACATGCTGCTGGGCAAATTAATCAGTGGAACAACTATTTTGTACTGACTACTGTACTGATTAGAAGGATATCCAAAATACAAAGTGACACACCTTGTGTGACTCTTTGATACATATATCTGTTACTCACCTGGTTTCTTGATTTTCCTGGCAGGAGTTATGTCTGAAACATCCACCTCCCAAGCCATTTCTGATGAAACCTCTTCATTATCACCATCTAAACCATCGGTTGTTATCTTCGGTGACAGATTTTTAGACTCTGGCTTGGTTGTTTCCGGTTTTCCTGCCTCCATCTTTGGTCCCTCTTCACCTTGATTGTTATTTGAACTATATTTAGATTCCTTTGACTTGGATCTATCGTCACTAGGAAAGGATGGAATCATACTTTTCCTCTGTTCCTTCACTTTCTGTCTATCTTCTTTTGTTTTAGTATCCATTTGAAACGAAGGAATCATTGACGGAATGCTTGACCTCTGATCCCTAATGAACTTTGACCTTTCATCATATTGTGGCTTGTCTTCAAGTGTAACAGAACTGACCAATGATGCTATATTTGACCTTTGATCTTTGGTCTTTTCATCACTTGGAACATAGTTTGATGTAACAGCTACTATGTCATTACAAGTGACCCCTGACCTTTGTTCCTTGACTGGGGATTTGTCTTTAGGAGCAGCAATTTTTGTTGGGCTATATGCTAATGTGCGAGGGGCATGACCTCCGTGTTGACCTTTGCCAGGGGCTGTGCTGTCTCCCCCGCCATCTGTAAACACAGTTGTTGATCCTGTTTCTCGACTCTCAGGTTTTTCACTGCGGAAACCATTGATTGGTGGAAGCTTTGTGAGGTCAGCGGATGCCCTAGATGGCGTACTTCCTTGACGACTTGCTTGCATCCTTGATCCAACTTCAATTCTGGGACCCTGAAGACGGGAACCGGACTTCCTGCTTGGAGGGACATTTCCATCATAGTAGGATCGCTGATGTCGTTCCATGGATTTGCTCATTCCTTCTGCTAAAGACCCTGTAAATACCAAAGTTAAATACTGTTATAATTGTAGATATGTAAAATGTAAACTTTACTTATTTTAAAAAATTTGTGAAACAACTTATATCGACTTATATCCAGTACACCTTTAGGGTATGTACAGAGAAAAAGGGCCAGACTGAGGTCGTGTACACCTTTAAGGTATGTACAGAGAAAAAGGGCCACTTAACTTTATGACTATAGCGATTTAAAGGAATCCATGAAGGTTAGTGTCACCATTTATGCAAAATCTGTTCCCCTTCCCCTAAAGATGTTTCTGATCAAATTTGGTTCAAATCCATTCAGTACTTTGTGATAAGAAGCAATTTAAAGGATTTGCTTTTATTTTCCCTATTGGGCCCTGCCCTTTTGGCACCAAGGGGGTCAAAGTCACCATTTATGCAAAATCTGTTCCCCTTCCCCTAAGGATGCTTCTGACTGAAATGGGTTCAAATCCCTTCGGGCCACGTGAGCTACAAATGTATCATCATCAGTGCAAATCACAGATTAATCAATTAAATGCATATTGTGATGATATGCAAAAGTTTCACATTAATCATAATGGCATCTGTAAATATATATTATAACACTCATTTGATATGGACAAAAAGTACAATAATTAAGACATTTGCTATGTATTTACCGATTCCTCGGTGATGTCCACGAAGTTGAAATCCCGCCATTTTTGCTCTTTGTTTGAAAATTTCAACTAAATGCTATCAAATCTGTTTCACCTCATACAACATGTACAACTAAAATCTTTTGTGTTATACATCATACATCCATGTCATTTTCAGAATCATTTGTTTGAGAATTATGATATGCTCTGGACCAATATTCCTGTAACACTGATCAACTGCCTTACAAACATTCACATGATTGAGATGCAGTACCTTAAAGTAGACAGACAAGCCGGTACAATAAAACACTGTGCGTAAGTCATTCCGGCGACACAAATATGCAGCTTGTTTTTTTAATTTCATAAGGGAACAAAGTCACAATCGAGATCTCTTCATATACTCAATGTGACATTGTATCTGTAGTTCTACCATTCTGTTTAATGCACGATTCAACCTTTCAAAAAGGATTTCCTATTTCGAACACTAGCATGAAATCTCTAACCGTCAAAAATTATTTCATGTTTCTAAAATTTCGTTTGAAACCTTCAAACAAGATTTTCTGTTTCTTAAAATGTCCAAAACCTTAAAGAAAATTCCTGTTTCTGATGATTCTAAACCTTCAAAGATGATTCCTGTTTCCAATAATCTCAAACCTTCAAAGATGATTCCTGTTTCCAATAATCTCAAACCTTCAAAGATGATTCCTGTTTCCAATAATCTCAAACCTTCAAAGAGGAATTCCTGTTTCCAATAATCTCAAACCTTCAAAGAGGAATTCCTGTTTCCAATAATCTCAAACCTTCAACTTGAAAGATGATTTCCTGTTTCCAATAATCCCAAACCTTAAACTTGAAAGATGATTTCCTGTTTCCAATAATCCCAAACCTTCAAAGATGATTTCCTGTTTCCAATAATCCCAAACCTTCAAAGAGGATTTCCTGTTTCCAATAATCCCAAACCTTCAAACAAGATTTTCTGTTTCTTAAAATATCCAAAACCTTAAAGAAGAATCCTGTTTTTGATAATTCTAAATCTTCAAACAAGATTTCCTGTTTCCAAAGTCATCATGGAATCACAGCTTGTTATATTCCACATGTTGACAAACAACTGACTAAACATCACACAGGTGTTGGCAGTAAAAAGCACACAAGACTCCACCCCTATCTTTATACCATAGACACTTTCTGGTCAAAATGTATATATCTACCGGTCCCAAAGTCATAGGTATGGGCAGTAAGGGACTTCCCAGGACCAGCCAACAATAAATATGTGTACCAGGGGTGTACCTCGGACATTGTTCTCCCCAAACAATATATCGGCTGTATGATATGTATATTGTTTTTGTTCAAAGCATTTTTCAACGTCTGATGAATCCAATACTCCAATTTCAATATTTAGTCATTAATTTAATAAAGTTGTAATTTAATATCTTCTAAAAATAAATGGTATCTAAAATTATAGTATCATATTTCCAAAATATTTTTCTGATCTAAATAAAACACATATTAAATGGCCTCTCCTATCATCGTTCCTATGGACGACAGACAAAATTAAATTAAACATCTGAAATCATACTAAGTCATCCCTATCGATTAACATTGGAACGATCTGTCATTTATTTAGATTGATTCATTTAAATTATAAGGGGAGACAGGAAGATTTACCATTAAAATCCTGTCTCAATAAGATAATCCTGGTAATCTTGGTAAGCCTAGCATTAACAACAAAAATAAAATAATTAATAATAAATATAAAATGTTTATAACCATGAGGTTCACAAATAACAAATTAATATCAAGAACATCACACTTTTAATGGAAAATAAAATTTGATTTTTTTTTTTTTTTTTTAAGATGATTTTTGAATTCTTTTTTAAATTTTGTCAAGCTGACAATGCTGAACATGATCAGGACAGATCTTATCAACATGTACAGTGGCTATATATATGTAGAGAATATATTTGTAGACAATGGCGTTTAATCACAAAACATAAAACTCATGCATCAGGAAACAATATACACAGTTAGATGTGTGTATTTTAAATGACATTACCAAATCGTAGACACCCTATTTTGTATTTACATACTGAGCAGCTGTATCCTCTTAATTCCATGTTTGTATGTGTGTAAGAAAGATTCCATAGGACAATAAATACTGGCCGCTCAAGTCTGTAAGATTGTTGCATGTAGCTTGTAAATTATTTTCTGCCTTAAAATTTACCAAAATGTCATGCTTGACCCTACAATTGAAACTGAGACAGATGACATCGTATGTAATTAAAAAGAAGCCCATGAGCCTTGATGGTCACCTGAGTTTTGAAATATTTCAGTTAATTCAATTGACACTTTTTGGCTCCACCCATCAGTCCAAGGGGTCAGTCAGGGCCATCATGTGCATACATTAAGCCGTCATCCCATTTTAATGTTAATAAAGTTAGAATGAATTCCAATAGATATCAAACAAATGATAGTCAAAAGTGTTATTTCCCTTTATGTAAACTACAGTCAAGTTTACCCCCTTCACAGGGGCAAACATGAGACCCAAGTGTAATGAAATTCACAATTTTGATAAAGCAACTTACCCTTCCATCTATGAAAAGTAATTGATTCTACCTTATTTTGTGTCATGAGAAAATTTTTGAAATTTCAGTTAATTTGACCCTTTTTGGCCCCGCCCATCAGCCCCTGGGAGTCAGTCAGGACTAACATGTGCATATCATCAAACTGTCATTCCATGCTGATATGTGCATGCTAAATGTACCTAGTTAAAATGAATTCCAGTACAAATCCAACAAATAATATTAAAAAAACTGATATCACTATATAAACTATAGTAAAGTTTACCCCCTCCCCAGGGGCAATCGTGAGACCCCAGGGTCATGAGATTTATAATTTTGGTCAAGCACTTTAAGACCCTTCCATCTATACTATAAAGAGTTTGATTCCACTATATTTGAGAGTAACGAAGAAGGTGTTTAAAGTTTAAGTCAATTTGACCATTTTTGGCCTCACCGGGGGATGGGGACCAAATAAATCACAATTTTGGTTAACCTTCCAGCTTCCAGCTAGCAACTGGCTATATAACCTGAACCAGACACAACTGGTTATATAACCTGAACCAGAGACAACTGGTTATATAACCTGAACCAGAGACAACTGGCTATATAACCTGAACCAGAGACAATTAGTTATATAACCTGAACCAGAGACAACTGGTTATATAACCTGAACCAGAGACAACTGGCTATATAACCTGAACCAGAAACAACTGGTTATATAACATGAACCAGAGACAACTGACTACATAACCTGAACCAGAGACAACTGACTATATAACCTGAACCAGAGACAACTGGCTATATAACCTGAACCAGACACAACTGGTCATATAACCTGAACCAGACACAACTGGTTATATAACCTGAACCAGAGACAACTGGCTATATAACCTGAACCAGAGACAACTGGTTATATAACCTGAACCAGAGACAACTGGTTATATAACCTGAACCAGAGACAACTGACAATATAACCTGAACCAGAGACAACTGGTTATATAACCTGAAACGGAGACAACTGGTTATATAACCTGAACCAGACACAACTGGTTATATAACCTGAACCAGAGACAACTGGTTATATAACCTGAACCAGAGACAACTGGCTATATAACCTGAACCAGAGACAACTGGCTATATAACCTGAACCAGAGACAACTGGCTATATAACCTGAACCAGAGACAACTGGTTATATAACCTGAACCAGAGACAACTGGTTATATAACCTGAACCAGAGACAACTGACAATATAACCTGAACCAGACACAACTGGTTATATAACCTGAACCAGAGACAACTGGTTATATAACCTGAACTAGAGACAACTGGTTGTATAACCTGAACCAGAGACAACTGGTTATATAACCTGAACCAGAGACAACTGGTTATATAACCTGAACCAGACACAACTGGTTATATAACCTGAACCAGAGACAACTGGCTATATAACCTGAACCAGAGACAACTGGTTATATAACCTGAACCAGAGACAACTGGTTATATAACCTGAACCAGAGACAACTGGTTATATAACCTGAACCAGAGACAACAACTGGTTATATAACCTGAACCAGAGACAACTGACAATATAACCTGAACCAGAGACAACTGGTTATATAACCTGAACCAGAGACAACTGGTTATATAACCTGAACCAGACACAACTGGTTATATAACATGAACCAGACACAACTGGTTATATAACCTGAACCAGAGACAACTGGTTATATAACCTGAACCAGAGACAACTGGCTATATAACCTGAACCAGAGACAACTGGTTATATAACCTGAACCAGAGACAACTGGTTATATAACCTGAACCAGAGACAACTGGTTATATAACCTGAACCAGACACAACTGGTTATATAACCTGAACCAGAGACAACTGGCTATATAACCTGAACCAGAGACAACAACTGGTTATATAACCTGAACCAGAGACAACTGGTTATATAACCTAAACCAGAGAAAACTGACTATCTAACCTGAACCAGAGACAACTGGCTATATAACCTGAACCTGAGAGAACTGGTTATATAACCTGAACCAGAGACAACTGGCTATATAACCTGAACCAGACACAACTGGTTATATAACCTGAACCAGAGACAACTGGTTATATAACCTGAACCAGACACAACTGGTTATATAACCTGAACCAGAGACAACTGGTTATATAACCTGAACCAGAGACAACTGGTTATATAACCTGAACCAGAGACAACTGGTTATATAACCTGAACCAGACACAACTGGTTATATAACCTGAACCAGAGACAACTGGCTATATAACCTGAACCAGAGACAACTGGCTATATAACCTGAACCAGAGACAACTGGTTATATAACCTGAACCAGAGACAACTGGTTATATAACCTGAACCAGAGACAACTGGCTATATAACCTGAACCAGAGACAACTGGCTATATAACCTGAACCAGAGACAACTGGTTATATAACCTGAACCAGAGACAACTGGTTATATAACCTGAACCAGAGACAACTGGTTATATAACCTGAACCAGAGACAACTGGCTATATAACCTGAACCAGACCACGCTATTCCAAAAGGCAAAAGACTACTAGAGAAATGGCTCTATTGTGAAGTTATCGTGAACTGTTTTGTAGTTACACTGGGGATAATTATCCCAATGAGGCGCGTTACACTGAGGATAATTATCCCGATGAGGCGTGTTACACTGAGGATAATTATCCCGATGAGGAGCATTACACTGGGAATAATTATCCAGATGAGGCGCGTTACACTGAGGATAATTATCCCGATGAGGCGTGTTACACTGAGGATAATTATCTAGATGAGGCGTGTTACACTGGGGATAATTATCCAGATGAGGCGCGTTACACTGAGGATAATTATCCAGATGAGGAGCGTTACACTGGGGATAATTATCCAGATGAGGAGCATTACACTTGGGATAATTATCCCGATGAGGCGTGTTACACTGAGGATAATTATCAAGATGAGGCGCGTTACACTGAGGATAATTATCCAGATGAGGAGCGTTACACTGGGGATAATTATCCAGATGAGGAGCGTTACACTGAGGATAATTATCCAGATGAGGAGCGTTACACTGGGGATAATTATCCAGATGAGGAGCGTTACACTGAGGATAATTATCCAGATGAGGCGCGTTACACTGAGGATAATTATCCCGATGAGGAGCGTTACACTGGGGATAATTATCCAGACGAGGCGTGTTACACTGAGGATAATTATCCAATGAGGCGCGTTACACTGAGGATAATTATCCAAATGAGGCGCGTTACACTGAGGATAATTATCCAGATGAGGAGCGTTACACTGAGGATAATTATCCAGATGAGGAGCGTTACACTAGGGATAATTATCCAATGAGGCGCGTTACACTGAGGATAATTATCCAGATGAGGAGCGTTACACTGAGGATAATTATCCAGATGAGGAGCGTTACACTGGGGATAATTATCCAGATGAGGCGCGTTACACTGGGGATAATTATCCCGATGAGGCGTGTTACACTGAGGATAATTATCCCGATGAGGCGTGTTACACTGAGGATAATTATCCCGATGAGGCATGTTACACTGAGGATAATTATCCCGATGAGGCGCGTGACACTGGGGATAATTATCCAGATGAGGTTTGTACCTACAATGTACCTATGTACCTACCTATGTACCTACCTATGTACCTATGTACCTACCTATGTCCGTCTCCTTCAATATGAGAGCTGCATTCTGAGCGGCTTTGAAGTCCTCATTTGTCACATGTGTGAGTAATTCCTCAACCTCTCGTATCAGACGTGAGACAATAGCGGGGTCTATCCCAGAATAGATGTAACCTCCAGCGGCCTGTCAATATAATGAGCTCAATGAAAAATGTTTACATGATGAAGATAAAATTCAATACCAATGAAAACAAGACTATTTGGTGCATTACAATCCTGGATCAGACGTGAATCTATATATATTTCTTAAGAACGCACAGATGATGAGTTCGTGTAAGAACTAATTTTACACACTGAAAATTCTGTAATTGCATTACTGTCATATATGGATAAATTCAGGAATATCACTAATTTCAGAAGGTGATATTGTGAAGTTCAATGCAAGTGAACTCATTCCCAAGTAAGAAGTTCTAGAGGTAGTGCAGAAGATCAAGCTGAATTTTATCTTTAATGTAGGTCAAAGGTCAAGATAAAGGGACAAAGGGACTTTCTTGTGATCAATGACATCCTGTCTGACACATTGGTGAATCCATGACCCAAAGTGTGAAGTTCCAGTGACAAGCAGTGCAGCAGTCTATTGAGCAGGTAAACCTGTTCTTTGATATATGTCAAAAGGTCTAAATATAGGTCAGGGTGACCTACTTTTGATACATGACACATTGCCTTAATCCATGCCCCAAGTATGAAGTTCCAGTGACAATTAAGTAGTGTAAAATGTTATAGACCCCGGACCAGAAGGAGGATAGAAAGACAAAGTTAAATTAATGCGAAACTATAATCCTCCCAGTTCTCGGTCGGGGATTTAATTACCAGAAACGAAAAAAAAGAAAAAAAAACCAAACAAACAAAAGCCAAGAACCAGTGAATATCAGCATTATAAATTACGAGGCTGAAATTCTTGCTCAAAATGTATAAAATTAGGGCAAAATAAGAACGAAAAATATAGATTTGCATGGCGGCATTGAAAAAGTACAAGGACATAATCAGACCAAGGGTATCATTTCACAAAGCGTCCGAATTTTTATGGAAGTTAGATTTAAGAATATCAAAGCGTTTCACAAAACTTCATTACTTACGAATGTTTATAACTTATGTCAAAAACCTTGTGTAACTTTACGTCAAATCCAACCTGCCATAATGTGCGAAAACAATTTAACATCATATGGAAACAGAAAATAACTTTGTCGTACAACTGTGTGCAGTGAGCAAAACCTGTGAAAATTGTGCTGTTACTGTTTGTATGACCGCATGATACAAACACTAATTCCAATTGGAATTCAACAGAAAATTTCATCTTCTCTCCATAATACGGTTGTTTGGATAGAACAAAATAAATGTCCTTGTCTGTGTACAGGACACATGTAGACCTGCACACTCTTTCAACTTGAAAGTGTTTTTTTTTTTTACCTCCAGATTAGAGAGCAGCATTTTTTCACTGGGAGAACATACAATTTGGACATAAGATATGAAAATATTTACCTTTGTGAAACAGAATTACGAACTGTAAGTTATGCGTAAAATTTCCATAAATATTTACGAAAATTTTAAATTAGGAAGCTTTGTGAAACAGTACCCAGGTGTTCTGGAAGGGCAAGCATATTCTTCATCAATTACACCCATGACATAAATCATTAAAGCATTTTTCAAATTCCAATTGTGAAGTTGGCTATATCAAAGACAATGCTTGCTAATAACCTTTTGTTGTCAAATTGAAAATGTCTGTGAGTAAATGATAGCAATATACTGTAATAATTAGAGAGTTATCAACAGTTTCCAATGCCATCTGCCAATGAAAGTTTTAATCATGCATGTAGCATCGCATCCATTTTCAACACTTACTTTATCTTTTCTGATTTTGACATCCTGGTGACCTTTGGGGAGCTTTGATGTCTCTCCTTGCTGGTCCCTAATGAGCTCTTGTTTCTGCCTCTCTCCTTGCTGGTCCCTAGGGAGCTCTTGTTTCTCCCTCTCTCCTTGTGGATCCTCAGGGAGCTGCTGATTATCTGTTGATTCTTGTTGATCCTTAAGGAGCTGTTCGATCTGAGCTGCCCCTTTCTGGATCAATGCTCTTTCTCTATCTTCCCCCTCAGATTCTACTTCATCGCTGTCCTCTTCATCCACATAGTCTTCCTCTTCCTCTACACCAAAACCATCGTCCTCGTATGGTAACACTTCAAAAATTTCAGGAACTTCCTGATCTTCTCCGACGAACAATCCTCCGCCACTATTAGCATTACCCATTGACCTCTGAAAAATAAAGGGAGATAACTCATGGTGTGACACACGAACTTGATATAATTTAGTCTATTGTCATTGAGACTGCTTAATGAAATGTTGTAAATCCAAAACTAATTTAACCGTTAGCTAATCAACAGACTGTGCTCATTAGGAATCTTCTCCCCTAGGACAAGATAATCCATACAACCAGGAAGGGATGAAAGACTTGTCTATCCTGTACCTGCTGCTGAAACATTCCTGAAATTCCTTTAAATGCGTGTCACACAGTTATCGATATCACAGAAAATTGTAAATGTTAGAACACATTTCATAATTATGTATTAATTCATGCAGAAGTTTTTTCCTGATTTTAGCTATAGAGAATGTAAATGTGGTTATTTCTGCAGGGTTTCATTTCATGATTTCCATATACGCGTGGAGGATATTTTCATGAAAGGTACCTGATGTTAATGTTATATTTTCTCCTCTATCCTCTTATTGCCACATGCATTGTGAAATATTGTTGTGAAATTTTTCCCTCCTTTTGCCTTCATGTATATAGCATAAAATACTACAAGGAAACATGTATATACTTAAAGGAAATACAGTTAACATCAATTAACACAGACTGCACCAAAAGTACATGTATGTGCCACCAAAAGCACTTACCGCAATGGACTTACCCCAAAGGATTTACTCAAAGGATTTACCCCAAAGGACTTACCCGAAAGGACTCACCCAAAGGACTTTACCCGAAAGGGCTCACCCAAAGGACTTACCTCAAAGGACTTACCCTAATGTCTCACCCAAAGGACTTACCCTAATGTCTCACCCAAAGGACTTACCCTAATGTCTCACCCAAAGGACTTACCCTAATGTCTCACCCAAAGGACTTACCCTAATGTCTCACCCAAAGGACTTACCCTAATGTCTCACCCAAAGGACTTACCCTAATGTCTCACCCAAAGCCCCCTTCCCCTCCCCTTGTGGTTAATATCAAAGCTTGGGGAGGGTTAATTTATGAACCACTTTTATCTTACATTTTTGAAATCGAAGATTCTGCAAAAATGATGAAGAGGATCAGTTTATCTTTTGGCATGTATGGACTTTTTTGTAGATAAATACAGTACTGAGATTACAATTTGTGCAATTGTGTAATTAAGCAGAAGGATTTCCAAGTGAAAAGCACTAAAGAATACACCACTAATACACCGGTATGCACATTTATAATTATCTTATTGAAAATGTTCACTAGGCCTATAATAAAATCGTCTCTAGTCAAGGCCAATTAAAGAGGACATTTTATACTCCTGAAAAAGATACAACTCATGTAATGTGTTAGGTAAAGAAAACTTACATGATCAGATGACCAAGGTGTCTTAGACACAGTTATTGAGTCGTTACAAAGACTCTATCGTTTCCACCACAGGACCAGGACACCACGACGCTATTCCAGACAGAATTTTAAAGAGTATCACCGAGTTTCTCCTAATTAAAAGTCAGGGAGGCAAAAATAAAACCTACTCAAGTTCTGATAAAGAAGCAGATTTCTAGTCTCAAGTGTGACCTGGCAGAAATAAGTAGTTCAAGCTGTTGCTAGATTACAGAAAATTGATTTCTACATCTAGTCTACAACTTGTGTACATGTTATCAGCCAGAAATGGAAACAACATCTAACAATACTGAACCAGGCCTCTGTAAAACGCACTGATGACATGGTAGCTATATACACGCGTAGCTCCAGCATGCATGTTACTTGTACATATCCAGCAGTAAAATGCCAACAATAGACATTTTAAAACAATTGAATTGAATGGTTTATATTACATGACTAATGACTATTGTATTAATTTTGGTACGCTAAGATTTGGGCACAATACTGATTTACAGCAATCATATCAGTAGATTTAATACTTCTTCAAGTGACTATATATAACTGTAGATTTCATGCTAATTAAAACAAGTATAACTGTTAGGAAGATTTCATATTCATATAATTAATTTTTCTTTGTTTTCATGTGATTGGTCGAAAAATTCTTTTCATTCTTCTATGAAAGAAATTCTTAGAATGGCGCGAAAAATGTGACATCACAATACGACAATTGATGTTGGGAATTGATTTGAGAAAAAGAATCCCATTTAAAACCAGTAAAATTGTACATAAAACTTGTTTTAAATTAGAAAATCATTTTCAAAAATTAATTATAAGCGTTGATGTTATTTTTTTTTAGTTTCATCCGGCTATGAAACAAATTTTGTTTGCAAACTTCTGTAAGAATCCGCTATGCGGATCAATGACATCAATGCTTAATACAACAAATTTAACTGTAGATTTCATGCTTATTAAAACGACTATAACTGTTTCATATTCATTAAAACGAATTTAACTGTAATTTTCATATTTATTAAAACGACTATAACTGTAGATTTCATACTCATTGAAACGAATATAACTTGATTTCATACTCATTGAAAGGAACATATAAATATAGACTAGTTTGGAAAAACCGAGACTAAAAACAATATTTGACGGGCAAAGGCCCTTTTTATCAACTCAAGAGCGTATACAAGTTACCGCCCCTGGCACGAACCAGGAAGCAAGCGTAATAATTTGCACAGAAAATAGTTTGAAATACGGATAAAACAGGTCATTACATGTATGTATGATTTTGACTGTTTTTCTATGATTTGTTAATTTTAAACAAATGTCTTTTAATTTTAAACAAATGTCTTAAAATATATAAAAGCGTTAATCGATTCATATGTTACTTAATCACAAGCAAATTCTTCGCAAATGGAGATATCATTGTCTAGTGTATTGTTAGCATTTTTTGGGAAAAATTATTTCTGGTCCCATTCTGAACTCATCAGGATTTATCATAGAAATAAGCGACATGTAGATTCTCCAAGAGTTTCGAATTAATTTGTTCTAGCGAAGTTTTGCGACAATCACCTAAGGTGACTATTTCACAGCACCTTAAATAGTTTTGGCCCACAAATTCATCAATGTTCTAATCTGTCAAAATTCGGAAATGCGCTGAAATTTGAGCACGCCAAATAAAGTATATTAACAGTATGCATTGATGTGGGACTTACCAAATTGTTATGTTATTGGTTTGCACTGATACATGTATAATTACAAATAATTAGGTTGCAGACACTTAAATTTTTAAATTAAGGGAATATCTAATTAGCTTTATAATATAATTTTTCTTTCAATATTTTAAAATATAATGCCTGATACTATTTATACCAACAGTGAGTCATAATCATCCCTTTAAACAGATTATATTAGGGAAATGAGGTATATCAGTGATTTATTTTGGCCAGATCTACAGCCGGCTTTAGGCTGTTTCCCCTTGCCAAAAAAAGTTGTATTTTTCCAATTTTGAAACATCATTTTTCCTAATTTAAAAAAAAAAAAAAAAAAAAATTGTATTGAATTTCTATCTGGTTACCTGTATTGTATTTCATTCCTAGAATATGTGAATATTATGGTACTATAGTTGATCATCATACACGTGAACAGTAGACTGACAATTTACTTCCGCGATAGGCAAGTTGGCCTCAATTAGTCGTATAAACGGTATATAAGGGAGGTAACTTGAATCCTGATCACTGTTGCGCTTTCCACAAATGACATGCAGGCAAGCATTTCAGAGAGTCCGTAGACAAACACCAAGATGAAAACAAGAAAATTTCCTTTGTTTTTTAGTCTAATTAATAACCCAGGATGCTTGCTACTGACTCTTCATATCATGAGGCAGACTAGAAAAGCCAATAAATGAAGTGTTTTGACTTATTTAAGTATTTTGTCATTATTTGCTATTTTCCCAAATTCACCAAACACCGCAATTATTTTCCCAATCGAAAAGGCATAGGCTGTTGAAAAAATTACCAGAAAAAAACACTGTATATTATTTACATTTGCTTTGTCATCATATAACACTACCAAGGCCAGTACAGTGTTATGAGACCTGAACATGCAGTAATATGCAAAATACAAATTTGCAATTAACAATCAACTTTCTGACATGTTTTTTCTCTCTCGACGTAACCACATCTAAAGCACAACCAAATATTTCTTATCATATGACAGAAAATAACATTTAATGTGAATTGAAAATATTGATTAAATTTTAGAAATTTTATTATTAGTTTATTATTTCATTTTTTTCACAAACTTTTTTTGCAGTATGAAAGTGTTACACAATGTACAGAACATACATATTAACCTTGATATTGACTCGAGCAGTTAGAATAACCGGTATAATAATAGTCAATTATGGAATAGTTAAATAATGTGATAATTGAGCATCTTAGCCTTCCTGTTACTAAATATATTTTGTACATGTATCAAATTAAAGTTACTTCAGTATGCTGTACAGGTAGTAGTTGTATACCCAGGTGTTTTAGTGTAGATATTGGATCTTTATTTAAAACACAATACATCAAGAATGGTGCCATTGTAATATATGGCTAAGTCTGGCTCTAGTTGTGCGTGGAATCAATCTGATTATAATTTAGATCATCATTATATGTAATAAGATCTGATGGTGACTGGGAAGAGGACATGTTCATTTGCCCAGATAACAGTATATTTTTAGCCAATCAAAAATTGTCTCTTATGTCTGTTCTGCAGTGTTCAGAAATTGAATGTGCTAATGAAATAATGTTTGAAATATTAATTAGCCTCTGAACTATCTGTTGTTTTGTTACTTTTAGAACTGTGCATTCCATCTCCTCTAAATACATGTACATCGTTTGGACGTAAGTAGCTGGCGACGGGCGCAGCCATCTTAGTTTGGCTGACATTCATCAGGACCCTCGGATATTTACCCCTTAGAGAATAGCCAATCAAAACTTGCTATTACATTAATAGATAAATTAATCTGATCAATAGACCTGACAGTGCACTATATATAGTGAGCTTGAAATATAAGCAATTTATTTTCAGTAAAAATTTAAATGATCACACTGCAATAGTACTATAGATATACAAAGTGAATTCAAAGAGAATTCAAGCATGCTTGGTTTTCATTTTGTATGTCAACTGACTGTTCAATTTCCTATACAGTGGAAAGACCACCATTCAAATATTCTAGTTAAGATCTAAGAAGTTTCTGACATTACTCCAGAACTACTGTATGATATATAAGTCAGGTGCAGGTACTATGCACTACTGAAAAATGTGAAATTTTGTATGTACAGCAGTCATAGCTAAATATTACTTACTGAACTTACGTGTGTCGATCCTGTCACCGTCTTAAACCTTGGTAAATCAGCATAATGTACTGGTCATCATACAAACTGACCCATTAGCTAAGGACAAAGTGTTCCTAAATAGTTATTTAGATATATCTTACCTGTACTGGTGATTACCTCGTTAAGCTACCTGTCAACACAGGTGTATGTAAACATCTAACACTGGGTATATGAGAACCGTTATACAGTTGACATACTGCCAATCTCCATACACACTACACAGTCAGGAACAGGACAAACGGAAAGCCTTGTTAGGTATACTTGTACGAAGAATACTTCATTTGGACTTTTTTTAAAGTCATGATATATGATAAAATTTACAACATTGTTTTATAAAAAAAAACTTCAAAGAAAAACAATGAAAAATTTTGTCCTTTTGAACTATTTTGGATTTTATATCTTTCTTTAAAAAATCTTAATATTTCACAACAACCATGCGGCCAGTCGAAGGGTTCCGTTTCTGAACTCAACAAATTTCTCAATGTATTATCAGGCTGGTAGACATACAGAATACATGTTATTGTGTTAGTATTGACAGATATTACATAATCATATCACTCTGATTTGAAGGCCGAAACCAGAGTAAGTGAATTATTGTATGGCTAACATGTATAGGAGTTCAGTCCCTTAGACATTCAGTGTCAAAGGTCATACCTCATTTCCATGCTAATTAGTCCTCATATTTTCAAATAAAACTTTGCTAATTGTATTTATTTCAAACAGTGTATTTCACACATAAACAGGACAATATTTTTCGCATTGCCTGTATACTACCTATCAAAACAACTTCTTTTCTTTCAGCCTTAATATTTTAACAGAATAATTAATATGATGCTGTAATAAAAATCAGAGAAAAAAAACAACCCAATACCTAAAACATGTCTGACATATTTAAAAGCTAGCTCCATTTATGTCAATACCAGAGTGGAATTGGAATTTAATTTATTTTTTGGTTTTGACTGTCCTAAGCAATCTTAGATTAATCTGAAGACTCGAGAGACACTTGTGTAGTATTTGGTGACATATAGATTGATTTACGATCTGTTTATACACACGATGATGTCACAACAAAGACGCACACTCGGACTGACACACACGCTACCCAACCGTCTATAGACACTCGACTCACCCATATTTTGTATCCTCAATGGTCAGCTAACTCGTGTGGAACAATACCCTGGTCCCACTGTTTACCCTCCGACACTTGGCATGGTGTCTAAATCCTGAGAATTCAAACACTTACACTTCACACATATACCGGTACCCTACACAGCACTAACCAACTTGTTCAGATAAATCTGTGTACCAGAATCGATCTCCTCGAAGTTTCTATTGAAAATGTAGTCAGCTTGAATTTCTAAATCTATATATTGGTTTTTATGCAATGGCAATCCTTGGTAGTATACAGTACACTAGCTAATAGTTCCTATTATTCTGAACCTGTTTGTGTATACATGAATTGGTCAAACATTTCTTCTGAAATCTCAAACTACCTTAGATTCAATAAAGATCTGGATTAAAAATTTCACATAACATTCTTAAGTTTTTTTCATTTCATTTTATTCTTAATTCTTAAAGATCTTAAAGGATGCGTAACTTTTAAATCAGTTTATCAAGCTAACCAGACTTTAAAATTTACACTGAAAACACTTTACTCAGGGGTTTAAATTCGTATTCGACATATTATCACCAGATTGTAGCTAAGCTAGTCTAATATACTGTGACAATTAAAACACACAATATACACAACCTCACACATTATATACAGGTTTACACAACCTCACACATTATATACAGGTATACACAACCTCACATATTATATACAGGTATACAGAGCCTCACACATTATATACAGGTATACACAACCTCACACATTATATACAGGTATACACAACCTCACACATTATATACAGGTATACAGAGCCTCACACATTATATACAGGTATACACAACCTCACACATTATATACAGGTATACACAACCTCACACATTATATACAGGT
Source organism: Pecten maximus (assembly GCF_902652985.1). Lineage (NCBI taxonomy): Eukaryota > Metazoa > Mollusca > Bivalvia > Pectinida > Pectinidae > Pecten > Pecten maximus. The sequence goes on from NC_047028.1 coordinate 32,853,454, forward strand.
ATACACAACCTCACACATTATATACAGGTATACACAACCTCACACACTATATACAGGTATACACAACCTCACACACTATATATACAGGTATACACAACCTGACACATTATATACAGGTATACACAACCTCACACATTATATACAGGTATACACAACCTCACACATTATATACAGGTATACACAACCTCACATATTATATACAGGTATACACAACCTCACACATTATATACAGATACACACAATCTCACACATTATAACAGGTATACACAGCCTCACACATTATACACAGGTATACACAACCTCACACATTATATACAGGTATACACAACCTCACACATTATATACAGGTATACACAACCTCACACATTATACAGGTATACACAACCTCACACATTATATACAGGTATACACAACCTCACACATTATATACAGGTATACACAACCTCACACACTATATACAGGTATACACAACCTCACACACTATATATACAGGTATACACAACCTCACACATTATATACAGGTATACACAACCTGACACATTATATACAGGTATACACAACCTCACACATTATATACAGGTATACACAACCTCACATATTATATACAGGTATACACAACCTCACACATTATATACAGATACACACAATCTCACACATTATAACAGGTATACACAGCCTCACACATTATACACAGGTATACACAACCTCACACATTATATACAGGTATACACAACCTCACACATTATATACAGGTATACACAACCTCACACATTATACAGGTATACACAACCTCACACATTATATACAGGTATACACAAACTCACACATTATATACAGGTATACACAACCTCACACATTATATACAGGTATACACAACCTCACACATTATATACAGGTATACACAACCTCACAGACTATATACAGGTATAAACAACCTCACACACTATATACAGGTATACACAACCTCACACATTATATACAGGTATACACCACCTCACACATTATACACAGGTATACACAACCTCACACATTTTATACAGGTATACACCACCTCACACATTATATACAGGTATACACAACCTCACACATTTTATACAGGTATACATAACCTCACACATTATATACAGGTATACACCACCTCACACACTATATACAGGTATACACAACCCCACACACTATATACAGGTATACACCACCTCACACATTATATACAGATAGACACAACCTCACACATTATATACAGGTATACACAACCACACACATTATACACAGGTATACACAATCTCACACATTATACACAGGTATACAATGTACATTAAACTACACACCTGTATGGTATCAATGTACATAGATTACTAAATTGGTAATGTAGTCCACATTTTAAAATGTTATGTTAATTCCATTATGATTTCCCACTTAACTGCCCTGCTAATAGCTACATATTGGTGTTACTCAATTTTTGTTTATAGGTAATACCGAAGTAAACAAAACTTTCATATGGAAACTGGTACCTACAAGGTATTTATTGAGATCAATCCTGTTTGGATAAATCATATTAAAACACTTGTAAATAAAGCACTCATAATTATAATACAGAAATATCATTTGAAATAATTTAGGGAACAACTTGACTTTAATATTATAGAAACTTGAAATGCAATACTAACCTGCTCAAGCACTTACATTGTACAGCAATTTAATAACATCATTTTTTTTTCATCATTTATTTCATAACTGAATCTAAATATAGGTCAACAAGCGTACAATGTACTACATGTGTATATATTTACATTTCAGAATAAGATTGTAAACAATCCAATATAATATTTTTTTCCAATCATTCATTTTTTCCCAATTTTGCCTTGGTTTGTTAAAATATAATAATCACATTCTATATTTCTTGATAAAAAAACATTTTTGATTTGTATGATATCTTTGATGACTCTTAATAATTCTGGTGTTTTCACTTGAAAATCTTAATAAAGGAGGCTTCATCACAGAAAAATTATAGCTAATTTAGCTGTGAACCACCAACATTTTTACTGTGTACCACGGGACCCAATAAAAGGTACAATTCTCCTTTCAAATGATCTTCAATTGTCATTGATACAACTTTTGATCGAAATGTGACCGCCAACATATTCATCAAGTACATGTTTACATACAAACACAAGTATATTTAAACCTGATAGCACTTCCCTTAGTTTACTTACGTGTATATATATAGTGAATTAAAGGTCTACAGATTGGCCGACCATCTGAGATAAACCCCCACTGCCCCATAAAATAACCTACTTAAATCTGGAGATAGCCACGGTTGAATTAATTCACCAGGAAGAGAGAAAAAACCTGTACACAGATGTGACAATAGAATGTATTAATAACTCGTTAACAGGTACACATTGTTTACCTTTTTCTGAGTTCCGTGTCGACGAGATAAAAAGGTGAATCCTGTTAATTAAAGCCACATCAGACAATTCCGTGACACAGATCTGGACTGTTGAGAACTCCTGCGTGTGTGATATCCCACTTGTTAAATTTTAGTATGTATTTAACTGGCTGTCAGTCACTGTAGTGTTGATGGTTCCGCATCAGTGAACACTCACGCCAGCATCTTATCCTAGGTCGGTGTGCATAAATGACATTCCTTCGTACAGTGTGTGGTTAAAACTGAAAGGCAAAGAAAAGACCTTTGTAATTAGCACACGTATGTGTTATATTTATATCTATTTATAGAAACTCAGGAAATAGGGGAAACATAACATCATGCTGGTATCACCATATCACAGAGGCCTGACATGTTCCTACTGGGTCGCGCCCCATTAAGATCACAGAAAATTAACCAGAGTGTCCGGCCCCATTAGGATCACAGAAAATTAACCCAATGGTCCGGCCCCATTAAGATCACAGAAAATTAACCAGAGGGGTCCGACCCCATTAAGATCACAGAAAATTAACCAGATGGTCTGACCCCATTAAGATCACAGAAAATTAACCAGAGGGTCCGGCCCCATTAAGATCACAGAAAATTAACCAGAGGGTCCAACCTTTTTATTAATTACCATGGTTACAGGAGGATATCAACCTTTTATTAATTACCATGGTTACAGGAGGATATCAACCTTTTATTAATTACCATGGTTACAGGAGGATATCAACCTTTTATTAATTACCATGGTTACAGGAGGATATCAACCTTTTATTAATTACCATGGTTACAGGAGGATATCAACCTTTTATCAATTACCATGGTTACAGGAGGATATCAACCTTTTATCAATTACCATGGTTACAGGAGGATATCAATCTTTTATTAATTACCATGGTTACAGGAGGATATCAACCTTTTATCAATTACCTTGGTTATCTATGAATCTGGTGTTGTTGTATTTTTAATATGATGACATGAAATTGAAATCCAACAATCTATAATCATCATTTTCTTCATTTTATTTTACCATTTTAGTATGTATTTATAATTCTTAGTTTTCACCAGGTGGCAATTCCCAATGCAAAATGTACAGGAGAAACACTGTCATAGTTAGCTTCATCAGTTACCATGGTTACATTAAGTTAAGTTGATTATACAACTATGTCGTTACTGACATTCTATTTATTATGACAATTATGGTATTTTTTTCAAACCTTCATCAAATTATATGTTTTCAAACCATCATCAAATTACGTAAATAATTACGAGATAGAGTTTTTTTTAGCCCTTTTATCAATTGAGATACTATAGGTTGAATGCATTTGCGACTTTGGCATGTGGACAGCATGCAGTTGATCGTAAATGTCACAACGTAGATATGAACAGGTTATTTTTGAACCGAGATAATAGTTGTTTCTGAATGAAAGGTTTCTTCTCAAAAAAAATCAGATCAATAACTGAGAGATTCATTGACAACTCGGCTATATATTTGTCTTTATTTGAAATATTGAAAAGTTCAAAATTATTATAATCAAAATAACTTGGTCAATCATTCCATATGAAATAAAAAGTATACACATGTAGCTAAGTGTCTATATTCTGTTAATTTTATGGGGCCTTTCAGGACTATTTCTGAGGGCTTTTTGGGGCCGTAAATGGGCTCCATTCCAAATTGGAATTATTTATTTTTAAAGCCAAATTCCTGAAATTTGCAGTTTACTCATTATAAAAATCTTTCCGAATTCACAAATTTTCTTCCCAATATGAGCAAAAAAGCCCCATCCCAAAAAGTGAGAAAAAGACCTACCTTTAAACTTTGATAATGTCGAACAAAATAAATATTGGTCAATATTTCAGCATTTCTTTGTTTAACAGACAAATTTTTGACATCGCCAATTTGAAGATACTAAGCATTACAATAGTTTCAAAGATATGTATTTTATCTGAATTTGGGCATGTAATACACGAAGTGGCCGTGAAATGATGTGTAGTGATGTAAGTTTACAAGGATATTAGTGTCATTTCCACTTGGCATCCATAAATCGTCCATGATTCGCCAGATTCGGTGATCTATAGCATTACGGTATGGTAAAACAGGCAAAAAGCTGATAAATGACTGAAATATGCTTTGGTTTGTTTTTGTTTAACGTCCTTTTAACAGCCAGGGTCATTTAAGGACGTGCCAGGTTTTGGAGGTGGAGGAAAGCCGGAGTACCCGGAGAAAAACCACCGGCCTACGGTCAGTAGCTGGCAACTGCCCCAACCCAGTGGTGGAGGGCTATTGATAAAGTGTCGGGACACCTTAACCACTCGGCCACCGCAGCCCCAACTGAAACATACACAAAATACTAGAATGATGTAGTTTTAAAATATGTTCTTATTATTTAGGTAAATACATCAACATAGGGATGTTAATGTTATAAAGCCATACATACTTCGGAATTAATTATATTGAATTGAATACAGCTAGGAAGGCTTTGTTACTTATTTCTCGTTACGGTATCAAGGTTTTATATCCATATTTAACCTCTTTATGATAAATCATTGATAATAACCAACTACTTTTAATTATACTGATCAATCTGAACAGGCATCTAAAGACAACACAGAGAAACAATTTCCCTCTCAGTTCAGCATGACTGACTTATGAAGTTATGATCTTTGGAAAAAAATGGAGGCAAATCTTAAGCTAAAATGGATTTATGGAGGATCCGATGTGGTGGAGCAGATATTAAAGAATAGGAAACGCAAGGCTTTTCTGAGGGCTTTTTGGGGCCGATAATGGACCCCAATCCCACGCGAAGTTATTCCTATTTAGGCCAAATTCCCAAATAAGCAGTTTAGTCATGAAAACATCTTGCCCAATTCACAAATGTTCTTACCAAACTGAGGGGAAAAGGCCCCATTCCAAACTTGGGAGAAAAAAACCTGAAATGAAATCTAAGGGGGATTTATAGGAGAAGGGATTAGGGGCTAATTAGGCTGACTACCCTGTGTGGTTTTAAACATTTACAAATCAAACACTCAAGTCACTCTCAAAACGTAATTGAAATATAGGGTTTGGTATATATATCAAGATCATTCTATTGGCAAGGAGATCAATTTTGGGTGTGAATTAACAAACCTGACAGTTGAAATGTCCAGCGCTGGATTCTTTAGACCAAAATGCTGTTCTGTATTGTGTGCATGTAGTACATGTCATAAGTTGCTAAGATAAGATGCTAAGAAAATCAGAAAGAAACAAAGAGGTTGTCTAAGAATATGTCACATCCTCTGTTTGTTTAGCAAAACATCCTTCATATATATACTGTTATTATCCAGTAAGTTGTAAAACTTATTGAAAATTCTATATATCGTCCCTGATTTTGTTAACGGACATGCATGCACTATATAGTGTACTACTGACATATTATGCTATGCCATTATACCGATAACAGGCAGGTTCATGGTGTCTGCATATCATTCCAAAAGGACAGCTAGGGAGTAATCCATGTCACTTTTTACCTGATTTTGCGTCTTGTTCAACGCATTTTCTTTTTGTTTGTCATCATCGCTGATCCATGTTCATTGCTGGTATCATGTTTGATTTTAAACGTTTTCTATATGACTCTTCTCGATTTTTTTGAAAAAAAAAAACAAGAATATTTTCACTATCAATGATCGACCTAGTACAAAACATATTGTCCCCAAGTAATTTTCGATGATGAAATATCTTGCATTGTTCTCTCTTACGATTGGCAGTCCTCGCATTAATATAATGCAGGTATCAAAACAACTACACGTAGCTAGTTAGACCCAAATGCGCTTGGCATGTTCCAAAGACCAAGAATGAAAAAACAAGCAAACAAACAAACAAATAACCCCGGTAGTAAGTTATCTTGGGGTCGGGCCAGCTTACTTAGGCCAAGCATATACATTGTAAGATAGTATGTCTCATTATTGACAGGAGTTGTCCCCCTTCGTCCATTTGTCTCCAGAATATTTCGTGTTTTGATTAACATTTTGTGCTCTTTTTCAGGACAAGGGACAATACAATCTATGAAACTCAGTATAGATTAGCGGTTCCAACTGCGACATTGGATCAGTTGGAATTTTTCGACTCATTAAGTCATTTGAGCCGAGGCAATGTTTTTTGACAGAACCTTTTTGAGAAAAAAATAAATGTACAACAGTTAAGTCTAGTCTAGTTTAAGAAGACACAAGATTGATGTAAACTACCGTACGGCGCACAAGTATCCTAAATAAAATAACCGTCAAACGTACTCATTATTTTCCGCATGAGAACTCAAGTCTGTCTTCTAACGGATGCAATCATGCATAACGAAACTATCTAAAAAGGAAGTGAAAGTGAAAGTTTCACAAAAGATTCAGCGGGTCCCAGATTATACCGACGAGGTACTTTGACAGTATAATGGATACTCACCAGTAATAAGAGAGTCAGTTGAGCTAACAGCAATATGAATGTCGAACACAACACATTTCTCGTGCGACTCCTTCCCGCGGAATTTCTAATTAACGGTACTCGCCTTTGTTTATCTCACCAACAAGGGCAGTAACTCACACAGAGTATAAATCAAGGTTGCACACAACAAAAATTTTACGACGTCGAAAATAATTTACCTGTAGACTGTGAATATGGCAAGTCATGTTGATATTTGATCAGGGAGTGATGTAGACAAGATTCTTTATGTGATTAAATCAACCAAACACTGTACAATCGATTCTATGGCCTCCAAAGCAAATCGATCACTATTACATAATGTAGGATTTTCTGCGCTGCAACTTAAAAAAAGTAAACTTCCTTAAGCTCTTCAAAAGTTTTAATGACAGGACCATGAAAAGTACGGGTACAAAATCTGGTATGATATAGATCCAAGGCTCACCACACCATTACCATGTATTAAAGTTTTATGAACAATATTTGCAACTGAATTCAGACAAGTTTCCAACTATATTACTGCTAAAACTGTGTGTGTGTGTATTAGTCGATTCCCTTTTGCATGTCGAAGTTTCTGTCTGCATTATCACACTTAATATCAGTTTTGCATAATGTACATCGGCCATTTAGTCACTTTTCCCCTTAATAAACGATGGACGTTTTCGTTTTTGCGGACCAAATGGACGGTCCAGTTGTACCGGTGTTGTTCATTTATGAAATGATTATGAACCTGGTGATTTTATATTGTTTTCAGACGAGCAGTGACGAAGACTCCCAAGGCCTGTATTAACATTTGCAGGTCCGTCAAGATATATGTTTGAAATATTTCATTTAAAAAAACTGACGAACCGGTTTGTCCGCATAAACAAACAGGTCTCATGATAGACGTTGGCCACAAAAGTCACTCTTTCCCTTATACACCATACTTTCGGCTAATGTCATCTACTTCTGACACTCTACGATACACTTCAATTCACGGCAAAATATGCAATACAGTCCACAGGGGCCGGGTCAGATATATGGGCTAGTGACGAGCATACCGGGACAGTCCACAGGGGCGGGGTCAGATATCTGGGCTAGTGACGAGCATAAGGACAGCTCCCAGGGGCGGAGTACCGAATATTCGGACAATCCAGATTAGTTGGGGCAGATCTCTGGGCTAGTTATGAACAAACGGACAGTCCACAGTATTGTAACAGATATATGGGTTTCCGGTTGTTCCGGAACGAACCAGACGTTCCGCTAAATGGAACACGACGTTCCGCTGGAACGAACCGGTTCGTCGGGAACGTCTCATTTGAGGGTACCAAGTTGGATCAAATATGGCCGCCAGTGATAGATTTACGATTACAATTTACACAAAATGCGTTATATATGTATGCATGATTGTAATTGCTTTGAAAGAATTACGACTTGACTCTTCAGGTTATATCCGGTAAATTGTGTTTTTGGCAACAAGCACAACAAAAGATGACAACAGGTGAAAAAAAAATGATCAAAATTTATAGTACTTTCAGTGCGCTTCGTGTCAAATTTATCACAAGTGTCTAAAAGTATCCATAAGTTTTTTTACGGGGAGAAGACAAACATACCTCAGATCTCTAAATGTCTTGGCTTATTAATACTTTTTACGTCTCAACATGTTTGACGATGCTTCTGTTTATATCAGAAACTTCCAATCACATTTTTGGAGCAGTGATGTTCAACACCTACGTAAACGTTTATGTATAAAGTTTTTGTAACCACCGTTGGAACGATCATTAGCCAAAACCATTTCTTTTTACTCTGAGGCATTTAGGAATGACTTGTTAGTAAATTAAATGATGATATTGTATATTGAAATATAAAACCAGATATTTGAAGAAAGAGAGTGAGTCTTTGGATTTGGCCAGTCTTTAAAAAAACAATATCAGACCGTTTACAACAGAATGTATTTACTGTCATTTTCCTCCTTAACGATTTTGCTGATAGCCAAATGATTCCTGAAAAGTCTGTCGAAACTCTTGAAGCTAATTAAACTTGAAATGGCTCATTATTTGGTCTTGAACCTGTCTTAATTTCAAAAATTGAACTTTAAATATTTTTACCAAATTAAGGGCTACACACATAAAGGATTTGCTAGTCGACAGAAATGCTGACGAAAAAATAAAATAAACAGTTTCAGTTCAATAATTATCACCGTTCCTATATTTTTTTCTTCAAATTATCAACTAGGAACTCGCCAAAGATAAACAATAAGAAGAACATTGGGAAATTGCGTATAACCGTTTTTTATACCACATTCTTATCTCGCGAGGAAGAAATGAGTGAAGATTTACAGCTGTTATGTTAAAGAGGCTTGTCCGCAGAGAGATCAGAAAAATTGGCTAATAGAAAAAGATTTTTTACACATGACAGATTGTTGGAATTGTTGAGTTTTTTCATTTTATTTTCCTTATAAAACGCTGAAAAGTGATATTAAAACCTCATTTTTAAATATTATTTATTTAATCGCAACCCGCAATAAGTCCCCGCTATAAAGTGGAGTCTAATTTGATTGACACATCAAAGAAACAAGCACGTGCACAGTGCCGCACAGTGATAACTTCAAAGGCAGCGGCGTTATATTCCATATATTTCCCTCTCAGGTTGAGTTTTAAAACGTCTTTTAAATAAATATTCTGTAATTGTTTTCAAGAAATAAAGTCGGAAAGCCTCTAATTTTGTCACATAGAAACGTGTACTGAAGTTTATTTAGTGATCGGAGATGTGCCGTTTACCGGTCCGTCTGCGGGTAAGCCTCTTTAAACGGTATTATTTTTTAAGATATTTTCTAAACAAAAAACCCAACAATGTATTTGGATTAAATGGCCGCAGCCTCTTTTAATATAGATTGTTTTACAACCTCAGAACATGGCGAGCAGGCTTATAACCGTAATTAATAAATTTAGTATTTATATAAATTTAGTATGACAAGTACATGCAAAAGCAAGAACCCATGCTGAATGTATACTCGCAGGTATCCGGACATAAAGCCCCTTGCCCTCTGACCTAGCAGAGTTTGCATGCACTTGTACAAACCGAAACCACCTCTCGCATTTAATCTCCCGAAGAGGAAACGCAATGGCCACCATTGTAATGTTATATTCCTTGTTCCCCATCGTTACCACAAGTTTAATGTTAAGAAACACCTTAAAGCCTTATCAAATATACGGATAATGCACACCATATCGACTTGTTTTTTTTTTTTTTTTTTTGTTCGTTTTTGTTTTTAGTTTTTTTGTTTTTGTTTTTATTGTTTTTTTGTTTTGTTTTTTGTTTTGTTAATGTGAATATGAACAATCCACATTTGCACATGATAAAGGACTTGTGGTAAGACTTTTGCTCAATTCAGAAAAAACGTAGGTACATTGTAGGTTTTTTCTGTGTTTACTTCCGTTTCCTCGGCCCTTTAAAGAGGCCTGTCCGTGAATCTGTAACGTATTGATCGGGCAGCATAAATGCAAAAAATATATAAACAAAAATCATCAAAAGGCCAACTCTGGTCATTTTTACATCACTACCACGTCAGCAAATTGCGGCGCCCGGGTGTAAAGCTCCAGAGCGTCTTCGTTGCCACAGGTGTAAAATATGGAAATGTTTAATTTTCCTATTTAACTATTACCAATCAATCCAATACGACTTGATACTGTCAAAATATATAACTCCGATAAACTGTGAGATTAACAGTCATTTAGATCGCGGATTTAGCTGTATATGTTGCATAGTTTGTGGATTGGGGCATAATTTGGTCATACCCGCCTACACCGTGGGCGAATTAGCAAAAAATCTCGAGTGTTTTCCCGTCCGTTATCCTTGCAAGTTATAGCCAATTTATCATATTGTTCCGTGGTCGGGTTATTTTCCTTGCAGGACAGCATTATCGCATACAAAAAAAAAGAGAAAAACTATCTCAACCGTTCTTCCGATCCCGTCTTCGGCGTTCATTTTCTATGGAAATTATCGTTGCCCGGGTGTACAATTCATCGACGCCCAGGTGTAAGCACCGGCGCCCGGTCAGTACGATTGAACCCGGTGGAAACGGTCTGCTATCTCTCTATGTGAATCTTTATTGGCTAAGTACCATATGGTTACCAAAACTTACTTCTCAATAGATATGGGCTTACGGCCCTGCTAATGATAGACAGGCACTTTACCAGTGCCATGAATAAGATCTATTAAGATTTCAAAACAACTCCTGGTCATTCTGAAATGTGAATAAACTCCTGTTCTTCATAACATTTGACAATAATCTCTACATAAAAAGGAATTCGGGTACGTTCGTTTCTTTTTGTACAAACCGCCGCTACTGTTTCTACAGTATCGTCTTCGTCCTCGTTGAAAAAACGACAAAAACGTATAGGACGCTGACGCAATCATGGTCAAGTCCGCCATGTTGGATTTCGCGTGCACAGAACGTGATTGGAACGCCATGTACCATTTAGCGAACCCGTTCCAAGTTGGCACAACCGGAACGTTCCGCTAAATGGAACACGCTGTAGATCAAACGAACAGTCCACAGTGATGTAATCAGACGACATCCGGGCTAGCCACACGAACACACGGACAATTCACAGTGATGTTAACAGACATCCGGGCTAGCCACACGGACAGTCCACAGTGATGTGAACAGACATCCGGGCTAGCCACACGGACACACGGACAGTCCACAGTGATGTGAACAGATATCCGGGTAGCCACACGGACAGTCCACAGTGATGTGAACAGACATCCGGGCTAGCCACACGGACAGTCCACAGTGATGTGAACAGACATCCGGGCTAGCCACACGAACACACGAACAGTCCACAGTGATGTGATCAGACACCCGGGTAGCCACACGGACAGTCCACAGTGATGTGAACAGACATCCGGGCTAGCCACACGGACAGTCCACAGTGATGTTAACAGACACCCGGGCTAGCCACACGGACAGTCCACAGTAATGTTAACAGACACTTGGGCTAGCCACACGGACAGTCCACAGTGATGTTAACAGACATCCGGGCTAGCCACACGGACAGTCCACATGGGCCACATTATGATTGTAAAATATACCGAGTCTCAAAGAGATCGGTCGGAAATTGTAGGTGTTATCTCCGGACAAACAAGGACCAGACGACCCTTCACATTTGACGAGCGTATAAAAAGTCGTTATAAGGAGATTTAAAGGTTGAAACTAGATATGGCTGTCTTTCTTCAATTATCTTTGAATATTGGCAAAACATTTCAGAAACGCCGATTTAATTTTCTATAACGGGCCAAATACAACGTGTATCATCTTACTTTAACATGTATGTTTAAAAAAATTTTAACGGGTCGTTGTAACATGTATGACCTTTGAATAACGGGCCGTTTATAACAACTTACATCATATAGCCTTTATTATGAGGGCATGACCGGTTTGTTACTTACAAATGTACCAGTACTGATTTCCGTTATAATACTTCTAGTAGTAGAAGTTTAAAATGCTATTCATACACGATGTGAAATACACGCTGAACATTTTGAATTTTTATTAGCCAAAACAGCAATGATTACGTTGCAAATACACTTGAAGATAGTCCGAAATTTATAAAACGTGTCCATAAAGATCAGTAACTCCCAGACAAGATTCATAGAGTAAATTTCAACATCATGGGTATATATATGAATGAGGTAACTTAGGTTAATTATTCTGTAGACAAACCTTTGAGATACGATTTTTTTTATCTTGTAAGGAAAACGAAACTCACTGAATTCCAAAAATAATGTGTTTGATTTCAACAACTTGAAAATGTATTCCCTATAGTATAAACGCAATTCTTAATACAATTCAAGCTCAATTTACGTACAACCTATAAAAGCATATCTTCGGAACTTGTTTGAAATGCATAGAAACCAAACGCGTGAACTCACAAGCAATTATCGGCTTGTGCCGATTAGAACACCAGAAATCACTATTGAGAGAGATATCTCTATTAGCACTTAGGCACACTATTGTGTGCGACAAGATGTCAACAAAAATTACAACAGCATAATACAATATATAATATTCTGTACAGAATAGTGAAACAAATACATGTACATTGAGACAAAGTTTGTAGTATACACAGCATAAAACGTTCGTTCAATACAGGATGGTATATTTAACCATACAATAGTACTTATTATATAACATTATGTTTTAAAACATATCATTTCAATATTTTTACAATATACACTATATAAATTTTACAATTTAATATTTGAAATTCACATATTATTTTTTAGATGTCTTTCTAGTAATTGGATGAACATGGATAGATTTGATAATACTCTAATATTGCATAATGATAATAATCCTTTCATTTTATGAATAGATGGGTTACATGTATAATAATTAGGTATGTACTTTCTACGAATTTGATTTACATATATACTAGAACATAAAAATAAGTAATGGTACTCGCATCCAACCCAAGTAAAACATAGCGGACAAATCCTATTTTGACGAGACGTTCCGGTCCATCGCCCTGTCTCTACCGGAAGAAATATATTACTAGTTCTGAATTTACATACTGTTGTTCTATCTTTTTGTTTAAGCACGGTTAAATATGTTTCAATCTGGAACTGATTTTTAAATACTGCATATGTTTTACCACGGGAAGATTTATCAATATCAGTATACCACTGTTGTATAAATTGATCGTGCAGGATAGTTTTTAACCGTAATTTGAGGTAATTTTTATTCATAGTGCAGCTATTTTGATGTAACCAAACGTAACTTAGCCCTGTACTATTAAGTACATGTATATCCTTGATATAAGAAATCCATTTGAAACCAGAAAAATCATTTACATGTAAATTCAGCATAAGCTTGTACATTAAACTTGATAATTTATTTCCACCTGTAATTAATTTATACCAGAACATTATCATTCTAGACTTAATTTCAACATTTAAGGGATACCTACCCGTTTCACCATATACCATTATATTTTCTGTGGAACTACGAACATTTAAAACTTTTTTACAGAATGGTACATGCAACTTCTCACACACCTTAGCATTTTCAAACCCCCAAATCTCTGACGAGTATAAAAGTATGGGGGAGATTAAAGCATCAAACAATTTCAACTGAAGATCTATTGGTAAAATAATATTTCTTATTTTTCTGTATAATGCATATGTTGCCTTTTGAGCCTGCTCGACCAGTTTTTTCCTCGCCTTACAGAAATTACCATTACAATTAAACAGCAGTCCTAGAAAAGAATAACTGTCCTGGGTATCTAGTACTTCACCAAAAAGGGTAAAACGAACATTTTGTACATTGCTTTTTCTTTTTTCAAAAATTACAACTTTTGTTTTATTAAGATTAACCTTAAGTTTCCAAATGTTACAATATATTTCGAATTCTTGAAAAGCTTTTGGAAGGCCTTCTGCTGTTTCAGAAATGACAACTGTGTCATCTGCATATAGTAGAATAAATAATTTAACGAATATGCCAATGCGTTCTTGGAAGAGAGTATCGATATAGTGAAGTTGGTCAACATTATTATGCATAAAAAAATCTTCCATGTCGTTTAGATATATCGAGAATAAAAATGGGGAGAGATTTTCCCATTGTTTTACCAGCAACTGATGTTGAGGACTTCCGAATGGACTACATTTTACCTCCTCCTCCTTGAACCCAGCAGTAATTAATCTACACAGATACAGATTCCAAAGCATTCCGAACATATCAATGTTATTTATTATCCATTTCTAAATTGATATCAACCACGATACCTATCGCATATTGATTCTATCGTGCTCACATCCTGCAAACATCGTGCGCACGTCGCATATCGTGTAACATTGTACAATGAGACAATTGTGTATCAAATATATCATGAGTATGACTAGATGTCGATTACTGTCAATATTGTGAATATTTCCATTTATTACAGTTCTATCAACGAATTATCAAAAATCATTCATTCTGTGAAAATGTGATTTTGAACACTTCTTTTGCCGATTTGACCAATGATAAATATTTCCGCGTCCGGGTCTCCTAGTTCAAAGTCAGATGGAAGAAAATATAAAATAATCAGAGTAATCTCCGATAGTAACAGTGAACAGAATGAATTTACTGTTATATGAGTGATGTCCATGATCAGAGTCACAAAGTAAGCCGTGCACACGTCAGGACTTTTCCTCACTTTAGGTCTACTACACACGCCATTTTGGATTTACCGCTCAACGCGTAGTAAACTGGGTTGTTTTGACGGATTTTCTTTTATCAAATAATTATATTTTGAGAAAATAACGGCAACTCTTATAAAGAACACATAAATAAAACAGTTTATTGAAATGTTTATTAACTAGTTTCTTTTTTTAAATATTTTTTATGAATATTTTGTACTTTGGACTATATTTTGATGCATAGGTTTGTCTACACATGAAAGCGGTAAACGTATGCATCCTTCGTAATATGTCTAGTTAGCACACAGAAAAAAATTTTCGTTGAAATAAAGGTAATAAACTGAATATATCTGAGTCTTCAGTAATACCAAATATATTTCATGAATATGGATAATATTAAAGTATTTGTTTCACTCGTGCGTAGTAGCAAGGGTGAAAAATATTCCAATATTATCCAACGTAGCGAAATATATTTGGTATAACTGTATGCATAATTATATATCCTCTATATAATAAAGAGTGTTTTATCTTTTTTAATAGAGTATTGTATATCACACATGTTTGTTGCTATTCAGTGAGTGCGCCAACATGTTACTTTTGCATATGTCACCAGTGTACTAAAAGTGAATTCTGACGCCATCCTTAAGACCGTGACGTTATTTCGTAATTTGAAAAAAATGACTGCCTGTGTTTGATTTTAAACCCTACCAAGATGTACGTTGGCCGAGGCATTTGTTTAAAACTATATTGAATTAGTTTTTATTTCATATGAGATCTTAAGAATCGCAAAAATAAACAAAAAATCTAAGACTCTTTTTATGAATTCATTTAAAACCATATAATGTCCTACTTACGTTTACACAAACAATTGTTTCTGGTAGATATACACACATTTTGTATATATCTGTAGGTATTCATTAACGGTACTCACCAATCACTGAAATAGCAAGATATCCTTCTATACACCTTTGATGTACCTGTATCAATAAAGTCGACTTGTCAAAGCTTTATACGTAATGAGTCTGATATCTGTAGAGCCTTGAAGCAAGGGGTACGGTGAAATCAACACCGTGTTCCAGTTTATACCCCGTACAATACTTGTGTACTGGATCGAGGCCTAGCTCATGAGCCTGCCTACAGACAAACAAATAAAAATAATGATATTGCTACCTTAACCGGAAAACAATTCCTGAAGGCATAACCTTTCTTTGGATGATATGACGTAACTGTGTCTGACCTAAAGATTTGTATATTGTGTTATACATCAATAAAGGAATGCATTGATGGAGATTACTTACTTATTGTAGCTCGGTATGTAAATTAAAAAAAAATACAATGAATTACGGTATAGTAGTTCAATTTCAAGTTCGTGGGTTTCAAATTTCACGGAAATAATATTTAGTGGCCGGCGGACCTAGTTCGCGGCTTTCAATTTTCACGAAACTAGTATTTCTCATTTGTCGCATCTAGTTGGCGGGTTGTGAATTACAAGTAACAAATATTTCATTGTTCTTGAACTCAGTTCGTCGGTTTTAATTAGGTACGACTTAGTTCACGAGTTTTTACGGAACTAATATTTTGTGATTGTCATGCGTAGATCGAAGATTTGAATTTCACGGAACTAATATTTTGTGATTGTCGGGCTTGGTTTGCAGGTTTGAATTTTCACGGAACCATATTTTGTGATTGTCGGTCCTAGTTCGTAGGATTAAATTTTCACGGAACCATATTTTGCTATTGTCGTATCTAGTGTTCTGATTTTGAATTTCACTGAACTGTTATTTCGCGGCTAATCCATCGGTATTAATGATCAAGGATCTTGTTCGCGGATATCTGTTTTCGGCCCGGCACGTTTGCTCCTATTCAGCATGCCAAGATTTAATCAATTTGAATAGAGACATCAGTTCAGAATACATAAAGCTGTTATGTGGTATATACAATCCAATTAAATGGAACTGGCAATACTGGAGTTACCTCCCTGCAAATAATTCAAATTTGGCTGAGGTCCATTTCGATCAACCTAATTCTCCTATGGATTACCATACTTTTGGTACCTAGCATCAATAATTTGTCGTAGAAGGTTTAGTTCTTATTTCCCACGGTGTCCGAGTTGTTAATGTGTCCCGGCACTTTATCACTGGCCCTCCACCTCTGTGTTGCGAGTTCGAAACCTACTTGGGGCAGTTGCCAGGTACTGACTGTAGGGTACTCCGGCTTTCCTCCACCTCCAGAATTTGGCACGTCCTTAAAAGACCCTCGCTGTTAATAGGACGTTCAACAAAAAAAAACCCCAAAAAAACAACTCATTTTCCACATCAACATACTGTACCCTTTACTAAACTAATCTGTACAGGTTCCCCGCTTGAATATCTTTTGAACAAGTAAAACTCCTACTCTCTTCGTATTCGAAATTCATTGAAATTCCGAGATACGACAGATTTTCGGAGCAAATGAGTAAATATGCATCTTTTTCATGTTAAGCACGGGCATATTAGAGTTATTGTCGCAATGACGCATCATATTGTTAGCAATATGATTATTCTTAAAAAGCTACGTTAGTTTTAGAGAAGTACAATCTATATGTGTATATAAATAGAACACTGGGATCTGTTTCTATAAACAAACTTTAACGTCATACTTCTGATACCGAGACACACGGTGGTGACACACTATACTGTTTGTAAGGATTGAAATTAATCATATCATAGGCTTGGATATTTAATATTATCTAAACAGGGTTTCGTCTCGTGTAGGATAGCAGGTATTGGTTTCAAGTATACATGACACTAAATCTAAATATCTCAGATAAGTATGGTGGCTGATTTGTGCCATTTTCGCTTTTTCGCTTTTTCGCCATGGAAAAACCGCAAAAAAGCGAAAATCTAATGTTAAAATTTCGCTTTTTCGCCATGGAAAAAACCGCGAAAAAGCGAAAATCTAATGTTAAAATTTCGCTTTTTCGCGTTAAACTAACACGAAAAAGCGAAAAAGCGAAATAGCGAAAAGGCGAAAAAGCGACAAAATGCACGCAAAAAAGCGAAAACGTTTTCGTCCTACAATCCGGCGCTTTTTCGCGGTATCTTTTCGCTTTTTCGCTTTTTCGCCTTCCGGTTGACATGCGCAACAAATGCAAAGCTCATGGAGGACGCCATTACTGCATTGTAAGTAAGATCAGCTGGTGTTTACAACCCCCTTAATCCCTCCTTTAAACGCCGCAAGGACATTGTTAACATCATAATTTAACCTTTACGAATAGCGAGTGTAATACATCATGCTGTCATGTGTCGAAAATTGTCAAGATTCAAGTAGTTAGATGACATATTCGAAATTTTAATGCAAAATTATTTCAAAGCAATCGTGTCAATATATATCTCGGATGTTGATTATAGTGGCTTGTCCGATATGCAATTGTCTTATAAATTGAAATCAACATACACTTTATATGCACTATATCTGCCATTTTTTTTAAATATTTGTTTCTAATACCCATGCGTCGTATGTAATGTATTGTCGATAATATGTTTTATAGTGACGTGAAATATCTTACATAGCCATCGGACCGTTCGAACATTATGCAAATGCACTTTTACCGGCAATTCATTCGAAGTTACATTTTTAATGAAGAAGGGTACATACAATACGTACCAGATTGACGACAATTCTAAATTAGATCCTATACATGTATATGCTACATGGAATCAAGATATTAAACGATGTCGTCTAACCACAATTGATACTGACAACTGCATGTAAATATGTTCCGTGTGGCATCATCAAGGCATCAAAGAGGCAGGTCGTGTTGTTTGTACATAGTGTTAAAGGGACAATTAAGTCTACCAATGTTCCGTATTTTTATTTCAACAGGAATCGATCATATAAATTATATATCCGGACTAAACATCCCATACATAAAAGTTTCTTGGCACATGCCCAATGTCCAGAGTGGTCATTTTAAAGTTTAGAAAATAATAATGAGGAACCAAAAGTATAACACAATATGAAGCGCCTGTATTATATCGTTAACAAATGGACGAGTTGTTCTGATTTGATCAACATGTTGTTGTACTATTTAATATGTTGTCGATGACGGCACCTTAGAAGGAACATCGCTGGCCCGTATTCCGT